>NC_139721.1:151532848-151690348 GCF_964211835.1 Anser anser
ACACCTCTTTTCCTAGGGCTTGTGCTGGCATGGTGGGACTCGTGCACATGCTCAGGGCTGCTTTCCAGAATGAAGCAACCAGCCAAACACTGAACCTGGGCCAGACTTGCAAGCAAAGCTCCTTCTTTTTTTTCTTTTTTTTTTTTTTTTCTTTTTCTTTCTCCCTCTTCCCTGCATGGTTGCAGCCAAACTAAGGCCATGCCAAACCGGAAAGCCACCAGCCCCCCGTCACTTGCCCTCGGTAGCAGTGCCGGTGCCACCCTCATCCTGTTTCCCCCCAGCCATGAAGGTGGACACCAGCCTTGGTGTTGCTCAAGGAAATCCATCAAGACATCCAAGCTGCTTTCCCCTCTGAATCTTGTCTTGTCGATGTTGGCACCTTTTCTGCTTTTTTTCCCCTTTCTACCGCAGGATGGTATCTGTTTCTAGGACAGCATGGTTTTTACACCACCCTCTCCCCACCAGGCACGACTTGCTCTTGTGCCATGTATGTCCCCTGTTTTATTCAGTCTCACCCCTCCACCCAATCTGTCTTTTAGCCACTTTTACCTACCACTGCTGATATAGGAGTTTTGTGCCCCCACCCACCCCACCAAACCTTTCTGGGTCTTCTTTTGGGATGGGAATAATGCCACAGACATCAGCAAATCGTGCTGCCTTTCCGCCTTGATTTCCCAGTGTGTATAAAAACGGGGTTTTACCTCCCTTAAGCATTGTGAGAATTAATTAATGTTTATGAAATGCTTTTGACACATAGGGGCTGACCTGATCGTGCTTATACTATGATTTACAATAATGTAATTCCATTGACATCCCAATCCCTTTATATGCTAGGGTGAACATGTTCAGAATTAGGCAGAGAAATATCTCTAAAGAAAAGGCAGGTTCCATGCAAAGAATTTAAATGAAATAATCACTATTACCTTGTAATTTATGATCTGAACACTATTTCCTATTTTGGTAAATAAAGCTCAGATGATTTCTTGTGATGTGCATATCATTAAAATTCCAATATTGTTGAACATATGTTGTTTTTCTGTTTAGCTGTTTTTATTCTCTCCTTCAATCATACTTTTTTTTTTTTTTTAAGGAAATGTCAAATATTAAAAACAACACCAAAATCTCACAAGCTTCCAACTGGACAGAGATATCACTGTCTAATTTTTTTACTGTCCTCAGAAGCTCATTTGAGGCATAGTGC
The DNA here is from genome assembly GCF_964211835.1 of Anser anser. Classification (NCBI taxonomy): domain Eukaryota; kingdom Metazoa; phylum Chordata; class Aves; order Anseriformes; family Anatidae; genus Anser; species Anser anser. The sequence continues at coordinate 151,534,050 of NC_139721.1, forward strand.
TGTTATCTGAACTCAACTCAATTTCTTAAGCTTGCATTATTAATTTTGCATCATGGTAAGATATTTATTCAAAGAGGCAGCTAGTTCTTTCCTTTAAAAGTGATGTTATTTGCAGGAATGACCACACTTTTTTTTTTCCGAAATGAAGTTATGCAAATCTGATCAACTAAAGTAAATGTTTCATAAAATCAATGACTGTTTAAATTGTGGGACTAAATTGTTTGTATATAAATATTACCTTTTATATTCCATTTGAGTTTTATGTAGATGAACACATTACTTTAATGACCTGCATTTACAGAGGGAGACAGGGAGAGTCTGACTCTGAAATCCTCGGCAGCCAGATGGCTGCCTTTTCTTGCATGAGATTAAAAGATGTTTCTCATTCACAGCCCTGCTTCGGAGGCAAATTAATATAGCCAGCTAAATTGCTTGTGTTTTTGGAATAAAATTTAAAGAGAACTTTTTAAAGCAATTGGTGTCACAGGTTCCTAGAGCAGATTGCTCTCCAGGTACAGCATGCTGGTTTTAAACATTCAGTAATTAATGGAAAGTATTCCGTGTTAATTGACTGCTTCAGGAAAGGGAAATATAATGACTCCTTATTAATCATGAAAAGAGACATACAGCACTGAGGCACTGCAATAATTGCACTAACGGTTGAGAAATGTTAATTAATGAAAAGAACAATGATGTAAGAAATTAGCTACATAATGCTTGCTGCTGATGGAGATTGTGCTTTAAACACATTATTTAGCATGGCAGCCACTGGTTGTTGCCTTAAATAGCAGGCACCTCTCACCCTCTACTTCAGTCAGCCACAGAGTTCCAAATGTTGCCGGTGTTTTGGTTTTTAATGAGCCAAAATACACTCTGCAAAACTACATTTTCCGAGGAGTTTTCAGTTTGAACTCCTGAACTCAAAACTATTCAAACAGATTGACAGCATTCAGCTTACATAAAAATATTGTCCAAGGGTAAGAGAGCACGTTAGTGTTTGTGTGGTGGGGAACAACTCCTTGTTAGATGGGCTGAGCTGAGCAGGTTTGCTACAGAAGATAACTGCATCACACAACATCTCGTCCTCTTTTTTGTTTTTCTTTTTTTTTTTTTTCCAATTTTTAACCAGTCACCTGTCCCCTGAAGAACTCAGAACCCATTCATATATGTGCCTAGCATGATGTAAAAACGTGTAGGAAATTAAAATAAATGACGGTTCTGGCAACTAATCCACTAGTAAGGAACTCAGTCATAAACAGACTGAAGGCCCCAAGGTTTTCACCATCATTTTGTTGCACCTTTGAGACAGCAGCAAGGTGAGACAGGTTCGTCTCTGGGAACAGTTTAGAACGAGTCAAACTGTTGGTTACAAATAAATTGCCTATCAGGAACAGGATTTGTTTCGTATAGATGTCTTCATATCTGCATGTCCATTTGTGCAAGGAAATGTCAGCCTATGAGGTTCTCAAAAATTATTCAGAAGACCTTTGTGATAATTTTGGCAACCTAAGTCACGTGGCATCTTGCCTTTATGAATAGGGATGGTAGTAATGTAGGACAAAGGGTAGGTAAAGGTAGAATAACAGAAGCACTCATTATAGCTCTACCCTTGCAATTGAAAAAGGGTATGTGCAGAAAATAAATAGATAGATAGATAGGTAGATAGATAGATAGATAGATAGGTAGATAGGTAGATAGATAGATAGATACATGGATTCTGCTAAAGACATGCTAAATTAACTTTAATCAAACCAAAATGCTTGTATAAAGAATAGTTCTTACCAGGAAGCCTCTGCAATAACAGAAGACAGAAATACGTCCCTTGAGTCAGTGGCATCACAGTAATCTAAAAACATTGTGTGGGGAGAATCAGTCCTACGGGAGTATAATAAACCATCAGTGCAGTGCTTCATGCGTGATAGGACAAGGACAGGAGTGGTTTCACCCTTCATCCCTCCAACCCATGTGTTGGCCTTTGCTGATTTTCCCAGGGCTGCTCTCTTGTGGCCATTCCTCCACCGTGTGTTTTCTCTCTCCCGAATTTCTTTTCCAGATGGAACATCCTTGGGCTCCAAGGTGCGCTCCTCAGCTCCTTCATCGAACCCATGTACTTGCACAGCATCATTGTGGGAAGCCTCTGTCACACTGGTCACCTTTCCCGGGTAATGAGCCATAGAATAGAAGACATTGGTCAGCTGCCAGCTTCGTACCGGCGCAATCAGCTGCTTCTCAGTGGTAAGCGAACACCTGCCTGCGAGACAAACGAGCCCCTCTCCCACTGCTAATTGCGCAGGTCACTGACAGGAAACTTTACATGTTTGTGAGTAAACGATTAGCCCGTGCCTTCTTTTTTCCTGCTAAGTATGATTGTGTAGAATGAAGAAACATGCTTTTAAATTCAGTGACCATGAAAAAGATCAGTAGTGGATATAAGCTGACTAGGAAACCCGTCAGTATACTAAGTGGGAAAAAGGTATTCATAATAAAAAATAAATAAAAAATAATAAAAAAGAGGAAGTGTTCAGTACATTTTAGTTTAAATCTTTCATCCTGCTCTCCCTCACCCAGAGAGGGTACAAAGATGAAGAGCCAGGAGCTGTCCTCACATCTCTGGACCCATGCATGCAACCCCCCACCAGTGCCCCTTAGTTGGAGCCCTGCTCCTTCACCAGTCGTACTCAGGGCAAATGGCCATCAGATGGCTGGGGGTTCATGCAGGAGGCCCTGCCTGCTCAGGACACCTCCTGGAGGCATTGCTGCTCCCTGCTGAGCCTGCTGCCAGTTTTGTGAGCAGCTTGGTGGTTCCCAGCTATTTTTTGGGCTTCTTCCATTGCCACCACTTTTTTCCAGCCCTTCTCCCTACCCCAGGTCTCTGGTCCTTTCTTCTTCATCTCTCCCCATCTCCACCCCAGCTTCCTTAACCCCCAGCCAGGCAGCAGCTGCCCAGCCTCATCCCAGCAAAATCCCACAGTCTTGAATGCCTTTCAGATCCCCATGAGGCATGTGAGTGTAAGGACACCAGCTCTGCACAGAATCAGACCCTTATTTTGCTCTTAGACACAGATAACTGTTTTCCAGGAGGATTCACTGAGACACCGGTACGATGTCAGGAGTACAGAGATGGGAGGTTGGGATGCTTTAGTGGGGTGTAACATTGCCTTTCATAGCCCTCTAGGTCCCTAAGTCAGGCAAGTGTTGTTTTATCCTTTATCTATTTCTTGTTTTTTTGTGGTTTTTTTTCTGTTTATGTGTCCTTGTGACAGAATTAGTTTAGCTGAGGCAGAAGTGATAGTTTAGCCACTGGGGAAATTCTCAGGTTCTGTGTGGTTTAGTACATCTGGTAAGTGTAATATGCATGTATGTGTTATAAGGTGAATAGGTCAAAAGGCTTATCTTGTTTGAACAGCTTATCTCAATTTTTAACTCTTCAGTGCAGCTAGCCAAAGCCTGTGTAATGCAAGTATGCAGGAAACTGTGCTCCACACTGCTCGCCCTCCTCCGTGTCCCTCCTGCCCTGGTCCAGCCTGGGCACCACTCAGCCCCCTCTTCCTTCCCACACCACACCATGGGAGGGAGGAAGGAAAAACCTCCCCACTTCCCAAACCTGGTTGTTATTTTGCTAACACACCCCTGCTTGCAGGAGGGATCTGCATCTCCCGGCGGGGAAGCTGTTCGCATCCCGTGCCTCTTCTGCCAGCCCTAGGTCATTGCAAGCCCACCCATACATTAAGATCAAAATCACACCCAGCCTGACCCGCTGGAGGACTGAAAATGCAACAAGGGATTTAACCACAGAATAGCCATTGTTTGGCTGGGTTGGACTTGCAGAGAAGACGTAATGGCTCGAGTGTGTATTTATATCCATGAGTAATTGCCAGAGATTTCAGGGCAGTTAGAAGTGCATCAAAGGGGCACTGGTGGCACTCTAAGTAGCTGCATGCTTCGTGGCTGGCTTCCTCCTTCCCTGAGACTTCTGTTTGAAAAAGCTTTCGCTTTGCTTTCAGAAGTGTTTGTGGGTTTTCTTCAGCCTAGGAGAAGCAGTGGGAGGAATCTGTCTCTCTCTGTCTACATTGTTTTTGTCTCTAAAGCCATTATTTGTAATCGTCCCTCCCCCACAAGTCCTAGGGAGCCCACACTGCAGCCCTGCTTAAAACTTACATCACCGAGGCTTGTGCTGCATTTCTCTTAGCTGGAAAACTGTGCCGACAACATATTCAGTGACTGTGGGAATGACCACCTACCAAAAGCCGTACCGAATTCATTAAAGACCAAACCACAGCAACCTCGACCAGGGCATTCCACCTCCCCCTCCCCTCGCAGGGATCAGACCAGCTGGGGATTTTAAATTGCAGGAGACCTCCAATTATAAGGAGACTGATTATTTTGGCACTTCGTCATAATGCTACAAGCATTTCAGTGGAGAGAAGCATCATACTGTGTGATGAGATATCGTGAAATATCTCCTTGGCCCCACAGATAAATAATCAGTAAGCTTTTCTACTCATAGTAGTCCCGGCCAGATGGAAATCCTTTCATTCACTGGAATTACTCTTGGGTGTGTGTTTTAAAAGAAAGAAAAACGCTCTTTAATTTTTATTTCTCTTTCTCTTAAGACTGAGGCCGTTCTAAAGGGTATAGTGAAGAGGCGAGAGGCTTTGCTAGGAGGGAGAGGAGAATGAGAACAGATTTCATTTCATATCCCACAATGCTCAAGTTCATATTGCTTGTACAAAGCCTTTTCTTTTCCTTCAAGTTCCTACAGTCTCCTATTGTACTCTTTGTTGTGTTGGTTTTAAGGAGGATGTTTTACATAAAGGAGAGAAAATGATCTAGATTATTTGGGAGTTACCTTTCAAACAAAGTCAGAACAATTACTTGTCAAAAGGAAAACTTGAAGAAAAATGTTACAAAAAGGATCAAAAACAACAATCACAGAATATATCCAGGTCTGCCATCCCATTTGCGTCTGGCATGAGTCTCATGGTGTTTGCTTTGAAGCCTCTTCTCTTGCATTCAGACAACGATGTGAAAATATCTTCCACTTACCTAAATATGCATACTGACATATGATAGCTGGGAAGAAAAAGTGTGAAAGCAGAACTGGCACAGAGCATTTTCCAGGCATAATGCAAGCCCCCTGCTCTCAAAGACACCCACCAAGAGCAGAGGGAGGTCTGAGGCTGGGCATGGGACGGGGTGTACAGCCCACACCTCCGCACTGGTGGGCACCCACAGCCTGCTCTGGCCCCAGTGCAGCTTTTCTGTTTCCTCTGCGCGGTGGAAACGCGGCCTTCTTACTGATTTTGTCATCCGTGGCAGCTTCTCACGGGAGGGTGTTTGCTATCGCACTTTTTGGCACTCATTCTTTTTGGGTGCTATCTTGACAGAGCCGATGTGTAGTGTCAAACAGCAGATTTTGATCTGTTTGCATCTTGTTCTGTACAGAGGCGTTTCAATAGCTCCGGGAGCTATCTGATTTTCAGGCTTTCAGTTTATAGTCTGTTGCCTAGGTGAACTGGAATCTTAGATGCAGACTGATCTGCTATATCAGGTGGAAAAAAAAAATTGAACGAGGTATTAATACGCCATGAATGTGTTTACAAATCCTGGGTGAGGTTATGATTTAGCTGTAATTCTCTTCTACACGGTAGTGAGTTCGGTCCCAGTGACTGAGCTGATTTCTGCAGTTCCAGCTTTGCCACCAGTACAAAGTGGATGTGCCATGTATTCTTTTCCCTTCAGTGGCCACACTTCTCTCAGTGTGTGTGCTCAGTCCCGCCAGGCTCTTGCAGCTCCCTCCCGGGGCAGAAGGGACCATGCTGGAAGGCGCAGAAGGGAAGCATATCCCTCGCTGACATTGCTGAGGGGCCGCAGGCAGGAGCTGCCATGAAGGCAGCGTCCCCACCACCACCAGCCCTGCACAGCCCTCCTCCGCCATCACAGTCCCTCTCAGGGGCTTATCCAGCTCACCATGTTTAAAGGCAGTGGCAGATGCCTCATTTCTACCAGTTCCCATCTCCTTCCACATCATCCAGTGCCCACGTTGTCCAACATACTTGGACTGCTTCAGATTGCTCTGTCTTTTCCAGCTTGGGAAGCTCCAGATGTTAGCTGTCTGCTCCCAGAAGCACTAATGAGCAGGGCGAAGCAGAGCTCACTCCTGTACTGGAAAATAAAATACGCACTTTATTCCTCTTATCTCCTCACAAAGACTAATCTTTTCCTGGTTTCAGGCACGAGAAGAGGGAAGGAGGTAGACATCATGAAAAGGATGATGCTCAGTAAATGATTAAGAAGGGTCAGGAATACACCTGATTAGCAATAACTCTGGCACACAGACATCCACAGCTGACCTCGCAGCCTACCCTCCATTAGAGCCAAGGGAGATCTCACCCACGTAGGCTCCATAGTGGACTGCAGATTGTTATTCAGATGTCCAAAATTGGCCATGTGAATGACACAGAGGTCATTCAGTCACCACAGGCAACTGAAAACATCACTGCTGTAACTGTCTAAAAGTAAAGATGTATCACACTTAAGCATGTCCGAAATACTGCCATGGTGAATTTAACGAGATCTTGAAGAGATTGTCGCTTCCATAGAGGGTAGGCATCTTGTGGGCAGACGCAATGCGAGGAGTGATTTTATGTGTTGGTCTGTGGTGTCTACAGGATCTTCATTAACTTGGATATAATAATCTCTCTGTGGTGCTCGAATGCATCTTTCATATTTTCTTATCCCATGTTTATATCACCTATGATCAAGAGTATCCATCATAGAGAAGGTCCCCGCAATCGATAGCAGTTAAATACACCAGACCAGGAAAAGCTCACTTGAAGGAACTCATGGCAAAAGCAATTTGTTTAGTTCCTTTAAAAACTGGTCATTCCATTAAAGCCTTTCTGGAAGATTTCATTCAACAACCATGACACTGCTGTCAACACCATACATTACAAACTGAGAGAGTGAGAGTTGGGGTTGTTCAGCCTGGAGAAGAGAAGGCTTTAGGGAGACCTTACAGCAGCCTGCCAGGGCCTAAAGGGGGCTGCAGGAGAGCTGGGGAGGGACTCTTGGTCAGGGGTGTAGTGATAGGACAGAGGGGAATGGCTTTAAACTGAAACAGGTTAGATTTAGGTTAGATAAAAGGAAGAAATTGTTTACTATGAGGGTGGTGAGGCACTGGAACAGGTTGCCCAGAGGATCTGTGGCTGCCCCATCCCTAGCAGTGCCCAAGACAGTGCTGAGTGTCCACACAAGCAGAACTGGGGGAATTGCACGTTATCTCTCTAATGTGCTCAGACCAGTCACATTTAACCAGCAGTGACAGGAGCAAGAGCACGTGCAGTGCATTCACCCAGGGACATTGCATGTGCCGCAATGAACGACCACATGTTCTCAGCCTCTGAAGGTTTGGTGCTCTGGGCGTTACTGGTGTCCTTCTCTCCTGCCAGGGGTTAGTCATGCTGATGCTCGTCAGCCTGGAAAATCTCCTGGCTTCAGCGTGAACTGGATTGTGGGGAACGCCGACCTGGAGGTTATCAATGCCACAACGGGGAAGAGGAACTGCGGGAGCCCCTCACGGCTCTGCAAGCACATGTTCTTCGCTCGATGGGCAAAGCTTCATGGCAAGGTAAACCTGACGCAGTGACGGAACATTGCTGCCTGCCCGTGGTGGTCTAGTCCTTACCCAGGAATCAACCCTGTCTTGGCAATCTCATGGTAAGAGACCCTGTGGGGTCAGCTGCAGTAGCTGAGAGCACAGAGAAAGCCAGCAGCAGAAACCCAGGCAGGTTCGGAGGGGAGATGGGTGTTCTGGCTCTCCATGGCACTGGAGCCAAGCTCAAATGAGCAGTGAAAAGCCAAGACAGTGCTGAGTGTCCACACAAGCAGAACTGGGGAATTTTTCATGTCTCACCCCAAGTATCTCTTTGTCTCCAAGGGGAGTGTTCAACTCACCAAGTCTCAGAGGCCTGAGGGAAGTATTTGTCATTGCCCTGGAGGCATCTACATCACTTCATTGCCTACACAGGGGTTTAGACTCCCAACTTAAACTGCTCCCAGTCTCACCCAAGTTAACTGACAGAAGGAGGTGCTATGGATTACCCATTCCCCTCTTCTTCCCCACTCCCCCAGATGAGTTATTTATTACTGATAAATCTATACAATGACAAAGCTGTTTGCCACAAGGTGAGTGACCAGGTGCTGAAGGCTCTCTGATTTCATTACCCTCAGCAGCAGTACAATCTCACGGCATTAAAACTACAGGCTGTATTAGTTAAAATAGCCACCAGTCCTCAACAGCCCCACTTTCTCTAGGAAAGATGGCCATGAACTCCCCTTATTTGAAATGGCACCGTGGTCAGCCTGCCTTCACGCTTCACTTTACTTCCCACAGACAGGAGTCAGTGGCAGGTCAGATGGATGGTTGAGAACTAGAAGGTGGAGCTTGGGGATGTAGGAAATGTAGGAAGAAGCTTGATGTGGAATAAAGAAATTAAAGCAAAAAGAGTTCAGGCAAGAAAGGAGAGCGAGAGGGAGTGGGGAGCAGGGAGCAACCACCTCCTGCCAGGGCCAGGTGGGTGCCTCAGCACCTTGCTCTTGCTGACAGGTGGGAAATGAAGCTGAGGAGATCTGGGTACGAGCATTTTGAAACAGAAATGGGCCTAACAAAATGAGAACATTTTCTGCATTCAGGCTCCAAGCCAACCCAGGGAAAAGGGGTGTTTTTTAAAGTAATTTCAAGCCAATGTTGTTGTTTTACATGAATAGGATTTGGCAATTTATCAGGGAGCACATTGTCTCCTGAATGCTTGTATGAGGCATTTTTCTGTCATTATTCCTGGTTCTGATGTCACTGTTTCTCCTCTTGCCTAACCTTTCAAGGAGGTGCTGGTGGAGGCAGGGACCAAGGCAGCAAACCTGACCCTGCCACCTCCAGGAGGAGCAGCAGGGAAAAAGCAATGCGTCTCCAGCCCTTCTCCTTTCACTGCTGTAGTGTTATTTTGCTATAATGAGGCTTGTCCAGAATCATTCTGTAGTCCATGTAGGGTGAGAAAAAATGAGGACAAAACAAAAATGATTTTATTAAGTGCCCAAACCTTTTTCCAATGGGGAAATGAATGGGAAAGAACAAGGCAGAATGATGGCAGGGAAGCCTGCAGCCGCTTCCACTGCCAAGGTCATCCAGGAAGGCATAAGGACAGGCATGGTGGGGAGGTGTGAGGATGAGCTCAAAGGGCTTGTTCTGCTCTGCAGGACACCCCAGGAAAGGAGTCTGATGGGACTCATCCATACCGAGCAGTAGCAGGGACCTGGAGGCTGGGGACAGCAGAAGCGACCAGCCTGGGCTTCGTGCCCTGTGCTGTCACAGTGTGGTGACACAGGTCCCGACCTGCCATGGGACGGGAGGTGAAGCACACTCCTGCTGCTACCCAAAATGGAGGGATCCTCACAGGAACAAATCCCGGGACAAGCCTATGGCAGGGCTGTAGGCGGTTTGCGGCCCATGTACCCCCAGCTGGAGCATCGCTCTCCCTCGCTGGCTGGGCCTACAGACCCCGGGGCCGAGCAGGCCCGTGCTGTGTGCCCAGATGGCACCAAGCGAAGCAGAGCAGCTCATTTCAGGCTGCGTGTTCCTGTGGACGTTTTCCTGCAGTCCCTCTTTCAGCATTTCTGCTTTTAACAGAGAAGGAAAGCAGTGTTGATCGCTCGCCAAGGCTGTGCTTCGACAGTGTTTTTTCCTACAGGGTGCTATTTCCCTGGCTTGTAAGCGCTGGACTTTCACCTGCCTGCTTGCTTTAAGGCATTTTCCAGATTTCAGTTTCTTTCGTATAATGTCAAAGCCTCACCACTGCTTTGGCGCTGTTAAGGCTTTGGCAGGTCAGGGAAAGTTGTCTGCTTGGTCCTTGTGAAAACAGAGGGTGCGTACTGCTGCGTGCGCGCTCGGGGCCGTGAGGGCTGCAGGCGGCCGTCTGTCTGGCAGCTCGGCGCTTGCTCCGCTTTCCTGCACCGGCCTCCTTCCCTCCAGCACCGGTACAAATCCTGACACTGATTTCTGCCCTGTCCTGGGCAGGTTTCACAGCATTTCTGACAATAACAGATTGAAGAAGGGAAAGGGAGGGTGCAGCAGGAGACTTTCCTCCTGCAGCCTCATAGTGTTGCTTTGAAGCCCTGAGCTACTCAGCTAACTTGTGCACATTCTTTAAAGATTCCAAGACAAGATTTTTCCCTTTCATTTCTAAAAATCATTTTAACCGAGAGGCAGATGTTTGCCATTGCAAAGCACGCTAAGATTTGCTGCTGCTGATGCCCACTCCAAGGCAAAGCTCTTTACCTCATTCCTCTTTGCAACGGTTCGAAACAGTGTCGTGGGCATTCATTGCTTTCCTGTTGTTTTGGGTTTTTTTGCTGTTGTTGTTGTTAAACCAAAAGCAAACACAAAAAGCACAGTGATAGTTTGTTTGTTGCTTATGAAATGTAGACAGGAAGATTATACGGCTACTGAAGCCTCCTGTTTCTTTTGGCTCATGGGTTGATTTTTTTATTATTATTCCATTTTTCCTTTTCTCTGACTCTTGTTCTGCAGCTGAGCACACGAACACCAAGCCATGGAGACATGCCATCGGTGTACAGCGAGGCGAAGCTGGTGGCTCAGACGTACCAGTCTGTCAAGCAGCAGCTGTTTAAAGCATTTCAGAAAGCCGGTCTGGGCACCTGGGTGAAGAAACCCCCAGAGCAAGATCAGTTCCTACTAACTGTGTAAATCACTCGAGACCTTTGCTATGTGGCCAGATCAAATCAGCTGGAGAGGAGGCTAGGCAGGATGCGTGAGCTGAGAGAATTGAAACAGTTTGGCATTTAATAGCAAACTCCATGGGAATATTTTCTTTTGATTCTGTATTGGAAATACGTAAATATAAATGTGTCTGATGCACTGAAGTCGACTTTAGAAAACCGCTTTTTCACGACCCCTTCCCAAGAATGTACCTGCCCAAATAATAATGCCAATCCCACAAAGATTCTGCTTTTCATAGTTTATCGCTGTTGGTATTAACAATTTGAGGCATTAGCAGGCCACCTGGCTGATCCCAAATAGAGTTTGTTTTCCCTCACACAATCAGTGAAAGAGTTGTCACCAAATAACAGAAAATAGTACGCAGAGATGGAAGTACCCCAGGCACACAGCAGGTCTCTGAGCATCCATAATCATCCACGAAAAAAAAAAAAAAGGTATCTAACCTCTATGCAAAAATCATCCAGCTCGCTGCCTAAATCTGTGAGAAAGAATTTGGGCCTTGAAGATATGCAGCATTTTTAAACTGATTCCCACTGCTGTCTCTGAGCACAAAGCCGGGCACCGGCTTTCCCTTGGTGTTTACACTTATTCCCTCTGGCGCCGCGGCCAAACTACTTCCCGCCAAATTTTCAAATCTGGCCATGAGTTTTGCACGCTGCAAATTTTAATTATCTGAGCCCAGTTCATCCCACGTGACCTGTAGGCATCAACAGGGAGCAGGGCCACCCGGCTGTCCCTCAGCCTGCGCCGCAGGGGCAGATGCTCTCCTCTGTCCACCTCTACACTGCCCTGCCAGGGCTGGGGGTGAGGACCACTCTGCTCCAAATCAGTCAGGCTGGAGCCTCAGACCACAAAGATCCCAAGGGTCCAGCGCTCTAAACTGAGTCAGTGTGAGCTCAGGATGCTCCCTACAGCTGAAAAATCGCTGGGTTGGGTAGCCACAACTGAGACATCCCAAACTAGACAGCACGTTTGATACTTGTCTCTTTCCTGCCTCAGTTTCTCCATCTGTTAAATGGGGATAATAATACTTACCTGCTTCATGTCTGAAGAACTTGGCAGGAGCAAAGTTCTCTGGTCAGACACCACAACAGTGTACGGTGCAGTCGCTCTTACTGTGAGTTCCACATCGGCACACAGTCCAGTTGATATAAGTGCAGTAGATACAACTACGGGCTTGGGTAAGATCTTACTCCATGTAAGTTTCCAGATTCTAGCTCTGTATAAATGGCAAGTATTATTATTATTCATATTCATCTGCAGTCTGAAAACCAGGTGTTTTTTTTCAGTTAGGAGATGAGTAACATCTAACAACTAAACATCTCCTTCATAACCATGGCTGGGTTTAATATAATCTCAGCTTCAAACCATCCCAAACTTAATCAGAAGGCAGAAGATACCGTCATGGGAGAACTGAGCTTTGATAGTCCCACTGCAGAACCAACCTTCAAATGCCCTGTATATTTCTTTAAATGTTTTGTTTTGTTTTCTTTTCTTTTCTTTTTAAATGACAGAATTTGCGGGTATATAACTACTTTTTTTCTTTTTATTCCTGTGATTCTCTTTAAATCTGTATATAACATGCTGCTACTGATTTGTGATAATTGTCTTGGTATTTTCTCAGAACTGTCAAGCTGAGTTACTTTTCAAACAACATAAGGCTCATATTTTTCCATGTAATTTCCTTTACACGGGAAACTGTTCCTATCAATAAAGATAGATGCTCTTTGTATAGGGTTTATCATGTTTGGAGAGCCATATACAGTAAATACATTGTTTATTGATGCCCACAATAGAATAGCTACAGTATTTTGATGAGATTTTATTTTTAGATTATAAACTACAAGATGTATCTATAGTGTCTTGTATAAAAACAATTGTGATAAACTAGAATTTTTAAATTAGATAAAAGAAAGCTGTCCCCTCCCAGAAACCTTTTCAACAAAATAATACATTCCATATTAACTACCAAAAATATAAAAAAAAAAAACTTAGAGTAGAAATAGTTAAGAAAAAAAAAAAAAGAAAAAAAAAGAGAGAGACATGTCAGTAATGGAAGCATTTTGTAGTAACCACTTTGTCAATGCTTTGACCACTTTGTCAGGAATTCTGATTAGAACTCAGAATATTTCTAACATCTCCTGAAGCTTCCCGCTACCTTCACGTGGTCCTTTCCTCCAACACAGCCATCGCTGCTGCAGCCGCCCTGCAAATCCTGGGCAGCAAAGGCACCTGGGGGCGGCGGGAGGGCTTGTGGTCAGTCCCAGGACTGGTGGGGCAGGAGATGCCGCTCGTGGTGCCAGCAGTGGTGGTCCCAGGGGCTTCATCTGCTCCCACCAAGGGAGAGGAGCCACCAGGCAACCACAGAGGAGGACCAGGGCTCTAGCAGAGACCCGTCGGACATGGGGAAGCATGTCTTCTACTTTTCCTCTTCAAGGTAGTCTTCACCTAGCACACAAGAGACCTCAAAGGCTCCTCCTTACATCTCCCTGCCCTCATCCGCCCTCCTCCAGCCCTGGCACGACATCAGCTCGCTAAGGTGACAGCAAAACGCCACGCCTGGTTATTCTGAAGGACAAAAAGAGAAGTGTGGTGAGATTGAATTATCCTTTGTTGCAAGAAATACCTAAACCTAATCTTGGCTTCAGCTGCCAGAACGAATCTAGGGGTGGGGATCTAACTGAGCCCCTGCTGCAGGCAGGCACCAGCCGATCCCTTTGAAGGCAGTGGAGTTGCACCTGCTTGCACTAGGGTTGAATGTGACCTTAGATGTCTACTTCTCGTTACGTGCAGCGACAGAGTGTGGTGGGACCACCTCCCAGAAGCACACATGACCTACAATGCAGCATTTCCTGAAGCAAAGGAAAACTCGCTCAGTAGTAACTCTTTAGCGAAGATTTCTGTACATAACACGCATGAGTGAATGGCAATACTGTACTAATGGCTGTACATTTGTAATATTTGTAAAAAAGAAAAAGAAACAAAAAAGACAACAAGAGAAAATAAATCTGAATTTACATATGTGAATTTGCTGCTAAGTTCTGTAAATGCACTTCAGTGATACCTGATAAGTGAATGTTTCTGTTAAGTGAATAAAATGCCAAGTAAAATTGTTCTTTCACTGTTCGTTGACCATTTTTCACAGTGGCTTAGACATCAGTTTGCGTTTGCTCGAGATGCACAAACCGATTTTTATCCATAGGTGCCACGGACCTGCAGACAGTATGTTCTCATTCAGATTTAACTGAGCTGGGTCCACCTCTAACATCATCTTTTTGGGTTACTCTCACACCCCTTTCTTGGGTCACGAGTAGCATTGGCTTCCCCCACAGAGGGGCTTCAGAGGGGACGTGCTCCAGCTTCAGCCCTGCTGCAGATGTGGGGGCTGAGCACAGCATGGGCCAGGAAAGGCAAAAGGGGGCACGGAGGTGGCAGCCCCGCACGTGCCCCTCGTCCCCATCACCTGGAGGTCCCTGCCAGGGCTTCCCGGCGTGCTGGGAGCCCCCAGCCCACACCTGGGCACTTTGGCCGCGGCTGAGTTCACTGCGGGTGGCTCTCAGCCTATTTTCTCCTCCAAAAGTAGCTGCTAGTGCCCGACCATGGCAGACACTCTAACGCGATTTGGCTGACGAAAACAACTACAAAGCAGTCATTAGGGTAAATTATATGGATGGATTCTGTGTTTAATCTCATTAAGTTTAAAGGCTAAATACCAGAACTGCGTTTAAAACTTTACAGGCATACATCCCGGCCTCGTCAGGCAGTTATTTCTTTTCCAACTGTATATTGGAAAAACAACAACATAAAACATGAACAAGCTGATATATCGACTAATAGAGGGCTTCGGAGAAGTGCCTGTTTCTCAAATAAAATAAATAAGTCCTTCTGCTGCAGTTAAACCTTGATAGCCATGCTTGTGTGTTGAAGAATGAAATAGCAATTTAAGAGCTTTTTAAGCCTTTTGATTCATTACTGTTGTGCCTACTTTCCAGCCTTTAGACCTGATTACTTTGGTTAGTTTCAGCTTGATCATGTGGATACACCAGTTTAGCTGGAAATCTGTGTGAAGTCACAGAAAATCTGAGACTTTTTAAAGCGTAGTGAGCGTCTGGATGCAAAGACACACACACACACACAAAAGACATGCGAGCACATCCACACACACAGGCACGTGTTAATTCTTAGCAGTCCGAGGCCTCCTGAATAAATAATTTGGGCTTGGAGAAAGGGGATTAATAATCGTTGCCTCTTCAGCGATGAAATAGTTCTGCTCAACTGCTTCATTCAGTCTGGCTTTTCTGGTAATTAAATCCTCCATTAGAGAAGTTTATGTTCTATTTTATCAACTTCCTTTGCGATACAGAATTACTTCCACTAGACCATTAACGCCTTGTTCTGCCCGGGAGAGGAAAAGGTCCTGTTCATTCTCCTTTGGCCCTGAACAGATGCCTTCACAGCAGTGATCACTGAGGAGCCACGGAAAGGAAGAGGCAGCTCCTTCCTTTACACCCAACAGGACCAAAACAACCTCCTCGAAAGGCAAATAAAGATACGAAGAGTGGTGTTAGTTGTTGGGTCTGACCAGTCCCTCTGACAGAGCACTTGGTGCCCACCTCTCCTTCTTTGGGGTCCTAAAAGTCGCGCTCAGGCACAGGCTGCACTTCACATACCCACCAAGGACAGTGTTTACCTCTGGTGCCCGTCCCCATCAGCACCACCAGCCTCAATACACCCGTCCCTGCCTTCCACAGCATATCCTTTGCCACAGATTGCTTTTGTTTCACTTGATTTTAACAAGCTCTTTAAGCTGTTTGCTCACTAATCTAGTGTTTAACTCCAATATAGAATAAGATAGATTTTTACTGTGTATTCTGAAGTAAACAGTTTTTTCTAAGTCAGGCTTGTTCGCATCCTGGTCTCAGTGGTGAAATGAAGCGTTTTTAGAAGTAACAACCTGATTTACATAGCAGCATATCCTTGACACCACCGGCTCCTAAAATCCTGACCATTACCCAGAATAGTGAGACTCCATCTCAGATTTCAGTGGGAGACACGGTAACTTTCAAAAGGGTCTTGTTACTCTGCCTGTCGTTGTCAACACCTAAATCCCACATTGTCGGGTACCAGCCCCCGGCTCAGCCTCTGGCATTAAATATCCTCTATATGCCTTCTGGACAAGCCTTGTCTTTGCTGCCTGCTGTGGGCCCGGTGCTGATCCCCACCGTGCTTGGGGACCTGTCCGGATTCATGAAACACACCTCCACTTCCCAGCTGTGGTCCTCTCAAAGCCTTTACAGGATCATGCCCAAGAGAAAAAGGACAGCCCCTCATCATTAAGCAGCCAAACTGGTGAATGATTGATGCTGCTGTCTAAAGGGACAAGGAAGCATTGTAGTCACCAGAAAGGCAGGCACTCTGAAAGAAAGGTATTGAAAGGATGTGCCTCACATTTATATTGTTTTATGCTACCTGGAAGAAGTTAAATTACTTGTTATTATAATTTAATAACATTTTGGCATGAGAGAGAAAAAAAAATATGATAAGATCAGTGGTTTTAGGATATTTACCTGGGAAAGGGGCAGCCTTGAGTTCTTGTCCATGTTCTGTCTGTTGAGTGAAGCAGAAGCAAGTAAGCAAAGACCTGAGACCCAAACTGAGCTCAGGGTAGGGGAGCTCCTGCCCTTCAAGCGACTAGTTTGTAACACATGGAAGAACAGTCTCCGAACAAAATGGCAAGGCTCATCATCCCCTAAACCACTTTATCCACCCAAGGCTAGGTGTCCGGTTCGAATCCATTTTCCAAGCTTCATGGATAGGGAAAAGCGGCTCCGTAAGGCGGTTACCCGACTCAACCCAGTGTCTCAGAGACATGGAGAACTTGTCCTCTCAAGGGTCCGGCCTCTCCCGGCTGACAGGAGAGGGTGCCTGTCCTCCTGGTCTCGCAGGAGGACACGTGGGGAGGTGACTCCCAGCCAGGGAGGCTGCACACCACAGGGCCTCCTGTTCCTCTGTTTTAAAAAGCAGTGACTCCTCTTGTCACAGTGAGCTCTCTTCTGAGTATTAATTAATGCTACAAGGCTGTAATCAAAGACTATTAAAGAGGTTTCTTAATTTTCTTGTGTATACTGTACGTGAGGTAGATTGGTCTGCTTTTAAACTGCGGCCTTCTTCATGGAAGAAGGCATTCCAACTCTAAGTTTCGATTGCTGACTGAATTTACATAGCTGTACATATTTAGAGGTTTAGAAGGGGGTTTATTCTTACATGCCTTTGCTGCCATTGAAATCATGGAAAGGGTCCCTGCTGGCAGCAAGTAGTGGTAGGACTGGGCTGATACTAAATGCATGTTTCAGCTTCAGAGCTAAGAGAACTGCTTCCTATTATTTTTATGCCAAAACTTGGTTCCTAGCCCTGATGCACCTGTACTCACCGGAAAACGAAAACCATCCATCACTGCCATCCGAGCCTTTGTGTTAGAATATCCTTGTGGTGGCTCAGCGTTTCCCAGCTCTGTTTTCATATCTGACCCAGTAACTCTTTGACCCTCAGACAGGTGGGAATACATTTGAAGAACCTTCCTCGTTATTTGAAACATTTGTTTTACAAGTTTAGCTCTGTTTTCTGTGTGCGTGGTTGTCCTAAAATATCCTTTTATCTTTTGGGGGGATTACTCAAGTAGTGATGCAGAGATGAGAAGTAACTAAACTGTTCGTCTATTTGTCTCATTGCTGACCTGTTTCTCTTGAAGCATTGTGGCAAAAGCAAAGACTGACTAATTCTGGAAAAAAAAAAGACCTTTTTTCACTCAAGAGGTGATGCAGAGATCACTCTATCCCAGAACAGTTGGTGAGCTGTACAAAAATAATAATGTTGGCCCACAATGCTATGGGATTGTCCAACCAAGGTAAAACTCTGTTGCTTTAATGCAACCCCATTGACTTCAGAGGACTCAAACTACTGTAACTGAGCAGAATTCACTTTATGAAGGGGGTCAGAGGGTTAAGGTCACATAAAAAAAAGGTAGGTGAAAGCACTTAATCATTCCCTCTCCTTGTATTTTCCCTGTGCAACTCAATGATTTGCACCACTGAGCACCGAAGCAGCCTGCTAGTGTCTCTGGACAAGGCTGGCTAAGGATTACCCTGTGAAATGACATTAAACTGGTGAAGCATTTTAGTGCTTATAGGTTTGGCCAAGGAGTGCCATACTTTACTCCTGCTTCTAATTTCTCACTTCTTTTGTTGTCTTTCCTCCAGTTTTCATGGGGAAAAAGCACTATGCAACCATTGCAGGGAAGATTAGACCCTCATGAGAAGGTGGGAGGGAGAGTTTAGTGTGATCCCACATGTCACAGCAGTTCAGCACCTCTGTCCTGGGAGCAGGTCCGTAACATTATTTTCAGTTGTTGCTGTTTTCTTGGTTTTTGTTTTGTTTTGTTTTTTAATAAATATGCTCTGTTTCTGCTGCTGCTTCTTTCTCCTTGTTGTCTCTTGCTCCAGATATCCCTGACAGAAGGATCCCTGATCATGCCCCAAGCCAACTGGTTTTGTTGTCCTACTCACGTGGAGGTCAGGTGTTTTTGGGGTCCCCTGCTAGCTAACAGAGATAAATGTAAAACAACTCATGAAAAAAGCAGCAAAACAAGCTAAAAATACACCCTAACTGAAGCAGCTCTCCATCTTTTACAGGGAGGTTTACAATAGCTTCTGACATCATTGTTACTGTCATCACTGGCCAACCAGTTTGATAGCCCTCCATCCTCCAAGGTATCTTTTTTACCACTAGAGGAGTCCTAAGCCACGTGGGGATGAGCCAACGCAGAGATGCTGGGTGTTAAAATTACTTGGGGTCCCCCATGCAGGTAGGTCTGTGCCTGCAGCAGCCGGAGAGTGTGCAGCCCTTTGCCTTTACCCAGCCCTTCGTGCCTGTTCCCCACCTGTAGCAGGGCTGTAGGAGCCACCATCAGAGCTGATTAATGTCTTCTTGCCACCAGCGATAAGACAGAGCACGCTCATGAGTCATACTGGCCTTTAATATCTGCAAGCCAGAGAAAAGAAAACTGCATTAATTTATATTCATTAAAATAAATTAACTAACTGGAGCCCTTCAGTCCTTCGCATCCCTCTCCCTGAGCACCGGCAGCAGCAGCCGGTGCCAGAGAAAAGGCAGGGGCTGCCCAGAAAAAGACGGCAAACGAACCAGGTGCCTCCGGCTCCTCTTTCAAATGGAAAAACCCTCAGTGTGTCCACGGGGCTGCTGTAGTTCACAAGCTGGTAGCCTTGGTATGTGTATATCTCTCTGGGAGTGTGTGTGTGTATATATACACCTATATTTTATCTGTTAAAGGGCCCCTTCCCGCGTGCTGTGTCAGGACACTGGTACTTAATGGCCCGTCAGCCGGTCGGTGCCTCCACTGCCAGAAAACCAGGGGTAAGGTGCTGCATGTCCTGCTGTTTAAGAAGTAGTTTTGCTTGCATTTAAGCCAGGACAGCCTCCGAAAACAGCATTGCTCCCTGCGCCATCCCTTCCATTTCCTTATTCCTGCACTACACTGGCACTGGAGTCCAAGTGATGCAGAGCAGGAAACCTGATACAGCCGAAAGCCTTTTATTTTTCTTTTCTTTTTTTTTTTTTTTTGCCTGTTATATTATTTCAGAGAAGGTCCAAGCGCTTGGCCTGGTTCACTGCAGCGGCAAACACGTGGTCTTCACATGTGAGGTTGATGTGTCTTAGAGCTCCCCACTGGAGAAACCGCTGCTTTCTTTGCATTGTCATTTCCCTTCTTTAGAAATAACTAAATAAATAAAACTAAATAAATCTCTGTATATGTCTAAATACTTTGTGCAATCAGAGCATCATTTGCAGAATAAGAGGTGCTAACGTATAGGGAGAAGCTGGAAATCTGCACATCACAGCCCTTCAGCAGCCTGTAAAGGTTTCAGCGCAGGAGCTTGCCTTGTTCATGTTGGTGGGTAAATGGAGGTTGCTTTCTGCCTACTCTCACCAGCACGTAATGGAGCAGTTCCTCAGACAGTCACCGTGATATAAGCACCTGCACTTAATATACTTCTGTCGGTTGTAGAATTGCATTTATTCATGGATGTTTCCACCTGGTGTGTTTTGGTTCTTTTTGGTATTTCCCACCTTGCTCACTGCCTGCCCCCCTCCTGCTGCCTTCCACAAGGCCGGAGCAGGCGCGTGCCGCCAGCATGGGCAGGGAGCTATAACTGAGCACAAGGCAGCACGAGAGGCAGGGACTGTCCCCATGTGCTCCTTTCCGAGCTTCAGCAAAGTCACTTGAACCACTCTTTTCCTCCACAGGCACACCCCAGTTGTCGAAGTCTCTTTATAAATGCCCTGTAAGGGGACAGATAACTTCGTGTTATTCCACACCCAAGCATCAGCCCAACAAAGCTCTGCGAGATTTCCCGCCACCATGGCATGGAGCTGGGGGAAAGGACTCAGTGAGACAGGGATGGTGTGTCATGCTGTGGCTGAGGATTCAGCTGGGCAGTGGGGTGTCTTCCAGACATCGGTTAACATATCGATCGAGCAGCCCGGAATGTTTGGGGCTGCGTAATTGAGCAGCTGGTGTCCTCTGAACAATCGAAGCTTCTGAACTGGTACCCTAAGCCCCTTGAGCTAAAGCACCAGAGTGTTTCCTTTATGCATAAATCCATCTGTTAAATAAATAAAATAAAATAAAAATAAAATAAAATAAAATAAAATAAAATAAAATAAAATAAAATAAAATAAATAAAATAAAATAAAATAAAATAAAATAAAATAAAATAAAATAAAATAAAATAAAATAAATAAAATAAATAAAATAAAATAATGAAATAAAGCAGCAAGTCAGCCTGAAACAGGTTTAAATAAATCACATTAAAATACAAAATGGAATTTTTAAATGTAACATCTATTACTATGTCACATCACATTACTGTGTGTAATTGCATGTTAGTAACGTATGCTAGCAACATGTATGCACACACATTTTAAAATATGCACAAATATGAGTAATGTGATGCTTTACCTGATGTAACCTATATTCTTGTCACATTAAAAACTAGCACTAAAACCTCTAAAAAAAAATTCCCCTGAGCACTACACCAATATATGCTTTTTTTTTTATTATTTTTTTTTTAATCCTTCACCCAGGGAAGCACCCAAGACTTGGCTCTCGGGGTTGCCTTGACCCTGCTGTGCTCCAGGCTGGCCTGCAATGAAGCAGCCAGGTGAGTGCCTCTCCCTGCCTGCCAACAACAATCCGAAATCTCCTGTATTTCTCTGCTGGAGTATTTAGGTGCAACATGCATCTTTTCAGGTCCTCCTATCCATCACCTGCAACGTATAGCGGAAGTGCTTGGCTCCAGTACATTTACGTGGCCATCAAATCATTAGCCTGGGGGAGGCATAACACATTAATGACTTCAGAAATGTTGGTTAAACTCCAGCCCTGATCAGAGACCAAAATTTATTGTCATTCCTCTAATAGCCATGTGGTAACCAAAATGAAATCAATTTGATGAAGATAATTAGCTTCCCATCTCCATCACCACACGTTTAGAACAATTAGGTGGAATGAGCTTCCCCTGCTAGCAGTATGATACTGTGAGCGCAGACTAAAATACTTCAATAGCAGCAGCCAGGAAACGTTTACTGAGACAACTGTTTCTTAAATTAGAAATTACTGATTCACCAGAATCTGGACAGTCCCGGGAGTTTTGGTACCACACGCACGGGGCCTGGGCAGACACGAGGAGAGTGGCATCACCCCAGGACCTTGCCTGCTGGATATGCATGGTCAGGTCTTGGATCTTGGATCTCCCTCTTCCCATTCCCGAGGGGCGGTGGGGATGGTGCCCACCCCTGGAGCCATATCCCTCCATGCTGAGCCGTGGCCATCCCATCGATCAGGGTCGGGGGCTTTTTGGTGCACCTGTTCACGGTGTCCGAGCCGGGTGTGGGAGGATGTCGAGGTGATGCTCAGCAAGGTGGCTGGGGAGCCAGAGGTTCTCCAGCCTCTCCCACCAGCTGGGACACCTTCAGGCTCTGCACCCGCCTCTCCCATCTGCCAAGACCCCAGCACAATTATCTTTCTCACGGAGAAGCCTTTGTATCAGCTTGCAGCTGAGCAGGAAAAGCAAATTAAACCTTCACAGAATAAGGAAACCTTCTTCCATCTCTGAACCCACTGGAGCCAGAATTTCTCCTTGCCTTAGCTTCATAGGCACAATATATTAGTGCCCACGCTAATCAAATAATGGGAAACCTGATTTGTTCGTATACTCATTAGCAAGCAGTCAAACTGCTTTTCCAGTTTTCTAAAAAATAAAATATTCCATTTGTGAACATTCAGCTGATACTCATTTAATTTATTCTGAATGTTTGAAAACTTCTATAATTGCATAGATTTTAGCAAAAATGACCCATATCTTTTCAACACAGACTTTCAGCTTCACAATAACTGTTGCCAGCAATTTGAAACAGAGGTAAAAAATAAGTAACTTAGGAATGCAAGACTGATTTTTGGTCAAAGCTTTTGAGAAATGCCCCCAAGTTTTCATTCTCCACCTTTTAAAAATAAGATATTTTGTCCCTGAGATTATCGCACCACTTGGGAATGAAGGTATTTGTATTTCCTCAGGTTTTAAAATCTTACACAGTGCCCATACCTTAAAAGCCAACTTTCCAACAGAAAATGATTTATTATGTCGTTTCTATGCAATTTCTCTCCTCACATTTTTTAAAAGTCCCGTTACAGTGTCTTTGTGTTGTGTGGTGTCGCACACAAATCGGTATGACATTTGAGGCAGGTTTTTCAACAACACCCCCAGATATCACAGTGAGAAGGGTTTTATAGATGCAGGAGACAGAGGCCCAGAGAAGCTATGTGCCAGAATTAAAGCTATTTTTTGCCCTTTCATCTTCCAGGTGCGTCCCCCTTCGCTGCCCTCAGAGCCCTCCCTAGGCACATTTTGGACACGTGCAACCTGTGAATCCATGTCTGACATGCCCAACAGAGCATGCCTGGCTTCTGCAGAGAGATTTTGGAGATGACTCAGAGGAAACTGGTAGAAGAAGAAGAAGACTGTAGGGATGGTAGGCAGAAGATCATATTGCTCTTTGGAGAACTGGGCTTCCTAGCTCCCTCTCTTGTCCTGGCAAAGGGCTATGGATTACGCCTCTCATGATACGTATAATGAACAAATTTGTATAAGAGAAATCTGTCTAAAGCTATGAAATATGAAGATACCATATCTGACTCAGGAAGATCCTGCTCCTGAAGGCTGGGACAGTATTCCTGAGAAATATCACAGCCTGCTTGTCCTCTTCTTATGCTCTTCTCTAAGGGCATCAGTTATCTGCTGTTGAAATCAAATAGTGGGGTGGGTAATTAGAGGTTTGCTTGGGCCAATAAAGCCATTCTGTAATGTTTTTACTTAATAATATTTTTTAATTAATAACTGGATCAAGACCAAAGCAGGTATCCTCTTGGGCTTATTATGCCTTGTCTTAGGGTCTTTATAATATTTCATTAGACCTTGTTAGACCTTGAGGCTGTTGCTTTAATTATTTTATTTTTTTCAGTTGGATCCACTAGTCTGTGGCAGAAGAAGACAATAACCTCAACCAGAAGCTGAAAAGCACAGTTTATGTGCAAGGCACTGTGCATATTTATCATAAGTACATCAGGAATGAAGGCTGTAAAATAATTAGACCCCCCCAAAAAAAAAGGTGATAGAAACCTCAATGAAGAAACTACATGAATTATTCCTGTGCTTAATCACAGTCTCTGGTATTCTCAGTGGAAACACTATGATGAATAAGCAGATCAAATGATCAAAATTCTTGTGTAATGAGCCCTACGTTAATTGCCCCACTGTCCATTGAAATACAAACGATACTAATGAAGCACACAATCTCATCATCTTCAGACTGACTTTCGTTAGGCCTCTGCTGTAAGTTATGCAACCAAAAGAAACCGTGGAATATGGTGAACTCAGTACAGGGCCTCAACTTCTACCTGGGGGTGAAACATCCTTCAGTGAGACTCTCAATGGCGGAAACACGAAATAATTCCTAATTATTTCCCACATTTCAAGGCAGCACGTAGTGACCCCAGTCCCTGCCCAGCCATCACCCCCTTACCACATTGTACATCACAGACATTCAAGCCTTTACAGCAGCGGGGCAGATAAAGGCTGCCTTTTTTCTCTGTTTCAGTGGGACACATTGCTGTCACTGGAGTTCTGGAAAAGCTTTTGCTGGCTGTCGGACTGTGGGATTTAGGAAATGATACCCATCCTGCTGAGAAAATGAGCTGTGAGCTGTACTTCAGACACCCCGCCCACACACACGAAGCTCACCAGAG
The DNA here is from genome assembly GCF_964211835.1 of Anser anser. Taxonomy (NCBI): domain Eukaryota; kingdom Metazoa; phylum Chordata; class Aves; order Anseriformes; family Anatidae; genus Anser; species Anser anser. The sequence goes on from NC_139721.1 coordinate 151,558,223, forward strand.
TTGCCACAGCCAAAGAGCAAGGTGGGCAAGGAACACATTCAGAGCAGAGGCTGGGAAACAGAGTGTTTCGGGCATTGATGAGTGGTTTTTTTTTATGTATTTACCATGCAGGGAGGGGAAGGAGAGCATCTGGATTTTCTCTGGACCTACATGAAGGTTACTTTGATCATGTGAATTCAAGCTTACTCTGAGATTTCCTTAATAAACAAGTCGTTATTTCATACATCACCTCTGGCTCTCCAGCCAAATGCCCTGAAACGCCAACAAAACCTATGTCCTTCTCCCACACCGCAGGTTCAAGCAGAGAGAGCTCCGCTGGGGAGGTGCGTGTGGCAGGGAGATGCGAGATGTGGCCATCCCGTGCAACCCATGCTCCAGGTCATGGGGCGATGTAGCAGACTGGTCCCCTCCACCCACACAGCACTGGGATTGGATTTAAAGGTGTCTGGAAAGGCTTGGCCCCCTGCTGTTAGCTGGCAACAGGCAATAGCAACAGTTTTCCTTCCCCCTTCCTCCAAAACACTTTGAGATCCCTAGATGAAAAGATAGTTCAAGTGCAAAGTATTTTTGCTTATAAAGTATTTAAGGAACATCAGTCTGACTCACAGAACTCATTTCAGACAAATGAACAACCTTTGAAAACATTTTATGGACATTATTTCCTCTCCAGCTGAACTTCATCTCTTGAATTTAGTCTTGTGTTATGGTCTGATTATTCTCAGAAAGAATTAAATTGGAGCAGGGAAGAAATGAAGGTATTCCCTGGAAATCCTTTCATTTTATTAAAGTCTCTGTTATTGCTTGTGTTGTGTTTGTCCAAACCACTTGTCAAGATTTCATTACCCCAATTTAAAACAGCAGCACTATGTCTAAATGTGGTTATGACTGAAAATGAAGGTACTCTGCAATATTCCCAGGGAGAGCAGAGCATGCTGCTTTCCTGGGCTGAGCTTAGAGAAAATAGGCTACAGATAATGTACATGTTCATCCATCAAATATCACGCTATGAAGCAACGCTAATGTGCTAAAAGAGAATTTACAGCCCCAAAACATTAGTGAGTCAGACACGTTACCCTTCTTAAGACAGGAATGACCAACACTAATCACTACAGAAGTGATCAAACGTTATTGCTCATTAAGTGCCATGGGTGAGCCTAGCCCTCTGCAAGATTAATTAGCAGCAGCAGCTTCCCCAAAAGAGCTTGTAGAGATGCTCAGTAAGAAATCAATCCCAAAATTCTCTGAAATGAGAAGTCCCAGTACCTGCCTGTTGACATTTGTGGGCACAGACCGGTCAGGAAAATGAGGCTCGGGCTTCAAGGTCTTGAGAAAGAAGGGTACAGCCCAGCGTACTGCAAGGCAGGAGCAGGGCATGCACTGAAAATGAAACATCTCAGGATAGAGAAAAAGGTGTCTGCACGAAGATGGCTTTCAGGAGCAGTGGTCTGCCCCTTTGCCCTGTGTGACAATGTGCTTGAGATCTGTAACAGCGAGGCTTGAGCGAAGCCTGACATCTTGGGGTGATGATCAGTCATCAGCTTTAGGAGAAGGCAAGCCATGCTCTGGGTTTTGTTGGCCGTATCGGCAGAGCTCCGAGGGAAAACACAGTGTGAAGTATTTCAGAAGTGTTCGCAAACAACCACCCCAGGGCTCCCTGCTCCCTTCCGCAGCTGCCAGCAGCCAAAGCTGGCTGCCATAGCTAGGCTGTGGTTGGCGTCACCTAGAGCTTCTTGCTTGGCTTTGGTGCCCTCTTGGTCCGCAGCTGTTACTGACACCTGTCTTTTAGGAATTAAGCAACTCCTGTACCATGCCAACTTCACAGATTTTGAAATATGCTAGAGAAAAAACCTGTGGGCAAATCACATGGAAATGCTACAGTGTGAACTTTGTCATGGTCCAGCTCCGTGCTCTTAGGTAGGCTCTAAATGTCATCAATGTTTTAATTGTATGAGATGCTGCACGAGAAGTTATGATAAATGAAAACTGAACAGAATGTTTCAAAGAAATGTTTTGAAAAGCCCCATTAATTTACCTACGGCTGGTGTCCAGTCTGAAATAAAAATATTGCTGCACATTTTTCAAAATGTGCTAGATATTCACGTTTGATCTTTGTAGCCAAAGGTTTGCATTTCTGTAATAATCATGCGCTTCAAAACAAACATTTAACTGAGACTTGACACACTTGTACACAGAGTTAAACTGCTGCTTGGGATGATGTATTTTTCAGTGTTATTATTCATCTCTAACAGCTGTGTGTTCTTGGTATCAATCAAAAGAAAAATTCATGACTGCAATTCTACTGTGCCCAGGAAGTTAGTCAGGTTTAATTCCCTTTCCCCATAATTACCAAACTTGCTATCATTCTTTCTCTGTAGGAACATATAATTTGTATTAACCCCTTACTAGAAGTGTATATATAATTTTTCCTGTTGTTTGAAAATGTGTGCCAGCACAAAGGTAATTTCTCTGAAATTCTGAACAATAGATGATATCTGTAGCAGAGCCAGGTGTTTTGTTCCCACCTAGTGACTTATATAAGTCTGACTTTTTTATATAGTTTTTATTGAAATTAGCTGGACTCTGGTGTTGATTTCAATAGAAAATGTTCAAATCCCAAATCGTCTTAACTTGGCACTGTTGTCCTACAAAGGTGCTTTTGGCCCCAAATCAGAAAGCCAACCCTGCTTAATATGCAGCTAAATTCATGCTTGAATGCTGGTCAATGAAAACAAAAATTTTGTGGATCCCAAAAAAAAAAGGATTGAGCAGCTCCCATGACGGCACCAAGGACAGCAATTGCTGGGCAAGTCTGCGGGGACGAGTCCATGGTCAAATCAGGAGGACAAGTCATGGGTTGCTCACACCTGTCTCCTTTCTGGTCCAGGGCAAGATCTTCTCTGGAACAAAGCCCTGATTTGCCCCATTCACTGCTGTCCCCTTCAATGACACAGGGAACCGCGGTGGCCGTCGGTGTCCACACACGGGAGACACTCAAAAGGCGTCTGACCGGGAGCACACGCCTACCACACAGCCACCGGGCTGGGCTCAGATCCGCTGTGGCTGCGCCTCTGCCTGTGAACACAGCTGAGGCAGGAAGGGCTACACCCAGCCCTTTGTTTTATTCACACCCTCGGTGCAAGGTGTTACCCTTCCTCTCTCCTCCACCTGCAATGACGCGGTCCTGCCAGGCATTTCCAGCACAGACCAGCTGTTCCCATCTAAACCTCGTCCGCTCCATGTCCAGCACGGGCAGGGGCGGGAGCTCCAGCCTGGGAGGGGAAGGATTCACAGATCCCCTCTCGGATCCAGCCACAGCCCCGTCTATTAGGCTATAAAAGCCTAACTTTGTAAGGGCTGGAAAGCTGTTTACAAGAAATGACTGCTTATGATCTATTAGCTTACATTTTTCTCTTTCTAGGAGGCTTGCATGATTTGCCAGTTAGAGGAGCACAAAATCAGCCTAATGACTGCATTCCAAGTTTTCTAAGGCATTTCTAAGGCCTGTAATCTATAAAGAATATATGATAGCTTAGGTTAATAACGTAGAGTGGCTGCCACTTAGCCTGGCACTAAGTTGTGATAAACACAGACCCAGTGCACAGAGAAGAAAATAAATATATGAGGGATGGAAAAAAGGAGATAATTATAGGCAGATATTTTACTTTTTTTAACTGCTTCTCTTATGCTAGGAAGACCATGATAGCTTCCTGTACTTCAGAACTGCCATTTTACTGAATATATATTTTGCCATGATGGAAAGAGATGTAAAAATACAAGCGGCTTGGATTTAAATTTGTGGTTTTGGACATGTTTCATAAAGACCTGCCAGTTACTCCTCGCTTATTGGGAATAACGTGGCTACTTGAAACTTTGAATACAACCCCACAGAGTGCGTATGGGAGTGCATCTCCTATGGCGTTTGCCGTTCACAAGCCACACACTTGGTGTAAGCTGGGCGTGCAGGGGCTTCTATCGATGCTGGGGAGGAATTCCCAGAGGAGGATTATCCCACCTGCCTTGGGGAGGTATTTCAGGAAGGAAAATTCACCCTCTGGAGATACCTGTCCTTGCCTTGACGACACCAGGAGCACAGATATCTATCCCCATCATGACCCCCGTTTTGGAGGGGGCCGTGGGGAGGTGGGATGACCTCTGGCTGCTCACACATCACCAGCACGTGCTGCCAGCCCGGCTGAGGCCCCCAGTCCCCAGAGCCAAACCAGGGGTGTCCCGGTGCTAGGGACGGTCTGGGGCACGCGGCAAACAGCAGCAGAGAGGCGGGCTATTTCCCGGGCTGCTCCATTGATTATAGTGATTGTTGAAGGCAGGGATGGAAGTGAGCTCCAGGCACGGCGTGAGCACGGCGGTGGGACTGCTGGTTACGCTCAGCTGCTGCTCCTCTGGCTGCCGGCTGAATGTTTAGGAGCTTATCCTGTTTGGGGAATTACCGAGCAAGAGCTTGGCAGAGCAGACAGCATGAGACGAAATTGGTCCATAAGTTTACAGGGCAAGGTTTAATGAACTCTTAGAGTCCACGGAGGGTACCAGTGCCTTAGGTGTTAAACATGTTTGTTTATTGCTCCACCAGTTCTCTGTTAGTTAGAGTTTATACATCTTTTGGCCAAACAAAACAAGTTGGGGGGGGATTTTTCCTTGTTGTTCTGATTCAGGAGAAGATATTTTATTGGGAAATTGATTGTGTACCAAAGGCGGTATTGGAAATATGCCTGTATCTGTATAAAAGAAATCTTCTCATAAAGTGTGTGATGTTTTCCACCTACACATTGCTTTTACAAGAGTAGTTGGGACCACCTGAATATATCTAAGTGTTGGGTTATTTCCTTTCTGAAGGGAAAAATAAGAGATTCTCTGTCGGATTGAGAAAGATGTTTCAGTTGATTGCAAACTCCTAATTTAATTTGGGGATCGTTTTAACTGTTTAGCTAAAAGAAACAAATACTGCTTAGTTACTTAGAAAAATACATTCCTTCAAAGCAACACTAATATTCAGGGGTAGAAATAGTTGGTGTGTTTGAAAACCTTGTTGGTCAACCACAAAGTATTGTGGCAAACTAAAGAAATATTGCTTTAAAAGACAGCAAGGAGAAAGATTTTGTGCTATCCTTGAAATAAATACTAAATGAGTAAAAAGGAAGGAAGGAAGGAAGGAAGGAAGGAAGGAAGGAAGGAAGGAAGGAAGGAAGGAAGGAAGGAAGGAAGGAAGGAAGGAAGGAAGGAAGGAAGGAAGGAAGGAAGGAAGGAAGGAAGGAAGGAAGGAAGGAATCTAAGCAGTCACAGCGAGAGCCGCTGGAGGTGCTGGGGTTACCACCTCCTGTGGGGCTGCCCCAGGTGTCCCCAGGTGTCCATCTGAGTGCACAGGACTTTCCTTGCTGAGGGATCTTATCTCACCCCCCTAAAAACTTGTGCGGACAACATTCCTTTAAATGACACTCCTCCCATGTAAACCAGGAGGGGTTTGGCCAGCTGTTTTTTGCCTCGATCCCAAAAGGCAGAGGTACACGGGGGCGGGAGAGCCACCAGGGCTGTGACCCCACACCGGTGAGCAGCAGCTGAGCCGGGGGCTCCGGGTCTGCCCCTGCCCACAGGTGTGCAGCGTGACCCTGAGCACGGCGCTGCCAGCCCCGGAGCGATGTTAGCTCTGTGCAAGGAAGGGCCAAGCCCCCCATACCCACCTGCCAAAAGAAAATCTCATTTTAGTGACTCCGAGGTGAGAACTGTGTTTCTGATCTATGAGAAACTAAACAGCACGGGAGAGTTTGATTAAGCACTTTGCCTGATTAGCTAAAACACTTTTCCTGTCTTTAAACACTTAGAAATCAAGCTGCGATTTTTCTTTTTTTTTTTTTTTTAAGTGGTGCAGGTTTTCCACTCCTGCAGCGAGCATCAGCCCCCACGCACCTGGGTTGGCCTGGGCCACAGGGTCACCTTAGCACCTGGTCCTTCAGCCGCTGGTCCCACCACCAATTTGTTCCACCAGCCCCTTGCACCGTCACGACGTGGTCCCATCAGACCCTCAGCCCACCAGCAGCAGTGGAGGCACAGGACAAGGCGAGCCCCAGCCTGGAGCCCCTGCCCCGTGGACACGGAGGACAGGGGACACCCTGGGCTTGATGGTTCTGCATGGGGTCCTCTGGGCAGATCCATTCATTCAATGATTTACAATAACAGCCAGTGAATCACTGAACGTCCTTAATATCTCTGCTAGGATGCAGTTGTGTATTGGCGCTAGCTGGCTGCTTGCATCTCCTGCCAGCGGGATGGCCGGGGGAGGTTTTATTCCCCTTAAAGGTTCACATTTGTGTGGTCGATCAGTAAGATGTTCAATCCCACCTTGACCAGCACACTGCACTGGAAAACACCTAACGCCACAAACCTACGTACTGCAAATCTAGCCCTGAAGAGCAACAGAATTAACACGGTATAAAAAATAGAGATGCAATTATTAAAACAAAAACAAAAAGCTTCTGTGCTTTTACAACAGCAAATCTCGGCTGTTAGTTCTGCCTTTTGCTAATTATTGTGAAGGAAAAGCTAATGGGAAAAGACCAGGTAAGTCAGGGGAGGGAGGGAGGCACTTTTCATCAGCACATCTAAAATTAGGCTGCTTCTGTGGTTGTTTTAAGATATTTTGTTGATAGCATTTTTCAAAGCAAAATACCACCACTTCCCTGACAGACCAATTATATTCCTTTACAATGTCCTACAGGCACATGAATTATGAACCAACAGAGTTTCGCCTAACTCCTCAGACAAACTGCACATACGTAATTTCGTCTCTTTTCCCATCCGCGGATCTCGGCGTGCCCTCTGGTGGCACATCGCTGCCTGCTCAAAGCCCCCGTGCCGGGAACACCCGGGGCCAGCAGCTCTGCTCGGTGTTTTTGGCAAATGCACGTGATGAGAAACTTCTGGAAATAGGAGAAAATTAAGGCAAGTGCATCCTTCGTCGCCTCAGTGGCGAGAGAGGCACCCAGCAGGCACCGACAGACGCTGTCTTCTGGCAGGGACCACGCACGCAGCCACCGTCCTGCAACTGCCAGAGCGTTTCTTTCCTCCTTCCCTAAAGGTCTGATGTAGCTTGGTGCTGACTTACCCCTGGAAAACCAGCTCACTTGGAAAAATGGAAATATAAATCCCCAAAAAGAAGAATTCAACCCCGCGTATTCTTGATCAGGTTATGCAGCTCTGGGGGCAGTCTGAGAGATCTCCTCGTTTAATGCTTTTTAAGTGCCTATATATTCCTGAAGGGTTGTTTGTTTTTAAAACAATCAGAACTTTCTGTCAAAAAGGACCAGGGAGCATATGGGCAGGAAACTGCAGTCGTCTCCCTGCAGAGCCTTTCCTAATGAAGAAGAAAAGACTTGTTTTCTTCCCAAATAAAAAAAGGATCTGGCTCTGCTCTCAGATATCCCATGGAAAGACGATGTTGCTAATGGAGCTGCACCGCTATAAAATCAACGTCATGGAGGAGTGATGGGTTCTCTTATGGGGAAAAATAATGCAGCCCTAAGGCAGTGCTTTTAGCAGACCCCAGGGTGAGAGCTTCCTTCCACAGCACTTGGATGTTAAAAACAGAAGAAAAAATATATGTTCTCACCCATTTTCTAACTGCTCCTCAGAGGAGGATCCCAACCTTGTCTTCATGCCCCATCACCACCGGTCCCAGCTCCCCAAACCAGGGCTGTCCCACATTTCCACTCCCTGCTGAAGATGACCCCAGGACTGCCCCTTCCCTTTGCTGTGCCATGGGAAATGGCAGACGCCAGAGCCCTGCTCCCCCCAGAGACGTAGGATCCATGTGTGGAGGCTCCAGCTCACCAGTCACTAATTAAACATGCAGTAAGGGGTTGTCCCTGCCCAAGAGCTTACAGTATTAAATAAGAAAAAGGAAAAGTAAAGATATGAGGGAATAGAGGCAGGAGGCAACCACAGTCAGCAGGAGCATCTTTGCTACCTTCGGGGCTGAGCTCTAAACTATGCTGGGGGAACAACCTTCACACTGTACTTGCAGAGACACCCTTCCATGACACTCAGCAAATATTTTGCATAAATCACCCAGTTTATGGGCAGCTTCCCCCAATCAAAGACTTCACATTTGGTGTATCTGCAGCCCTGGGCTCCAGGACCGAAAACTTCTGCCTTAACAGGGCTCCACAGTACCCAGCTGGACCCGTACAATGGTTTGACTTGTGGGATCGAGGCCAGTGTTTGTGTTTTGACATTGTTTATTTCCAGCAGGAGCTCTGGAACTTGTTGGCAAGACCGACTGTGTTTAGAGGTCATTCCTTCCGTTGCATCTGGAGAAGAGGAGATAACTTTAAATACTTGTAATCAGCTTATTAACAAAGTGGATCAGAAGCTAGATACCATTTCTCCTATGATTTTATATTTGTAAACTTCAGGAAAACAGGTCAGAGGAAAAATCAAAAGGATATTTAATAAGAATCAAGATCAAATTAAGCCGGATTAAAACAGCTCTACATGTTATTGAGCACAACACAAGGCTTTGTTGCAAGGTGGAATGGACATCTAGATAAATTAATCTTTGGCCTTCAGTATGGGAAAATAAATACAAAGGAGGCTGTTCACAGAGTAGATTGGATGGGGCAAAAAGGAAGTCTGTTACGGACTTGTTCTAGTGCTTGCTTTTACCCTTCTCTCCCCTCTCAAGTCACTCTGAGGCAGGAAGACACCAAAGGGGGAAAAATCACTTTTTTGGTGGAGGAAAGGAGACTGGAAGGGGGCATCTCAGTAGCTGTGGCTTTCAAGTGAGAGAGCAGAAATATGTTATATTTCAGGGACACTCCTAGGTAGTTCAAAGTGAGAACTCAAGTGAGCAGCTGAGACTCTTGGCAAACACTCAGTTGCCGAAGGCCTGTTGAGGCCAACAGCACTACATGGAGGCACAGGGTTTGGAAGAGGTGAAGCACATCTGGATAGTTAAGACCCCCCCAGAATAGTGTACTTGTATCTATGTAACATTAAACAGCATTCCTAGAGCACTCGAGGCGATGCACAGCAGCAGTACAAATACAAGTAATATCTTGTTGGGTCAGGACCTTACCCTCAAGGAGATTACTAGAACAGATGCTCATCCTTTAGGCAAGGATTCTTACAATCAATAACAGAAAGTGCTGTCTCTTTGCTAAGGAGAATATTATTCCAATCTTCCTTAAATTTCAGTTACAGAGCCAGCATTCTAGGAGAAGGGGGGGAGGGCTTTTTCTTTGCTTGTTTTCATTTTTAAAGTCTCAAATTAGCCTGATTTCTCAGTCTGTGAAGACACCAGTCAGGATCTACCTGACCTGAGACTCGTGCCTCAGTGGGTTCCTCCTGAAATGCTTCTGCATCCCATGCCCCTCCGGGTATCCCTGCGCTGAGTCACTCCAGCTTCCTGCAACAGAAAACTGGCAACAACACGACGTCACCTCCCCTTTTCCACAGCCCCCTCCTCCTCCTCTTTCACAGACGCTGACTTTTTTGTGTTTTTTCTTCGTCTTCTAACTCCTTCACTTGCCTTAGTGACTCAAGCCCATCGCCTTAACACCCACACACACTCTCATCCTCTTCTGAGCTTTTTGTGTCCTTTATTCTTCTTCTTTCTTTTTTTTTTTTAATTTTATTTTTCTGCTGACATCAAAGTTTTCATTGGTCTTATATCCTGAACAATCCAGCCCCACAGGCTCTGCCCTGGCCTTCCTCCTCCCTCACCTTCCTCGCTGAGCCCCTGGCTGCAGGCCCCATTACCCCCCTGCACCCTCTGCCACCACCACTAATGCTGTCCCTCATTAAGTCCCCAAGGCAGCGAGCCATCCACCTCCTGTCACACCTCGCAGCCCAAGCTGAAGTGCCCTTTGCCAGGTCATCATCCTGTGGGGCCAGCCACTGCCACCAGTCCTAACCCTGCTGCTCCTGCAGAGCTCCTGGGAGACATCAGACCCTGTCCCTGTGGCACCACAGGGCCCTGTTGCTGGTTTCCTTCTGGGCAGCCTTGTTTTCCCCATGAAGCCCACTAAAATCCACCCAATGTTTCCTCATGCTCCCTCGCTGTACCCGTGTCCCCCTGGTCCCAATGTGTCCCCAGTGAGGAACCCCACAGGGCCGATGGGTGGCTGTGCCCAGCGTGGCAGAATCCCAAGGCCAGAGTCGTGCTCCCTTACTGGCTGCATCCATGGTTAAGGCTTCTATAGGTTATGGTAACAATGATATTGGGCTAAATAACACTAATTTTCTGCACATTGTTCCCCAGAAGTACCTCAACCTACTTGTGTCTATTCCCAGCAGAGGACAACTCAAGGATTTTGGGTCATCTTCTCTTGTGATATTCATATTTTTATCATGAGCACTTGACTTACATGGGCCACAGCTAATATCTGCAGGGATGTGGCTCTATCTAGCGTTTGCTCTTAAACTTTTCTTCAATGCACTGTTGATCTGTTTATAGCTGCCTCTTTTAAGAACTTGTCAATGCTTTTTTTTCAAAAGACAATACTAGTCTGACAAAAATCGATTTACTGAAAATACTGTCACAAGCACATACTTGCATGAACGTGAGGGAGACACACTGCAGCCCAGCAGGTAAAGGACGAGAAAAGTGCAGTGTTAGCAGGCAGCTGCTGAGGCCCCTTGCAGCCTGGTTATTCCCTCACCACAACACCAGACTTTGCTGCAAGCGCTGCAGAGAAGCGCTAAGCACACAGCAGCAAGGTCGGAATGTGGACAAACTAACGGCCGAGTACCAAGTGGGAAAGGGGCTGCGTGAAGCCGTGAATGCCTTCTTAAAAACGCCTCTCTCCAGCTGCGGGGCCCTCGGCCCACAGGAGGCCCGGGGAGAGATGGCGGGCCCTCAGCGCTGCAGGCGGCCCCCTCGTGGTTCGGGCTTTTTCTTCCTGGCTAGGCCTGAGCTGCTGCTGGGGGCAAAGCCCCTGACATTGCCCCCACCTTGCTCCATCTCTCACTGGCACAAAAGTTAAGACCAAGTTTCATTTTATGCCATTTCAAATACGGTAATTGACATTCATCGCCAAGACCCTTTGCCTGCACCAATGCAAATAAACTCCGCTCACTTCAAGGAGGTATTTTCTGGTGAAACATTTGGACACACCTCCACTCTGTCACTGCCTGTTTTTACCTCAGTACTTTGTCACAGAAAGTGCCCCTCAGTAGCTCGCCTGCTGACGGGCATCCAGCGCTGCCCTCAAGGTAGGCATGGAAGAGACCAAACTGCAACCCAAGGTATTGCACGGGCAGTTTCTCAGAAATAAGGTATCAGTTTGAAAGGTCCGGTCCCCATAAATATATGCATTTGGATTTGATTTCCTCCATTTTGTACATAATGGAAGAATGATGGAGGATTATATATTTTTATATATACATGTATATATATATATATATATGGATGTGTGCAACTTCAGTCACCCAACTCAGGTAACAGGCTTGCTGAGGCTCTGTAACAAAGCAGCACACATAGCCACCAATGTAATATTTATAGTGTTCAACTTTTCTTAAATGTGTCTGTAGCTAAACCTTTGGTTTCCTTCACTGTGGAAAACATATGCTATGACTTCCACGCTGGGGAGAAGATTTTCATTTGAAAGAGGAGCAATGAGTTTCCCAAGGAAGGTATTTATTCCCTGATCAGTGAATAGTTGTATCTGGAGCTGACACAATGTCGCTTCAGTTTTTCAGCAGCAAACTCCAGGAAGCCTTATATAACTCCAAAGGGAAAATAATCTCTCTACTTTTCTTACATTTCATTGAACTATGCGTTTGTGTCCAAGAACTTTTCAAGTACATTAATTCAGCAACAACATAAAACGTATACGAAATTAGGGTATGGTTTTCAAAAGCAGGAACCTAAAATGAAGTTTCTAATTCCACATTTAGGCACATGAATCTGATTTTCCAAACTACTAACCACCCACCAGCCTGCACAGAAGGCTGACGGGAGCTCGTCATTTCTGGAAGTTGCACCACTGAACTGCAGCATCTGACTTTTTGACAGCCTTCTGGCGAGCAGTTTGCACAAGCCTCATAAAACATCAAAGGCCAAAACAACATGTCCTGCAATTACCCACCGAAAAACAATCTTAATTAATAACGATATCATCACTACTCCCTCTACCCTTTAACTGCTGCTGAAAAGTTTTGCTTTTCCTTCATCTCTGTCCCTGCTCCTTAATGCTTTAATCCTGCCCTTCAAGTTTTTATCGTACTATCAACCTGATTTCGGTGCTGTTTATTGCTCACTGTGTCAGATTTTTCTCTCTTGTTTTTTGGATTAGTCTGCTTGCTATATACTCAGCAACTACAGCCTCAGAGGACATGCATTACTCCATCAAAATACTCTAAGTTCAGTTTTACATGTGTACGAGGCTGATCTTAGTGACATCATAAAAATTTAGATAAGGTTGAAAAAACTAACAGGAAAATAAGAATTTGGATTTCTGGCTTTATCCACATTAAGCACTTGGGAAAAAATAGTAATTAAAAATATTAAGTACTGAAAGCACATAAGTTTAGAACATTAACCTCATGGAGTTGACCAGTTATTTGTTCTCCTTTCCATCAGCTAATGATTTTGATGTAGACACAGAATGTCACGTTTGCATAAGACTCATAGTGTCTGTATCCTTAGGTGTGTATTTTGACCAAAAGTCATTGAGGTAAACTGGAATCAGAAATTTGACCACTGAAGCCAAGAGTAATATTTTTACTCACTTGGGTTTGTGATGGAGAACGTCAAATTCTGTCATCTCAAGGTGAAAATTGGAAGGAAGGGCTGGTTTTGTCTTTCCCAGGACTAAGAGAATTATTGGAAGTACAGCCATATCTCCCCAGTGCGATCTGTACATTCAAATGCCTCTATTTTGGCTTGGCTGGGAAGCATCCCCAGTCAATTCAAATTAAATTGAAATAAACAGAATTAAGGCAAGTATTTAGAGCATTTTGGCCTGAAGTCATGCTGAAATTTAAAATGCTGAAACTTTCTTTGTAGACTAGCCACATGTACCCAAAGGGACCTTGTAAAACATCATGACCTTCTTGCAAATTAATTGTTCATTCAAAAAAGGAAGAGACTTCCAGTCTAAGAGTGATTCCTAATAAGCCACATGTCATGCTGTCATACCTTGAGTTTGTGGGATGGAGCTTGTTTGCCTGTACCGTTTGTAATCTTCTACTGGAACAGCCCCATCCCAGGAGTGCTTCCATCAACTACTCCAGTAATCATAGCACCATTGCAACAGTTGAAGTAGAAAATTGAACATATGTCATTAAAATTGTGTTTATATAACTGAGGTTTTCCCCAGACCAAGGATATTGAAAACAACTACCTATTCTTATTAAAAATGCGAATATCTTTAATGTCCAGCAGTTTCCACACCGGGCTCTGAGTACCAGAACATCCCGATGTCCACATTTCCCAGCAGCTCAGAAACTGCTGCTTCTCCCTGCCCTGCTCCCATCTGTTCTTCCTCTTCTCCTCATCTAGTCAGGGGCACACACTAGGCTCTACTCTCCCAGCACCATTTGTCTCCAGCTGACCACCAGGAGGGTCACAGTTTCACCTTTTGGGCACACACACACCTCCTCCTCATCACTTTGTTCTCTCGTCGTACCTGTCTTCCTAAGCTGGTTTTATTTCAGCTTTGCATTTCCCTTCATTTTCTGTGTTCCTCAACTGCAGTCCAAACACTTCCATCGCAAATTTGCCCCTCTAAGTTCTCATACAGTCTTGCTTCCTTCTCAAATCAGCTCTCAAACGCTGGGTCGACATCCCTGCTTACACCACAGACTCTTCATGCTCAGTTTGGGCCCTTTCTCCTCGCTACTGGAAGCAGGTGGGACTGTGTGGTTAGCAGCAGCTGGAAATGGGGCCTCAAAGTGAACCACCCTTCCGAAACCCCTAAAAGTTTTATGAAGACCCTAAGGTGCTAATTCAGGCACTTGGGCGAGATCCTACTAACGCGCACCAGCCTCAGCTCTTCACTGCTGAGAAATGCCATGTCCTGGTAGGAAGAAATATTCTCTGTAGGACACTGATGAGCTGCATCCATGGCTTGCACAAACGCCCTTCTCCAGCATGGTGCCTCTCCCAGTCACTGGTACCTTCTGACCAGGATTTACAGTCAGAATTAAATGGGATTTTCTGTGTAAGGTCCTGCAAATTACTTATGTTCTGAAAATTATGAGCTGTGGGAATTAGAAAAGGTAACAACACTGCTTAAAAATAAAATATCACAAGGCTGAGTAATTTTTCAGTGACATACTTTAGCCTCAATGGAGCATTAAATAAAAATTCCATGCCAGTCAAAGAAGCACAGTGTGACACACAAGAGCGGTTCTCCTGCAGCTCTTCAAGTTAGAGCACAGACATCCTACTGAAACCACTCGTTTGTGCATGCGATTTACTCACAGGTTTAAAAAAAGGCGTCAGAATACTCATCCTCAACCCCCCCTCGACCCAAAGTATGAGCAGGAATAGCCTTTGTAAACGTATATAACTTGGGAGATTTAAGGTTGTAAGTACTGCAAGTTTAAAATCAGTTGCAGTAAGTCCTGATCTAAATTCCTCAACTGAGATTGACTAAAAGTATAAATAAATAAACCAAAGAGTTGCATTCTATCCCAAACCAGCCCCCAGGTCTGTTGTGTCATCCTGTAACTTTGGTCTTTTATTTCTGATCCATATCACCAGTGACATGAATAGCAATTTTCCAGAGCACTAGACTTTGAGGATTTGAAGTAGCAATACAGGATCCCGAAGAACACTGAAGGGAACTGCAGTATCCTACAGCTGTGCTCCGCTCTCAGGTGCTGGCTGGCACTCGGCTAAGGCACCTGAAACCAGATGGCATGGCCTGCTCTGACACGAAGCTTCTTAGGATTGATTTCAACACTGCAAAGCTCTGTTTCAAATGATATGGGTGCAACGAGCAAACCATCGTTAACCTAAAGCAATAATGATGGCAGGTTTTAGATTGCATTAAAAATATCAACCTATAGAGTACTGTGAAAAAATCACATGGAGACTTCTGTTTAATCTGCATAACAAAATGTAATTACGAAATGTCTCTTTGTAAAACTGAAGACGAGAGCACAAATGCCACGTCTGAGCACCTTTCAGCCCATATACTTATCTGCCAGCATAACCAACTGCACTCCAGAAGTCCTACCTCAGGGGCAGACTTGGCCTTCTTCCCAAAGAACTGTGCCCATCATTGCACTGGAAGTGAATTTTTTGGGTGGAAGAGGGGAAAATGGATAGGAAGATCATTGGACTATTAACAAGATGAAATGTTAATTGCAATTTTAATGAAAAACCGAAGAACAGCAGGTTGCAAAAAAAAAAGTTGAATGTTTTAATGCATTTTGAATCATAATGAAGAATAACATATTACATCTAAAAACAAATTAGCAGAATAATAAAAAGTGGTTCCACATAACTTATAAATTCTTTTTTTCCAAAAAGATGGTTTTCACAGATTTAGGCAACAAATAAGATGTTTCACTCCAGATCTGATTGCAAAGTATACACACAACTTGTGAAAACTGATGTGCATTGCTTAAAAGACATAAAAGCTTGATTTTGCCCAGTGATCAATTTCCTGTGAAATTCTGCACAATACTGAAACTGCAACTTTCCTCCATTTTATGAAATGTTGGACATTGTTCAACGCTGAAAAACTCTCTCTGGAACATTCAAAGCCATGAAATGTTTTCCACATATTTAGTCAAGGCAGTAGCATTCGCTACTACTGCTCAGGGGTGATTTGCTTCAAGGGGAACAGCAGCCTGGAGTTAATCTTCAGTACAGTATATAAAATTAAGCTAAGGGACAGTTCAGTATTTAGCTGATTGAGTATTAGCCTGCTCATAAGAACATGGCTCTAGCACCTTGTCTGGTTGATTTTTTTTTCAAAAGTAAAAGTGTGTAATCATCCCGTTCCTGGTGCCAGAGGTGTGTCCCTCTGGTGATATAAAAAGCTTGCAGCAATGATTAAACTGCATAGAATCCAGTGGTCCTGTGTTACATATGTATATTAGAGAAGCTTATGCTGTCAATTTAGTTCAGCAGGACCAAAACAGTGACCTTCTCCCCCACCTCATGTAATTAAAAGGTTAGTCATTGCTCAAGATGCTACACAGGCCATGCTGGAGAAACCGCTTCTACTGGCTGGAAAGAAGTTTCTCTCTCTGTTAAGCAGCATCAACCTGCCTAAAACTCTCTCCATTACCAACTGAAAGAAAAAGTGAGCCTTTTTTCTTACAGAATAAAACCTGCAATCCAATATCAGATGGCCTTACCCAAGAATTAAAAACCCAGAAAAAAAAAAGTGAAAACAAACTCTGACACCATCCTTTAACCCTTGTTATCAGAAGGCTTAAAACTCTGCAGCTGCTTTCCTCGACCTCACTAGTTTTGGTACTTTAAGATTGCTTCAGTATAATTCTGCATTTATCTTGTACCTCATAAAAAAAAGCTACGACGACCCGTACTATAAAGATACTGGACTACTCCATTAAATACCTTGAGCTTCCTCAATGTTGTGCACTCAAAAACCATTTCTAGGACCCCAGCTTCCTTGTAACTACTCAACGATGCATTCACCATCCCCTTCCATTGCACTCTAATGCCTTTACGTGTTAGTTAACAGGCAAACCAGCAAACACATCGGCCTTAATGTCATTATGAACAGTGCTGTACAGGACATGAGCACAGCTACAGCTTCATGTAATCCTAACAACACGATAGAAAGTTTTGACTACTTTACTTACGGCAACCCAATATACTCTGATTCCCACTGTAAGAGTGCTTTCCCTCACCCTCCATCTTACAGCGTGATATGTCAGACAGATAGGGGCAGTATCTCGCTCCAGCTAAGAAGTGTCTGTCTGAAGCAGCCTTCCTGTTCTTTTGCAGATGTCAGCTGCCACTTGCATTTACTTACATAATCAGCAGCTGTGGTGTAACGCCACATTGCCAGTGCAAAAGAGGCTGAGCACAGCGAGGAACAAAACCAGAGTAAGATCATTTGGGAGAAAGAAGGGAGACCTGTGTTAATTATCCCCCTCGGAACACGATAGGGACTGCAGCAGCCCTTGCCACAGCTGAGAACACAAAGGTGACAGATGATGTTTACTTACCATATTGCTCCATTAGCCTTAAGTGTTAATTATCTTAAGGATCACATTTAGTATGATTGTCTTTCCTCTCATGTCAGAGATAGTTCTTCAGCCAGAGACCAAAAGTGCTTTTTTCTAGGCTACAGAGAGATTCAATGCATCTTGACCAACATTCACTTTTGAGGTAGTACTAATTTATTTTGTATTGCTGGCTCAAAAAAAAAAAAAATACGGGCAGCGAGCACATTTAAAAGCATGCTCACTGTAGGTATAAGAGAAAAAAAAAAAGAAAAAGAAAAAACCTATTTCCTTTCTGGGCAGATCACCAAAAAGAAGCAATCCTTCTTACAAAGGTCAGCTCACATTCACTGGTAAAGTCAAACTTTCATACATGGTTTATAACAATAGCTATAAACTAAAGTGCTTCAAAATTTGCTTGACTAGATTTCAGTGATTAGAATCATAATATTCTGGATTTTTGCTAGTGTGAAATGCCATGAGTTTTTTAGAATCACTTTATATAAGAAGGGCAGAATGAACGTTTTTCTTTTTCAAAAGAAAAAGTACAAAAAGCATTCAGAATAAACCTTGCAGCCTATACTCACTACAAGTAGTTTATATTTTCCTTCTCAAATCTACTATTTCTCCAGTAACTGGACTAAAAATGGAGTTGAAGTTGCACTATACTGCAGCACTAAAAAAAAAGTATTCTGATCAGATGCAAACAGGAAAACGTTTACAATCATATACCTAGTGAAATTCACACTTCATTTCAAACTTTTAGCCCTGCAGATTCTTTTTAACACAAGGCAGATATGTAGAGTCATGGAAAAATGTAACAGACTGCTATACATTCTCTACACCTACTACATAAATTTCACATTTATGTCACAAATGTAATGCCCTACTGTTTATCTATCAAACGCTAAATAACTTATGAACATTTATGTGCTCTATGCAACAGTGAACATATTGACCAGTGGATGCCAAAATATAAAAGTTCATACACGAGACGAACTAATTTTAAAAAAATCACATTTTCTGTACAATTCATGCAAACTGTGCACAACGTGGTAACAAGAACAACATTTGCTGAAGTCTCCATTTAAGGAAGAGCTTTTGGAGCAATAGCAGACCAATATCCGGAGAAGTCTGCGGGAGTGTAGAAGTCCATGGCAACATAAAATGCAAAAATTCTTCCAGCATTTCATTTTTCTTGTAACAAAGCGGGGATGTTGATGTTCCAGCCAATAGCCTGACGATCAAATCCACATGTGAAGAGGTTACAGATTGGGTGGTCCTCACTCCACGCCGAGCAGCACACCATCCTTCTGTGGCCCTACGACAGTTTGAGACACATCAAGTACTGCTTACAACAATTTTGAAAGCTTCTGTGTCAACAACTTAAAGTCAAAATAGAAACTTGTTCATGCTCTCACTACTTTTTTTGTATTTGAGGTTCCTAAAGATTACAGTCACTTTCATCTGCAAGGTAAAATCTTTATGACATTGAGACTGCTTAATAACAGCACTGGGTCCATAAAGACAGAAGCATACAAACAGGTGAATCAAAACTTGAGGTTTTCACAGTATGTCTGCTATCTAATTGCCACTTTATTTACAAAAGCAAACTGAATTTTGATTTTAAAACTTTTACTTATAAAAGCAATCTTAAAATAAGGAACTACTTGCTGGCAACTGCTTTCTTATGAACCTGCAAGGTTTGCTGTTGAGTTTTTTTTGTCTGTCATGTTTATAATTCAGAAAGGATAACAGTACAGCAGGAGGAATGTCATACTGAGGAAAAGCAATGCCTTATCTATTGTTCAAGTCCAATAGTAAGAAAAATACCTCAAGGAGGATTCTGACAAACATTCAAGTAAAAAAAAAAATCTCCGTGATTTCTGTAGTGTTGACCTGAATGTAAACACTAAAGAAAAATAAAGGAAAGAAGAAAATTCACAATATCAAGACTTAAAAATAGGTAAGCACTAAACAGCTCTTAAAACCCTTTCCTAAATTCTGTCAACAGCTGCTGCATCCACATACGTGCTTGGTTTCCACAAAGCTGTGAGTGATGATACAGGACAGTCAGAAACCCTGCCTTTCAAATGGTTAAACATACTACTGCTTATGAAATATTTGAAATGTGCTGGAAAACTGATGTCTTCAAAAACGTATTGTAAAAGGTCCCTTTGAGTGACATAATCCAATTAATTTCACTTAGTCTAACTTGCTACATTAGCAGTGCCATGCCAAGTAGCACCACAAATGAACAAACTTGGTGGCTACAGAAAGGATGGTTGAGTAGCTGGTATCAAATATCAAGAATTTATTTGTATAAGCATGGGAGAAAAAAAGATTATCACCAAATCATACAAAGTGAGCTTTTCAAACTGCATCCCATTTTTTCCCTTTATGTTTCTTTACAAAACAAATTCACCACACGGTAATGAAAAAAGTCTGAAACCTCAAAATGAGTCACTTTTCTGACAAGATTCACGTCAAGATGTTTAAACACATTTAAAATGCCCTTAAACATTTTTATCCATTTCATAGAGAATGCAGACATTAGGATCTCTTTCACAAGAAGAAAAATTATGATGAAATCCGGTTGAAACATTTCCAATTCCAAAATATGATTTTACTTATTTGTACATTGGTCATTTCCAACAACAGTGTATTTGTATAGACAAGTGTCTTTCAGCATTTCTTCAGCTTTTACACTACAGATATCAAACCCTATTTTTAACCTTGTATGAAAGAGAAGAACAGACATACTTTAAGGCTATAAAAAAATTCAGTTACCTGTCTATTACTGCGAGGGAGGCGTGCTAATCGCACTCCTGACATGTCAAATAACCTAACCTGTCGGTTGTCATGTGGAAGCGCAATGATTCTTTGGCCAACACACACATTAATCCTGCACGTAAGAGACAAAAGTAGGTTATGCACAAAACAGTCAGCCTGGCAAACAGAACTTGATATAAATTTAAGCTCACGAGAAGTGATATAGCTGAATTTTTCCTGGTTAGCATTCAAAAGTGGAAAAAATAAAGTATTAAATCATTAAGGTGACTTTTATTGTACCAGAAGCTCTAACAGGTTTAACTTCTGCATCCCATATAAAAATCTCAGAAAATCAATACAATATATTTATTGAAAATGAATGTTGACTAAATCTGTATTTTGGAAAATCACTTTCAAAAACTCATAAATCTCTCTGCACAAGTTTAATTATAGTGACTAAAACTAAATTTCTGTTCAGTGAATTAAGAAAATAGTAACTTGAATATCTGCTTACCTATTGACTGCTGAATCTGTACGGATGGTTGCAATAGGAGACCTCATGTTTTTCAAATCCCAAACTTTTACAGTACGGTCATCGCTGCCAGAAACAACATTGTCTCCCACGGTGAAAACTGCAGATGTCACAGTGCTGAACAAACAGGAGTAAAAATGAAAAAAGGCCAAGCTCCGAAGTTTGTATTTAAACTAGCTGCTGATTTAGAGTTCTACTTCCTGTTCCTACGTTTCCGTTAGGATATATAGCTTGCCTTTCCCCCAGCTTGATGTGGGTATCTTAGAATAAAGTAATCTTATGAGAGGTTGTTTCACTTAAGGTCTAAGCGGCTTGACTGGCCAACATGCTAAGAAAAGAAGCCCAACGGTGCCGAGCCCATTTGGAGACACCTCTCACATTCCATTTATCCTAATAGGACTGGGCACTTTTACCTCATGAAGCCTTAATTCACTTTGTAGTTTCTATGTCAACGTTCACTATGCTATCAGACACCCAAAACTGAATCAGTAGTATACAATCAAACTCTTCCTCTCAAGTGCCTTGAGACCACTAGCTCAAGTTATTTTATCTTCCATTCAAAAATTTCTGTAGAACTACCGCAGGCATTTGTTATTCACGCTGCAGACACGAAAGAGATCCACAATACCTGACCTGAGAT
This sequence comes from Anser anser, assembly GCF_964211835.1. Taxonomy (NCBI): domain Eukaryota; kingdom Metazoa; phylum Chordata; class Aves; order Anseriformes; family Anatidae; genus Anser; species Anser anser. The sequence continues at coordinate 151,579,333 of NC_139721.1, forward strand.
GTAACTAATAATACTTTGTACATACACCTAAACACGTTACACAAAGAGCTTCCAGAACAACTCTGCTAGCAGCAACTACATCAATCTAACAATTTCCAATTCTGATTTCAATTCCTATTCAACAATAGCTGAAGTCTGATAGTCAGGTAAGAAAAATGGCAAGTAGTAACATCAAGAAGCATGACCAGCCAGTTCTTCAAATTCAACCTATTGTGGCTTCAAATGCACAAGTTCAACCAGCGAATGACTCTCAAGAATATTTATACCAACTGGAAGCACAAAATATTACTTTCAGAAAATGTTTTTATTTTATATATATTTAGGTATATATTAAATATATATTTATATTATTAAATATCAGCCACAAACAATTTTATTTTAGAATTTTCTCTTATTTACATCTTTTACCTATTATTTCATATTGTACTGTACCAGTAGTACTCAGTATTTAAACGAAAATAGTAGTACAATGTGAATTCTCAACTCAAAAATAGTTATTTTTTGCTCACAGAGTGTACTAAGAAAGCATATAATCTCTCCCTAAAATCATTAGGAAAGGCTTCTCAACTCTGTTTCTGCAGATTTGATTTAATGACCTATCTTGTAACTTGGGTCATGCACATCAATTTCTTAGAATTTAGTAATTTTAATTTAAGTTGTCAGTTGTTACTGTCACTTTGGTTGTTCTGCAGAAATTTGAATTCATGTCCTACCCAAGCTGCTGATTGAGATTAGCACTAGCCAGGTCACAACGGACCAGTTTATGCAAGCCTCTTAATTTAAATTGACACCAAATTAAGTTTTAATTAGGATGAAGGTCCACTTTATTCATGACACCAAGTTTCCTAATGCATTATTAGAGTGTAGCTAAGCTATCAGGGAGATGATTATAATAACAGGCCTTTGCCTCATCTTCTGGACTCATGAACCAAAAGTCAAGAAGTTAAAAGATACATGAAGGCCACAACCGAGGAGTCTTCAGATAAGCACCTTCGCATTTGGGAAGAAAATTCATCCACACGATCAAGTTACTGCAGACTAGAGTTGGTACGGTCTTGGCACAGAACCTGCCTTCCACCTGCCTGACCTCCCCACGACTTAGTAATTTCTGCATTTCCTTCCCCAAGTTCTAGAACACAAGCTGCAAAATACCTCACAGGAAAACTTTTCAGACTTCCACTGAACTCCATATCAGTGTAACACATTTGAAATAATGTTTAGCAGTTTAAAGTTGACTATTAAATCTGTACACTTTGCGCACACTGCGAGACCACCTTGTACATGACAGCATGAGGAATTCAAGTCGTAGAAAGACTCCAGGTGAGTGAAAAGGCAGCATTTTAGTATTCTGCTACAACACACAGATATGATCTGTTTTCCCATCATACATTTTGTTCCAATTATGGTCTTAACACATTTCCAAACTGTCTTTAAATAAACCTCCAATTTCGGATGCTTTATTCCACAACTTTAAACAGTCTTCCAGCTTCTTTGATCTCGTATTGGTTCTCCTTTATCACTTATCACTGTCAAACACAGTTAAGTACAGTTAAGTCTTTTTGACCACAGAAGGTCTCTCTTTCTTAGATTTATCATCTTTCAAATGAAAACATTCAAAGCCTTTGCCATGCAAACAGAACGCCAGCTCTAGGTTTGCTCAGCTCTTTCTGCTCCTCTCAAAAGGAAAAGATTTCCAAAATAAACCAAAATCCTTTTCTGTAGTACTTTCAGTTTAACTACTCATTCAGATATTACTGGGCACATCAGGAAGAAGTTTGTAAAACAGAAGTGCAGTGAAGTTCTCCTGTAGCTCTCTGTGATGACTGGGAAAAGGGTAGAAAGGCAAAAGGAAAGCTGCCATGCTGTTTTCCGTGATGTCCTTAAAGGCATTTAGTAGTCTTCATCCTCTGGCTCCCATCCCAAAACTCCACTGGAAGGCACTGCAGACTGAGATATGCACTATTTACAAGCACACGTGACTACAATAGCCTTTTTCATAAGGAGCTCTGAATTCAAAGGCTAGATATAAAAGCACTTTTTATTGCAAAAAGGCAACATTGAGAAAACCCACTTCCTGAGAAGCAAGCAAAGCAAAGTCTGTGTGGGAAGAAAGAAGTTGGCAGAGCAGCCAGCATCCCAATAACCTTTCAGAAGTATTGCCTCCCTAATCCCACCCACATCACAAAATTAAAAGGCTGCTTTCTGCATTTTCATGGGGCTGCTTTTACTTTCCATCGATACTAGTCTTCAATTTGTTCTAACCCAACTTAAATTGCGGTTAACGTCCCCTTGGCAAAATTAATAAAAAGTGTCAACAAAAGATCATCAGACCCCCGTGTTAATGGAATGCTAGAAGACATTAGGTTTTTAATAACTCAAAAAAGATGACAGGTATTATAGGACGTTAAAAAAAAATGGCAAAGAAGCAGCAGTCTTATGACACTTCAAACCACGGGTCCCACAGGGAGTTTGGTGTGCTACGACCATTCTCCAGAAAAGCTTCAGCCTCCGCCAAACCCCAGCAAAACTCATTTATCTTGTCGTAGGGAGCAGCCGAGCGTGTACTTCCAGCTGACAGCGTGGCACTTCCTCACCACACACCGCTGCCTGGCCTCGAACATTCTGCTCCCTCCGTGGGTCTCAATCAACAGAAATACTGTAGTGCTAGCACTCCTCATTAGGCCGAACAGCTGTCTCCCCAGTCACACTGAGACACGGAACTGTTTTGCATAACAATCTGCTGAAATTTCACACACAGGGAAAAAAAAAATGATGTGGAAAATGTTGGACCATGAAATGCTGATGCAGAACACTTACTGGCAACGCACCAAAAAAGAAAGTTAACACTGCTGTTTCCATTTTGATTCGCAACCTATGCTGGGATTTGCTGTTGAATACTCGGAGAGGACGTGTTTTCCTGGCAGTGGGAAGGCAGCTACTAAAAAGCACTAACCTGCTTGTGGGCCGAGGTTCTGGAGAAAATGAACTAAAAGAGAGTTTTCAGACAAACACACTCGATGTACACCAAATCATAGTTAAGCAACAAAATCGGAGTGTTCCAACTCGTGTTTCGTATTCCAAGCGGTAAAATTTAGGAATGAAACCTAAAGAAAGAGGTATTTGGGGCAGCCTTTCCTGTACACAGGAGTTTACCTTCTGTTAGGGGAACTAAGCATATCCTCACACAGAGCACCCCGCAGTCTGTGGGGAAGCCTGGACCTGGATTTAAAGCCTCCAGACAAGGACAACATACTGCCCTGGCCACAGGAGTACCACGTAAGGAGCACACCAATACCTCCTCATCTGATCGTGCACTCAGGTTTTAGAAGTGCTAAGGAACTTAATTCCAAGAGCAGCTACACACACAACTCCCAAAGTCTGTTTCTGGGTTTATCTCCGAATATCAGCAGAGCTTCTTCCTCCCACTTGAGAAGCACTAAAAACAAACCACGGAAGAATTAACACAAAAATGGTGGGAATTCAGAGACAGCTTCACGCTGAAAAGTCATCTCTAGCGTTTAAATCAACAATGCCTATTTCAAAGATATGCGTTTCATGACATTCAGAGAAAACAACCCGTGTCTCTTTTTCTCTGTCTTAACAAAACGATACAGGATTGAAAACCAATTGCTAGCTTTTATGAGAATCACTCAATGGCAAGTTAGCAAATTAGTTAAGGTGCAGATGTCTTTAAAATCAATTCCATTACCTTTATGATGGGATAAAAAAGGTTCATTTATCCCTGCAGTCTTGCTGCATGTGTTAGGTAAGCTTTAAAACAACAAAACACTATGAAGCGTTTTCCATTGAATAGGATATAAAGAAAAGGCCTTTGGCTATGCTTTTTTGTGGGTCATTTGAGAAAAAATCATAGTACTTTTAGAGCATGCATTCACAAATGGAATTAAGATTCTCTCCACCTACTCTAGTAAAGCTTAAAGCATTCACAAACAACTAAATAGATTTATTGCCCACATCTCTTTTTTGAAGTGACTGACAAAAACTCCAATGGCTAACATCGAGTACAGTGAAACTCTGTGTTATATACCCCATTGCCCCAAATAAACGCATGGTGGATCTTATTATTATTATTATTTAAAAAATTACTAGCTACAGGGGGTTTAATTGTAAACAGTTATTCTTCCAGATAAAAAAGATGTTCACTTTTTTATATTTTTTTAAGTAAAAGCAATTTTCTCTACAAGAAAATTAGTCAATGACAAATTAAAAAGCAAAAAGAATATAAAATTATTGAATAATATTATCTTTTAAACAGCTTTTTCATCAATTCAGCAACTCCATGACGGTGCAGTAACTCTCTTTATTTGGCCTAATATTCAAGTACTGACAAACATACAACTAGCATTTATGGAATGACTCATTTTCCAGGATTTCAAAAGTGATTGCAGTACGTCTCTTTATTTCTGAGTACATACTACTGGTTATATAGCAGAGAACTTGCTAAGATAAGATCAGTTAATTGGAACTCTAAGCGGTATGCCCTACAGCAAGTTTCCTTGCTGTACAACCCTACAGGAGGTTTCTTTTCAACTAATTTTCTCTATAATGCTACGTACATTCCTTTTATAGGAAGAAAGGATTAAACTTCATCAAGTTTTGATTATTCTCTCAAAATAAAGATGGCAAAAATATTTCAAGAACAGAGACAGTCTAAGTGTCATTTTAAGGTGTTTAGAATCTCTCTGATATCAACTCCACAGCATCACATTCTAATGCCTTCCCTCTTGTCTGATGATATAATGTTTACAAGAAAAAAAGCTAAGTTGCATACTACTGATTATTGGGGCTTACAAACCCAGTTATGTTACCATTTTACACACGTGGTACTGACACCCTAACAAAACTCCTAATTTTGTGGAGGAGACGGAACAAGATAGATACAGTAAGAGAAGAATCATCGAGTTAATCAGTAAGGCTTGGGCAGAAAAACAACAGATTTCACAGACAAATTTTGCACTTCCTACAGAAGCTGAGTTGAGAGACCCACACACGGGGAATGCCAAAGGCATTCCTTGATTAGGAACAGCAGAAAAATAGTAGACACAGTAAAGCATCGCTGATGGCATTAATAGCTGAGAAAGACCAGGAATATCTCAAGACGACCCAGTGCTTGAAACTGGTTGAATTTCACTGACAGCATCCAACAAGGTATTCTCCCTTCGCCCACATCACCTTGGCTTTCAAAGGCGAGCAAGACACACAGCAGGGTAAGAGAATTAAACCTTGCAGAACAAAGGATCTGGGAAAGCCTGCTGACCTTGGCAAACTTGAGTGTCCATGAAACTAAAACAATCATTAGTCTCTTAATACAGGATGCCATTTTGACATTAATTCCACACTCATTAAATGTCAGAATTCAACCCAGCATCCTAATCAGCTACTAATCAAGTATTTTTACATTTTTTAATTCAGATTTTACAGCAGAAATAGGAGTTAGAAGATGAAAAGTTGAAAAAGTGAGACATTATTTGCACTTCCCTCGTTTCACAATTCTCACAACAAAGCACAACTCACCATCAGCCGTATATTCAGAGATATATGGCTAGCAGAGGTACTGGAGCCTTTCGCACATCTCCTGTAGCCACACATTTGGAATGAAAGTCGAAGGCATATGCAGTAGTCTGGAAATGCTACAGGCCACCCCATTCTGCTCTTCATCAGCAGTAACACGAGATCCACTTTGAGCAATTTTTCTCTGAGTTTGCCCACAAAGACGTAAGATCCAACAACTAACACATTCATCTTGATGCACTGGCTCAAACTAGCAACAAAGATTTGAGCCTGAGAACTCAAATTACGAATTTTTTTCAGCCTAGGTCAAAAGCACCTGCTCAGATGATGTTTCTGAAGCCAGAAACATGCTTATTGCCATGACAAGTTGGTGCCTAACGAGGCACTGAACAATCAAGAAGCATTAACAAAGGGCATTCAACTAAGAGCTACCCAAAGCTGCTTTTGAAGACAGTATTTTACACCTTGAAGGTGTAAATCTAGAAAGATCTCAGCACATGTAGAATACCTGAAAAGACAGAAAAACACTGACATTCTCTAGCTCTTTCAGATTATTGCATATTCCTTCTCCTTTCACTGTGTGGCTGCAGATGACAGCAGTGGAAAGCTCCAGTTCACCTGCTGTATGCAGCCTCTGAACCTCCCAGGCTGAACCTCTGCTGCTGATGGGAAGTAGTCAGTGAATTCCTTGCTTTGCTTTGCTTGTGGGTGCAGCTTTTGCTTTACCTGTTAAGCTGTCCTTATCTCAACCCAGGAGTTTTCTCACTTCTGCCCTTCCCGTTCTCTCCCCTATCCCAGTGCAGGGGAGTGAGCAAGGAGCTCTGTGGTGCTCAGCTGCCTGCTGGGGCTAAAACCACTTAAGTGCGAAACATAGAGGCTTGAACTCAGGAAATCAGCTCAATTAACTTGCAACAGGTCAATGTCTGGATGATATTGTATCCTTTTCCCAGGGCTCTGTTAAACATCTCATAGAAGGATGTGATTGGAAATTAACAGTACTAGGAATATAAATTCCTTGTGGTGCAAGCAGAAAAATCAGACAGGGAATAGTAGTAAGTGATACGACAGGGAATAGTAGTAAGTGATACAAACTGGAGGTATACCAGGTATAATAAAAAGGCAAGATAAAATCCTGTTGCCAGAAATTAAAGCTAGACAAAGTCACACTACAAAAGCACAAGAAGTTTAACAAGGAGGTTAAATGCTGGAACAAGCAACTTACAGGATGCACCAAGGGCTAAGTTAAAACCTTTATTACTGAAGAACCTAATATAAAATTGGACAATTCTTCTAAATTTACCTCTTAATTAAAAATAGGCATCAATGTAAGAAGCCCAAGACAGATGTGATGATCACAACAGGTTCCATCTGGCCTTACTGGACAATGTTTTATTTTCTTGGACTATAGCAGAACTGTGATAGAAGTAAAGTACAAGAAATACCCCACTTCTAATAAAGCAAACAGTTATATGCTCAGGATGCCAAAATAACAGGTGATTTCTTAGTCCATTTACTTAAAATACAAATAGACTCATCTCTGGTATACATACACCTGTTCTGAAAGAATATCACTTGATCACACAAGGCAACACACAGTAATTTTTTTTTGTTTTTGAAAGTCAACTTATAAAATCATATTCTGTATGTAACAGTCTTAGTCTGTTACATTGCAGTTTATTTTTAAAAGATAAAGTGCCATTTTGACTAAATCTTAAATCATTACGGCTAATAAGAAAGGAATTTGAAATTACACTATCCACCTACGTCTTTAGTAGGCAAACAGACACAAAGCATAATATGGCACTGAACAGAAAATGTAGTTTCTGAGCAGGTTTAAAGTTTTGACTTTCTCCCTCACATTCCCAAAACTAAAAATTGCTTTTGGAACCAGGAATCACATGTCTGATGGCAAAGTTTTAAGAGGCAGAAGTGGTATGCCACCCTCTGAGTTCAGAGGCTGGCACCTAAGAGCCTCTTTTACGTGTGAGTTTTTTTTCTTTGACAGCTCTGAGCTGGGGCTGCAGGCACCCAGGCTGGCGGCCACCAGCAGAGCTGTGGTGCCATCTGCTGGGCGCTCTGGTGCCTGTGCTCCTGGCTCTGCCGCCCCAAGGCTGTGCCACCAAGCAGTGAACCATTTAGGAAATACTGCTCTTACTCTCCCACCAGAAGCTTTACTGCTTTCAAGAGAGAAGCAAGTGCTACGAAGTATCAAATATGGCAGAAAGGAACCAAACTTCAATTCCGAACCATATATTACTAGGGTTCGATGATGGTTTGGATCTCAGATGAGAACAAAAAGGCAGTAACGATACTGACTGTAGGTGAAAATAAAAACAATTTTCACAGAAACTCTTATCTGTTCTCCTTCAAATGTCACACAGTAGTACTCAGTTTCCAAAACAACAGCCAGAGCTCATGATATATTAAACGTATACGGTAAAACTAAGTAAAACTTACAATTAAAGGTGATTTTAAGTATGAAAATTGACTTTTCACAGACCAGATAACCTCCAGAGGTCCCTTCTAACCTTAACTATTCTGTAATTTGGTGATTTATTTCACACTGAGTATCACGACAAGCAGAGATGACCTGTTCGATCAACTGCAGCAATACCCCTAAACTACACTGTAACTGATGCAAAAAAAAAAAATAGTCTTATAAAACAGGGAAATTAACTTAGTACCTCAAAGAGCACATGAACGTCTTTGCTTGGATAAGCAACTGAGGACATTCATACTTTAAGAACTTGTAAAAAAAATTTTATTTTTATTAATCGTGAATTAAATGTCACTTACTCTGTGTGGCCCTGAAAGACATTCACAGAATGGATAGAAGGATCTCTGAAATCCCACAGACGGAAAGTTGTATCGCGGGATGATGTCACCACAAGACGCTGGGTGGGATGCGTACAACAATGCGTTAGCTCTTGGTCGTGCCCTAGAAGCACAGATGAGAACATGTAAGGTAATGAAAATAAGACTTTTCATTTCCACATATGCTTGGAATGAAATGCTGGTGATTTTAAACAAACAGTAAAACAATAATAAGCATCATTCCAAACTTTCATTTTACTATTGCTGTAAAAGTTTAGAACTGTATTTAGAAGCAAAAAAAAAAAAAACCATGAAAAATTACCACTCATTTCACATGATTATTAAGTAGCCATAGATTATTGCTACTTAATATGCCATGAAGACAACAAAAACACTTTGCTAGAACTGAAATTTGGCTGCATTCACTTTACAAACAACTGCTTCATAGGCCACGTATCACATGCTTGAAACAACACAAATTCATGCTCACAGGATTTGCCAGGTTGGAATCTTAGAAGCCACTGCAGCACTGAGCAGCAGCATAAATCCTGCACACGCTCACACCACACTCCAGCAAAACAACTTAACTTTCCCAATGTTTCTGTATCTAAAAGTAATCCCACGTATAACACTAAACCACCAATTTTATCTTTATGTGAATGAAGAAATACCTGTAAGAGAATGGACTAGTTCGGAAGTCTCTACATCATACAGATTTGCTGTCCTATCCCACGAAGCTGTCACAGCTTGCTTTCCCCCCACAAGCCAGTCGGCTGCTATGACCACTCCTTGATGGCTTTTGAGCGAAGTTAACGGGGCTCTGATAGTGGGACAGTCACTAGAACCATCTCCGTCTCCATCAGGTTCATCCTTATCTGAGAACTCAAATTCATCTTCTCCGGACACTTGCTATAAAATGCAATAGGAAAAAGAATAAAAATAAATGGGAAGGAATGTCTCAAAGTTACATTTTACAGTGTAAATGCAACCAAACCCCTTTAATGTGAACATGGGTAGCTTAATTCTCTAGAACCTAGCCTACTCAGGTATCTACTATGAAAATCTTAACTGAAGGCATAAGACAGGTGAGTTAAATGCATTTTTAATAGCTTCTTCATTTTCAAATCTCTCCTGAACTGTTTAGCTCTGAATATCTGTCCACCTTACTTTCTGGCAAATCTTTTCCATAAATCCTCTCGCTCTATTACCTTGAGTTTCATTCCCATGCATGTATCACAGGACTTTCTTACCTTTAATTTTTTTAAAAGAAATCAGAAGCATCTAGCAGGACGCTATTTTTTAATCTTTGGGAAGAGAATCATTTACAGTAATATTTTTATCCATTAGAATTAAAATCCTGACATCAGGATTTGTCTGTTGGTCTTTACATCAGAACTGCATGCTGACAGAAACTGGATACAAAATAAACTCTTATGCTAAGGTAAAATCATCCATCTCTGAATCCTACCAAAATACACCCCTCCTTCACCATATTCAGATGTGAAAAAGTAACATTTGTACTGCTCTTTCAAAATAGAAATTCCAAATCAACTCAATTGAATCAAACATTTGCCATTTAGAAATCTACCTACATATCTCTTATCATACAGTCATCTCCTGCCCCTACGCAGCTTACTGAGAAGCTCTCACTATGAGCTACATTTGTCTTCAGAATTTAGTAAGGGTGACTTGAAGTCAAATACAGCACTTGACGGTCTACAGTAAATGTTGTTCCCAGGCTTTTATTCAGTCAGCAAATGTCAGTTAGTATGACGAATACTGGCAAGGGTCAAACAGAAATCAGGTTTAGAGATACAATTAAATAAATGCCAAAAACATGAACCTGTACCACCAGTTCTCATCACAGCAACTACAGCTAATACAGGTACCTCGGTAAGGTACGGTACAAGAACTTAACTAGTTTAACTTAACTTCATTATTATTTATGATTGTACTAGTTACAAAAAAACATACGCGCCACCTCATTTACTTATATGCTTATCACCTTCAGATAAAAGTCAAAGTGCTTGCAGTTTCATAGTCTATTCTGCACTTCTATTCTGATCTTCAAAAACATGAATCTTTTTTTTTTTAGAAAGATGCTGAAATATACCCGTTCAACTAAAACCTTAAACCCCACCTTTTCCAATCCTGAAATCATGCAATTTTTTAATTACATATAAATTTAATGTTCAGTATTATCACAACACCCATATCTGATGAAATTGCTGTGCAATTAGTTGAGTTGCAGTAAGTTGATTGCTTACACTGCAGTCTGCAGTTGGCTGAGGTGCAGGCAACTGTACTATGTATCTCCAGATATGAGCTGTCTGGTCTCCAGATGCTGCAGAGGGGAAAAAGAAAGCACAAAGAAATGGAGGGGGAGGCAGAGAGGGAGAGACTGACTAAATAAGAGCATTTCCATGAGAAATAAAAACAAGCTTTAATGTTACATATTTGGCAATAACATCTGTGTGGCATCTAACAGACACCATTGCTACTTTTTTGGCAAGCAAGCTTCAATGAAATGGCCTCTGGCTTCAATACAGATCAGAACATAATTCATTCTGCAAAATGTAAGTATCTACCAAATTAATCCTTCTTACAGTGAAAATATCTACTTAAATACTACAAATCAAAACTCTAATATCACTGCTGTTCTAGTATGGAACATTTGAAGAAAGTATTTAATGCATCAGCAAGAGCCATCTTTCATTTGCTATTTCCCAAAATGCTAGGGTTCTTCTTCATTCAATGATTTCTTCTGTTACATGTTTCTAGCACATTTTTAATGAGAAAACCAAAACAGCAAGAGTGAAGCTATTCTGCCTCTGCCTTAAGCAACTCAGCTTAACTAGCACCAGTTCACAGCTCAGCAAGTATCATTTGATTTTAGACTTCACCCGTTTTTCAAAGAAACTTACCCATTACTAAACAAGATTCTCTTTGCTATGGACAAAACAAACATGCTCCTAATACTTAGGGGGTACAGTGTTGAGATTGCTACATTGAGAAGAAAAACAGTCTGCTATGTGTGTGCACAGACTTCGAAAGTAAAATGTATGTGAAAACGTTTGGAGAAATGTCTTTTTAATAGAACAAGTAAGACAGGTAAAAGGAAGTTCATCAGCCTTATATGCTTTTGGGTGTCAGTATTCTGGATCAGGGAAGGAGGTGTTTTTCTCGCTTGTACCCCCCCTTTTTTTTTTCATTTAAAGTAGTCATGTCAATCAAGTGACACAGATTGTCAATGGAAATATTTTGCAGAAACACCTCTCAGAAAACCAGAAGTCTCACTATGGCTAGTTTTTTGCTTTGTTTTTCATTTTTGGTTTATTTGTTTTTGTAAGTCAGTTTACATAACAATATTATTTATGGCACTGCAACACTAACTTCAGTTAGCATATGAAAACAGGAAAATCCAATTAGCCGAACTTAAATCACCATTAGCCTAGCTAGAAATCATACCTACCTTCTTTTAAGGTAGCCACTGCTGAAGCAGAAAGCAGCAGCATTTTAATTTCTAACCTCAATAGCAATTATCTTCATTTTACAGTGAGTTACCCAAAAGCCGCAAATTGAATCCAGATCTCTTTAATGCCAAGGGTAGTACCCTAATTGCTGGACCATAAAAAACACAGCACTAACCACATCAGACAGTTTTCAAACCCAAAGCTTAATGACAATATTCTCAGTCCTGAAAACATCGTTACACTACTATCCATATTTTCTTTCCTTTTTTTTTTTTTCCTGCACATTCAGTATCAACCTTCTCATTCACTTCTGGAAACATAATTTAACCCAAAAGGGCTAAGATCTATGATTCCAGAGGTCTGTTTTGGAGCAGGTAAGCACAAGTGACAATATGATATGATAAACTGATGGAAAGATCTAGCTCTGATTTCTTACACGTTCAAATATTAAGATCATTGTATCAGCAACGATACTGACGAAGTGGTGAGAGGGGAGACAGTAGCAAACAATGCACTTACTTTTCCAACACAATTAAAATACTCAGCAGATGAAAACAATGTACGTACCTGTAAGAGCCACTTGCTCAGTTGGATGAAACTTTATGGAATTTACTGTGTAAAACAAAGTAAAGCTTTAAGCCAGCATACTAGAAGAATTATTTCACAATGCTTTATCATAAAAAGTATTGAGACATCAAGAAGTCTTCAGTTTTAAATAACTTCTTGTCAGATAGCAATCTCTTAGGTGAGAGAAACCACAATGATATTTGAGTACATAAACCTATGCAGTATCAAAGAAAGCAGTCACTGTCAATCACAGATACCACGGTACACATTTTCTAGCAAGTTATTTCCTAAACCTAGTGCAAGTGTTTCGTGTTAAAAAGGACAAACAAACTATATTCATGTAATCATGTGCAAGATGGCTGGAGATAAATTCACTTTGGGGAAATTTAGAGCAGTATGTAATCATAATTATTTATAACATAATGAAAACTTCCTATATAGGACCATCAACTTCCTGATTAATGCTACAGATTACAGGAACAAATGCCTAAAGATCCAATGGAAAGAACATAAATTAGACTTCAGTCCTGCAAAACTACATGTAATTGAAGCATGATTGTTTTAAAATACAGTTCTGCAAGAATTCTATCAGCCTACAAAGCTGTTCTTAGTTCAATGTATATGATTCAATTGCTTACATTACTAAGCACTTTCATTTTCAAAATCCATAAGCTTCTCTTCAATAGTTCTTCAGGAAAGAACTTAAAAATCATTTCTATCATACAAGTAAAAGATGTCCATGATCTCAAGAGAGTGCTAGAATTTAGTAGCAAGTTGGAAAAGTTACTCATTCATGCTGAACTACCTCAAGTCTACTAACTGCTGCCATCCAACATCCCTGCTCTATTTCCAATCAACTGTCAAACATAAGTAAACAAAGTTTAACTAAATACAAGCTATATGAACTGAAATTTAACTGTAATTATTTTCTTTTAAAACTTAGTTTACAAACTGTTTAAATATAGTTTGGAGTCTTATTATTTTCATGATTACCCAAAAAGTAATTTAAAAACAAACTAACAAACAAAAAAATCTTCACCTCAACACAGGAGCTGGGTGCATGCTAGCTAAGTTTGTGGTTGATGCTAAATTAGGGGAAAACACTGACTCCCTTGAGGGTAGAGAGGCCTTACAAGGCTATCTTGATAGATGCAAGTGCTGGTCAACCACCAATCGTATGAAATTTAACAAGAACAAATGCCAGATTCTGCATCTGGGACAGCATAATCCTGGATGTACATGCAGGCTGGCGGACAAGAGGCTGGCATGCAACCCTGCAGAGAGGAGTCCGGAGGGTTTTGGTTGATGGTAAGATCAGTATGAGCCAAAGATATGTCCTGGTTGCCAAAAAAAAGGGCACCATTCGTACCCTCACCACACTGCAAGCAACCTGAGAGACCTGTACGAGTTAAGTGTTACCTGTTGTCTCTATGCATCTATCTATTGGGCGTTAGAATCCTTAAGCTACAGGAGCTAGAAGTCGTAGCAGCAAACAAAAAAAAAAGTAGAACTCCTGGCTGAAAGCAGCTGACCTTACTGCACAGAACTTAATCCTATTTGTGTCCTTGCCGCAAAGCTCACGTGATGTCCCAGCTGCATTACCTAACCAAATATACCAGTTTAATAATGGTGTTCCTCATCTTCTGGCTGCATGACTCGATGCTCCATATGAGATATGAGAGCTCAACTCTCATCAGCAAGTTAAAGCTATGGAAAACATCACCACCTTTGGTCTATAAAACCCAATATTCTTACCCATTACGAGGTAGAAGGGAGCTAAACAGGTGCTTGTTGTCAAACTGGACACCAAAAATGAAGATTAACATCAAAACACTTACTGCACTGCATCTTTCCACCCAAAGAGCAGTACAAAAACACTAAGGTCACATTTCTGAAACGTTCATGCTGGTATACAGGAAGACAAATAGGGAATTAACTGTCTTCAAAATAAGACTTTAATACCATGCAGTAAATTATATATCGAATCACACACTGAACAAGAAGTGAAGATTGATGGTCACCCAGCACCTGTATCTTGTATCCCAAATAAAACACAGCCTCTACGAAATAACCAATTTCTGACTATGTAAGCTTCTCTTTGTTCTACATGAAGGCCTTAATGAATTCTGACATTTAACTTCTAAGTGTTGTAACTGTGTCTGTTAAATTTCTTTATATGGAGTTGTTTATTCGTTCAGCATTTGCAGAACTGTCTTAATATTCCTCTCTAAAAAAGAATCACATTAGAAAACATTCACTATATGAGGACTAATGGAAATTTACAGTTAACTTGCTAATGGTGTTGGCAAACCTGACAGTAAAACCACAATAAACATTTTTGCAGTTGTCCAAAACACACTTCACCCTCCCAAACGCATTCTGCTTCCAATTTACACAACACGCCCTTATCTTACCTGATCCAACGTGCCCTGCATACTTGACAAGGGACTTCCCCGTTTCTATGCTCCAGAGCAAAGCAGTATGATCTACAAGATTAAAAACCAGCTGTAAATATTGTTACAAGTGTATACTTTTAACACTGATTCAACAAGCTATTTATCTTGGGCTGTACAGCACACCATACGAAATGGACTTCAAATCCAGGTAATGCCAGCTCCTCTTGACCATTAGCTTACACATAAAATAGAAAAGCTTCCCATCATTACAACTTAACGCAACTCTCAAAACAAGTAAAAGGAATTACCCCAATCAGATTAATCTGCAGTAGATATCAAAAGGCCAATTCTACTTGCGGTATTTTTCCTAACTTGAAAACTTGATTTTTGGATCACAACAGGTACCTTGAATAAGTCAGTGACCCACAGGGAAGTTAACTGACACACACTTCAGAAACATCAACAAGGATGCCTGAATTTTCTGAAGGTTAAATGCATTTCAAGGAAAATCCAACTTAAGAATTTTCGAGATACTGAATTTCTTTATATCGACTTTTTCAGAGCTGTGCTCATTGGTGGAGTGAAGTATTCAGGAATGCTTTTGACCTACATTTGCTATTGTTTAAGAGACTACACCACAATTTTCAGAAGATTCAAGCAACGCAAAATGTTACCAGCAGATGCAGTTCCCAAAACCACAGGCTGAGTTTTCGCGACACTGACATCCCAAATACCGTCCCTGTGGCCAACATATTCCTTTACCAGTTGACAGATTGCCCTTGATGTTGTAGTCTTAAAACTGGAGACAATCTGAAAAGGCAGAAAGACCAAAATCTTTTTTTCCACACCAACACAAGATTAAGTAATTATTTCACAAATACAAATAGATAGCATTTTTTTCATACCAATTCTTTAGTTTTCAACAGTTCACTGTTGTCAAGAATTTGACACTTGATAGCAGGAAAGTGAGTTTGGATGCAAACATACCACATGATTTCTTATAATATGTCCCTTTTTACAGAAGGCTAAACAACTTTGTACTACAGTAATACAACCTCTTTGAAGTAAAACACTGTACAAATGCAGTGCACACTTCCCATCAGTGTGGGTAAGAGATTGCCAGCAACAACGACAACACACCTTCCTATTCCCTAACGATTCCAATTCCTTAACAATTCCAATTGTCTATTCCCAAACAATTATAACTGACAACTTAAAGACAATGTAATCTTTGAGAAAAATCTATTAAATAATTCTAATAAAAAAACAGAAACATTTTTTCACCTTTTTAAGTTGCAAAAAGCTAATCAAATCAAGCTTTAATCTGAGAGCATCTGACAGTTTATTTGCACAACAACGCATTTTTCAAGATATGTCAAACTCATCTAAGCATCTGATAAATACATTCCCTCGATGTTGTTAAGGGAAAACAGAGAAGACTCAGTAAATCCAAATTAGTATGTGCATAAATAATAATAAATCAAAGGAAGAAAAAAATCTAGCAAAAGTGTGAAAACTACAAGACATTATAGTACAAGAAAATAAAAGCCAGTCAGTATCTATAGAGAAGTAACCCACTTGCAGAAATTTTGTATTTTCAGATGACAGGGGACTGTAATACTTTTAAAGAAAAAAAACGTTTCTCTGTAACACTTCCAGAGACAACTGAAAACAAGAGTGGTAAAAGATTACTTCAGTGAGAGCAAAGTCTCATTTAAAACTACCCTCTTATTATCCCACAAATCTCTTATCCTGCATGCAATTATGGGAAAGTATCTGTCCAGCTGATTCAAAACCTTTAAATGCTTCAACACAAGCCACATTAAGACATCTACAACGTAGCAGAAGTTAGAAAATTAAGCCTACATTTCAGATACAGTAAACTAAGGTTAAAATCTCATTAGTTTGTGGCATCAAAAAAGAAGGTCCAAAGCACATCATTAAAGCAAATTATTTTTAAGAAATGTTCTTAAAGGGCATCTTCCACTCTTAAAACTAGGGTACATTCCAAATCCTGAGCACGTCAACTTTCCAGTGGCAAAATGATAATGCCCTACATGAATTCCAAATTAACCGTTAATATGCATTTCTGTTCCATGGCAGCAGAAGCAACGATTATTAAGGCTGCATTGAAAAGAGAATGGGCTAATGGTAAAGTTATTAGTTCAGCCACACTATAGAGTTTTATAGGTGATGAATACAATCCTGTGGGTGCAGCCTTAACACAGAATATTGTCCTTGAACTAAACAGAATCTATCTATGAGAAACAGAACAGCAGAATTCAGTAAGGAACTAAGTAACAGTTACGGACTAATACAGCACTCAGCTCAAATTCCAACCTTGAAGTTTTTCAACTCTCAGACCCACGCTCAAACTACTTTTACACTCTGTTTTTCTAATTTTGAGTCGAATCCTCATGCAAAAGTTGTATGGGAAACCTAACTCCTATTCATCAACAAGCACTGATGTTTCCAAAACTGCTGGGCAGTACTTTCACTAATTCTTTAATAGAAAGGCCATAATACTCCTCCTGGAGTATCAGCAGTTTTGAATGAACATGGGGGATAAAAGCTCAAGAATATTACATGTTTATAGATAGATACAGATATTTATTTATTGACTCTTTCTCTACACACAAAATCTTTTAAAACATATATATATATATATATATATATATATGCACACACACACACACACACGTATACACTCCTCTTTTGCTGTCTCTCACTTCACATACCAGTAATTGGATTAACTGGATCTTCCCTGGGTCACTTTCTGGTTCCTTACACATTCACAAACATTTTCCCGGGAAAGGAAAGGAAGTATTTCAATACCATGCAACTTTCTAGATGGCTCTGCACTGCACAAAGCTTTTAAATTATTTGAGCAGACCTCAGATTATCATGTTCAGTTATTTGCACTTGCATATCATCTTGACAGTGTTCCAGCTTGTCCTATTTGTTAAATCAATACAGTTTCCTGTACTTCCTTCTGTACAGAGATTTGCTAGTGAGAAAGCAATTGTTTGCACGTAGTGTCAAAACACTGTTTAAAGATGTCTCTGAAATGGACAGGATACATTAGAAGTAAGAATGAAAACTTGGCCAAGTCAGGATCAGCAACACTGCACTGTGACTGACTAATGGAATTTACGGTCAAACAACATTAAGCACTGAGGTTAAACACTACCTCTACCAAAAAGTTTTATTCCCTTCAACTGCTCAATGGACAGGTGAAGAAATACCTTCCTTTAAGAGTCCTTTTCCTGGTCCAAAAGAATCAGAGATCCTGGAAGATAGTTCATGATGAAGCAAGTTATGCAATTTCAGTTTATTTTAGGATTCTGCATAAACTGTTAATGTGCTCCTGACATCTTATAAACTATTACAGCTGGGGGTTGTTAACATCAGCAATAAAGTTGCCATCAATGCATGAATTTCATAGAGTAATTCTTGCATTTGCAGAACATTTAATTTAACGTTAAATAACAGCATCTTGTCCATTAACATACACAAAAATAACTTTTAGAGTACCAAGCACTAAATCTACTCTCTCTCCAGGATTTGAGCACCAGTGGGTTACCCCAGGTGCCAAAAGTATCCTTATTCTCTGATACGAGTTTTGCCAACTTGAACGTTCTCACCTCTCCTCTTTACATCCCAGTAAATTCTGATTTAAAGTTGCAGAAAGAAATATGCCACCACATTCAACCATGTTAGTTATCAACTGATGTAATCAATACGATGCTTATCGTAAATTAAATTCTTGTTTCACTACTCAGGACTACTTCGATGTGCATGCATATCGGAACACCGGGAAACAAAGCAGGTGCTCAGGATTCTCCCAGTTTCCCATGCTGAAGTTATGAGGTTCACCTGTCTTGCCCAGGAAAGAATGAGCACTACATTGCTAGCAAGTAAAAGAAGGCAAGCATTTAACAGCAGCCTTAAAAAAAAGATAAAAAATAAAGCAGAAAGTATTAATTGATAACTCCATAGTATTGTACTATTAATACTATGTTATCCCTACATAAGTGGCCTCAATAAAGGATTTATGAGTCATTAGCTATTAAAAAAACACACAAAGTATTATCTCTGGTCACCAGCTTGGCAAGAATAAAAAAGAAAGTTTGAGAAACAACAGGAAAAAAGGGGAGACCAAGTAAAACATGAACTCAGATGTATTTCACCACACTATTCTTATTCTCTCACTTTCAAACTACTTAATAGATTGTACTTCCAAGACACCTGCAGTCATTCTATTGCCTGCAACAATAGTCTCCACAGAGCTTCTCATAATTAGGTTCACAACCAGATCTCACTGTTTTTTCCTGAGACATCACATTTTATTTACTCTTAACGTATCACAAAATTACCCTGAGACAGGACAGAAAGAGCAGCAGCTAAAACTTAAAAATGCAAAAGAGAAAAACAAAAGTACTGAACAGACGTCGCTGTACAAAAAGAAAACCATCAGAAAGGGTAGTTGTGCTAAGAGACCCGACAAAAAGTTAGCTAGCTACTAATTTGCAAGGCTTGTGACATAAAGAAAATGAACTCATAGTTAAAAAAAAAAATAAACCTACACTACAATGCCTATTCGTATCTTAGGTTCCAATTTCAACTGCAATATCCAAATCAATATTCAAAAAAAAGTCATCTAATTTCTGTTTCCTTCATCAAAACGTTAGCTATCTCTACAGAAGAGCAATCTCACACAAACATGCACACACATGCACATGCTCTCCCCTCCAACATTCGCTCTTTAAAAATGTGAACAGTTACTGTAAAAAGGTGGTGGTAGCGTGGCTGAAGCAATGAGTAATAGATGAATCCAAGATAAAGATACTGTTCCTCATTAGGCGGGTTCACATAAAGCACAGCACTCCTCAGCTTAAAGAAACCATAATTTACAACTTCAGGACAGCCACGTTAGTCTCATGAGTACACAGTGATGAGTAGAGGTTTAATTGGTCTCATACCTTGCTAGTAGATGCCTTGTAAGTTGTCTTTAATTTCTGAGAAAGCTGACTGGTACTATGACTGGCTGTTGAGACAAATAAATTTAAAGGAAGATATTTCAAATACAGCATTAGCTTATTTGTGATAGGTAACTGGCATTAATTCCCTTTAATAAATTCTAAGTTCAGGCCAGCCAAGTACAAAAAAAAGTACATTCAAAAGGAGTATATAGAATTATTTGTAGTTCTCTTACCTTTTGTTTTCAGTTGTCCTTTGCTCAGTTCAGCTCCATCAATTGTCTGTCCTTCAGCTGCTAAACGCTCATTAAGTGTATCAATCTCTCTACGTACTGATGAGAGCAAAAATTCACGTTAATACAAAAAAAACTAAGTATCATTAACAACGTCATTAACATACTATTTCTGAATTGTTATGTAACGTATGCACACAATGTATTTTGCACTAAGGACAGGAAAACAGATCAACTGTGATTTTATAGAAGCAGTTCTCACCAAGACATAAACCAAGGCTCATGCTGAATGTTCCGGAGATCAACCTTGACCCAGATTCCAAGGAAAGCATTACTGGCTTCTAATTACTGTTGCTTTTACTATCAAACGTGACTAAAGATTAACAAAGCAACTTCTGTGAAATAAATGACCCACCTTTACTGACTGAAATCCTAGAGAAGGCAGAAAACTTATATCATCAGAAATATTTTAGCCACACAACTAATATGTCATTTCTTGGCAAAGATTTTACTCATCATGAAATAGTATTTTCCCCCGAATGCTTGTCTACTGCTAGTTTCAGGGGAAGAAAAAGGAAAACAAACATGCATTTTACACTCTGAAATACAGTAAAAGTGCTGAAGAATGACATTTACATTTGCATTTAAGTGTTTTAAAAATATCAACTCCAATCAAAATGTTTTTGCATGTTACACAGAGCATGTATTTGCAAGAAGAATCTGCTTTTCTGTCAATTATTGATGACTCTTGCTAATGCCATTTGAACACCAGAGTGATGGCATAGCTAAAACAAATCAGGTACTTGGAAGTGATTTCCAGTTGCCGGGCTGGTTTAAAGTGCCCCAGCTTCATTTTATAAAGACGAAGATGGCTTAGAGTTTTTCCTCAAAATCTGGGCTGATATTTTTCAAGCATCTTCCTTAGGTGAAACATGATTGAGAGGCTTTAGCTAAGCAGTTTTTAACTGTTCTTAAGTCTAGGTCTGTCTTTTCCACAAATTCCTAGGACTACTATTTTAAAAATAAATAAATAAATAAATAAACACTCATTCCCAGACTTTGGAATAAAGCTTTCAGATCCGGGAGAACGTAATCCATCAGGAGAGAGGTTTTTGACATTTCTGAGAAATTCACAGAAGTCTCAGTCATAAGCACTAGAAGGCAGTTTGCAACTGTGTATCAAATCCAAGTGCCTGCAATGAGCAAAGCAAGGTTCTCTTTCCTGTGTTCCAGGTCACATGCACCTAAACTTATTAAACACAGACTGAAAGAGAAGTAAACAAAGAGACAAGCTTGTCCTAACAGATGACTGAAACAGACAAGCCTGGCAGACTAAAAGAAATGGCTGCAAAAAAAAATAAATAAAAAAAAAAATCAAGACTGCAGCCTGGAAGGAATCAGAAAAGGAAGAAACTAGAAATTAGCTGCAATAAGGAAAAGTGGATATATGAACAGCCAGGAAAGAAAAACTGAGATTCTCCACATAAAATAACTGCAACACTAACATAGGAGTTAGATCATAAGGCACAATAACAGACTCAGCATCAAAAGAGAAAAATTTGGAAGTTGTCAGGGAGGCAGAAAGAGATCACAAATGCCGGGAGCAAAATATAACTACCGGGTAAAAAAGAAAGATGCAGAAGTAACAGAAATGGGATGGAAGGAAAATAACCATGCTCTGGAGGGTACAGGCAAATTCGCCACTTGTTTTCTGACAAACATTTGTGAATTTCTGTAAAATTTGGGGGGAGAAGGGGGACATATAATACTTTTTTCTTACTTCCAGCCAACTTCACAGCAGGAGGCTGAAAACTGAGGTGTGCAAATTGTCACTACTGCAAGAAGTGTGTAGTGTTGCTGACGGCCTTTAACCACCACTACCTCCGGTTTTTAAAATAAGAAAAAGGCAGCACATTTTCCAAAAGCATGCAAGAATGTTTTTGTAACATGAGTGTTTGCTTTAACTGTGATAACAGATTAGGTTTGGAAAAAAGTTTAACTGGGAGCCAAGACAGACAGATTCCACAATTCAGAAGCCAAGCCATACAACACAGCTTCCAGAACCCAACAAGGAAAATTTAACAGGGTCTTCACAATATGGTTGCTTGTGTTACTTACTTTGGATCCTCTTACATCACTTTAGATCATTTATATTACTAAATCATTTATATTACAATACAGTCATTACACATAGAACATTTTTTCCAAAAAAAATTTTTCCAGGTAACACCTGGAACGTACAGCGACAAGGAGACAGCCACTTGCCTTTTTTTGCCAAGAGCCAAGGAGGGTATCACACATTAGTCTCGCTACTTGCGTCAAAGAGCTAAAATTAAGTTAAATCTGTCACCATGGTGGAGTCACCATCCCTGGAGGTCTTTAAAAGACGTTTAGATGTAGAGCTTAGGGATATGGTTTAGTGGAGTACTTAGTGTTAGGTCGGAGGTTGGACTCGATGATCTTGAGGTCTCTTCCAACCTAGAGAAATCTGTGAATCTGTGAAAGTTATTTTTCTGAAAGGGGACAAACGCTGTCTTTCACTACAAGTTCAAAACAATTCTTGAATTCCTCACAAAAATTAATTAATTAATTAAATTACAGTATCCAGTGTAAGCTCTTTCAACTAGAGCTGCTATATCCTAAGTCCAAACAGTTCGTAAGTTGCTTAAAGAAAGATATACTCACATTCCAAATTTTCAATATACAGATTTTCAAACTCCCGCTCTATTTGTCCAAAAAGTTCAAGGAGTGTGTTCCGAACAGAAGATGGTAGCTTAGAATCCTAGGAGGCAAAACACAGTTTTATATTTTTTTTTATCATCTATATAACAATAATAATAATATGTATTTTTTTATATATATATACATATGCATACATAGAAAATTTTACTCTGAGCTGCAGCTGCCTTTCAATCTTATGCCAATTTTAGAAGTTTTCTACCTCTCAGCAAAGAGGGAAATTAAAGCTTCTTCTAGCACAGAACACAAAACAAAAAGCTTTGGGGACATTTCTGTCCAAATAATTCATTTTACATATGCTTTCTCTTTCAAGGGACAGAATTCAAGTGACCAATTTTTTCTGTTGTTTTTACTAGAGAACAATTATAAAAATGTAACACAATAAAGGCAAAAAACGGTGAAAAAAATGTATTGTAATGTCAAGATTCTTCTAGTTCAAGAAGAAAAATACCTCTGGTTGACAAAGCAATTTACAAGTTGACTATGCACTACTTAAGAAACTGCTTTGTGATGATACCTTACTATCAAACCTTAAGACAATCTAAGCTTTTAAGCAGTCACCTACTTTTGTCACTAGCCATAACTAAGTGTGAAAGAAACAGCAATGTCTAATCCTTCCCTCCCCCATGTTATTCAAGACTCTCCTCCTCGCAGAAAATATTTTGAGATAAGTTTACAGAGAAGGGCTGAATTTTTCTTCAGCATAATCAGCATCGCAGTTCTGAGGCATAAAAACAAGTACAAGATAAAGCCACTAACACAGGATTTAAAGGGCCCAACTTCAATACGCAGTTCAACCACAAGCTTCTGAAGGCAAACTACTTAAATTTTATTCATCTGCCTCTAAAATACCACATTGTCTTTAAAGAAACACATACCAACCTACGGAGTACTGATTTCTGCTGGGATGCAAGGCTCCCACTCTATCAGTTACTGAAGACCTTTGAGAAGACAGCAAGTACAGGAAAAGGCAAATGACTGCAGCACACTGATAAATTTGTGACCCAGTACTAACAAATATGTTATAAAATTTAAAGCACGGTATGCTACTAAGAAGTGGTACATTAGAAAGGAAAAAATACTGTCACAAGGATGATAACTAGAGTAAATTAATCCACTAGCTGGCCTAGTAATTGTTTTTTTTGGATAGACTGTAAGGGGCTTTGCCAGCTGCAAATAGAGAATTTTCCCTGCCTTTTGAGTGAATAGCAGACTGTCAGTCACCACTGAGTTTCTCTGATGCAGTGGTTCAAAGGCATCTATATTACAATTGCTACTTGTTATTACTTACAATCTTTAAGTATGGAGTAATGTTCTATTCTATTCTAGGAATAGAAGGTATTTTGAGCAAGTTTGCTGATGACACCAAACTTGGAGGAGTTGTGGACTCGAATGAGGGTGGAAAGGCCTTGCAGAGGGATCTGGATAGGTTGGAGAGCTGGGCGATCACCAACCGCATGAAGTTCAATAAGAGCAAGTGCCGGGTCCTGCACCTGGGACGGGGAAACCCTGGCTGCACGTACAGACTGGGCGATGAGACGCTGGAGAGCAGCCTAGAGGAGAGGGATCTGGGGGTCGTGGTAGACAGCAAGTTGAATATGAGCCAGCAGTGTGCCCTGGCGGCCAGGAGGGCCAACCGTGTCCTGGGGTGCATCAAGCACGGCATCGCTAGTAGGTCAAGGGAGGTGATTGTCCTGCTCTACTCTGCGCTGGTGCGGCCTCACCTCGAGTACTGTGTGCAGTTCTGGGCACCACAGTATAAAAAGGACATGAAACTGTTGAAGAGTGTACAGAGGAGGGCTACGAAGATGGTGAAAGGCCTGGAGGGGAAGACATACGAGGAACTGCTGAGGTCACTGGGCCTGTTCAGCCTGGAGAAGAGGAGGCTGAGGGGAGACCTCATCACAGTCTACAACTTCCTCGTAAGGGGGTGTCGGGAGGCAGGAGACCTTTTCTCCATTAACACCAGTGACAGGACCCGCGGGAACGGGGTTAAGCTGAGGCAGGGGAAATTTAGGCTCGACATCAGGAGGGGGTTCTTCACAGAGAGGGTGGTTGCACACTGGAACAGGCTCCCCAGGGAAGTGGTCACTGCACCGAGCCTGTCTGAATTTAAGAAGAGATTCGACTGTGCACTTAGTCACATGGTCTGAACTTTTGGGTAGACCTGTGCGGTATCAAGAGTTGGACTTGATGATCCTTAAGGGTCCCTTCCAACTCAGGATATTCTATGATTCTATGATTCTAATCTACAGTGACGAGCTGTCCCTGTACATCATGCAAATAAATTATACTAAAACTGTTCTTTCCTTCTGCTGCTGATAGACCACAATATGTAGTTGGCTTACTGCAGGCATCATTTACCTACTTAGCCAGTTGTTTTAAGAAGAGTTTCCACTTAGTGAGCCCTACCCTAACGCTGAAAAAGCTCAACTGTTCCTTTGTAGCATATCTAACCTGTCATCTTGGAATTCATCTAGCAAAAATACAGGGAATATGCCAATTAGCAACTTTTTTTAAAAAATTTAGAAGTATATACCTTAAAGTCTTGAAACCATAAGCTCTGAACAAAAAAAGAAATTGAGTCAGCTCCTGCCACAGCACAAACCACCACTATTTCAGGTCTTGGAAGTACAGGAAAACCATTACTGAGTGGAACATTAATACAGAAAACCACCCAAATTAGAGTGAACGTCATTATTTCAATGCAAGTTTAAGAATGATTATGGCTTGTTTTGTTCTTACGTGTTCCAGCAAACCCAAACCAAAAGAAATTGTTTCCATTCCTATAAACGGACTGAAATATGAAGAAGCATGTGCACACTAGCCATTAGAGGGCAGCATGCATCTTTGATCAAGTCAGCATCTAAGCGACCAGAATTTAGCCTAACATTCTGGTTCATACATTCAGGATGACTTAAAAAAAAAAAAGAAAAGCCTATCATAATCCTCACTTTGTATTAGCTAACAGGTTGTCTCTGGACATCAAGCTTAAAGAGAGGAGCAAGAGCAACCAACAGCCACAACACAGAGCACGCCCGCTTTGTGCACAGCTCTGTCTTACACCTGTTTCATGGCTACTTTCAACATGGAGAAGCAGGCACAGTGCTGAAAGAAGCGGCCCTACACTCCTCATGTCTCCCCATTACTCTGTTCTCCATCGTCATCTGCCTCCCCCCGGAGAGGGTACTTTTGTTCATGCATTCAGAGAACCAGAACATCAAACAGATCCAGATTAAAACCAGCCTGGGATAAAATTGATTCAACAAGAACACTACACAAATTAAACACTACTAAAAGAAATACTGAAATTCGAAGAATTATTTCTGATTCAACTACCCACTAATTCCACACAGCAAGGTTATAAAAGACACTAAGCTAGCTTACTGAAACTCTAGAAACAGGGAAGGAGAAGTAGGAAGAAGTTTTTAATTTACTTGTCAGAGCCTGATAGCGTTAGAAAATCTAAACCTGTCCTAAAGTAACCAACACGGTAAAACACACCCACTTCCTTTACTAACTTGAAAGTTGGCATTGCTTAAGTTAGCTTATTAAAATACCATGTAAAAAGTATTTTCACAGATAGGCAGACAGCATTATCTAGGTTTCATGCGGCTTGCAGCTCTGCTGTGAAGTAGCTCTATGCTCTCTAGACGTTAGAGCTGGCCACTGGCTGTTCAAGGTTAAATTAGATCAACAGAATTAACTAAGACGACACATAAAATATTTAAAACATCTACATATTACAGTGCAGTACACCTGTGGAGTCTGATAAGAAATACTAAAATAAGTTAATGTGGTTTTTTTTGTTTGTTGTTGGTGGTGGTGGTTTTGTTTTTTTTGTTTTGTTTTGTTTTTTTTTGGTTTTTTTTTTTTTTTTAACTACACTGAAGCAACAGCATGACCTCTCAGCTGCCCTTCCCTCCTGAAGTAAGGCTCTAGCAGCCCAAACATGAGCAGTTTTCTGTCCGAGGAAGTATTTCCATCCAACTTCCAGATGACGAGCAGCAACAACTTAGGCTCTGTCAGTTCTCAGAAAACTAACAGTGTCATTAAGTGAACAATAGATTCAGCACAAAAGCCTGTCACACCAGAGAAAACACAAGCTGTTCACTTCAGAGTATCTGCAGACCAGAAGAGAAAGTGAGGTTTCTCATAGCTAAACGCCGTTACTATTTCAAGCCAACTCTCTGATAAACATCAAGTTTTGCATCATCTTTGCCAGGCCCACACTAATATTGCACATTCAACTTGAAAGCAGATAGTTTTCAAACTGCTACTTGCTTATCTTTGCTAGTACTGCTATAAGCACCTCCTACAGGGGTCTTACCTACAGTTAATTTCAATATTTAAGGTGAAGCATTCCAAGTGACTCCAAACTGCACCCACTATAGAAACTGACATGATTTTAAAAGTTACAGAAGCTTGTGGCTGTTGTTCTTTCCCTTAAATTAACTGCACAGAAAATCCCACCTGTATCTGAGCCAAGTTCAAAAAAAAAAAAAACACACCACAAACAAAAATCTAAGTTAGCTCAAGCCTGTCAAGTGGGCAATATTTATTTACTTTATGGAAAGGAATGCAGAAGAGTGTTCTCACTAATACCTTCCCTATCAGAGTTGTAATAAACAAGTATTTCAGTTTATCGTACTCCTAAGTTACTTCTATTCCAATTTCAAACTTACGAAATCAAGAACCAGTCTTCACCTTAAAGGTACGAGGAGACGGCAGGGGGACGTGCAGCAATCTGAACAGGCTGTTTCTTTGTATTTGTTAATGGTTTCATCATTCATGTAAGAATATGTAAAAGCTAATAAAAAGCTTCCCAAGTCTGAAAACAACCTGAAACGCTCAACACCTGCGTCAATGGTCTTCAAAGACAGTCAGCACTTGAAAGCAAACATGTCTGCAGTTTCTCCAACTTCACTGGATGTATTTCATCACTTACGTTTACTTAGCTTCTTCACATAGGAAACTCTTCATTTAAAAACAAAAAAAAAAAAGCTAAGGAAGTTACCCAAGCAGTAGCGTACTACCTTACCTGCCCTTCCAGCATGTCTCTCTGCAGCGCGGCCCGTTCTTGCTCGGAACTGTTGGTTCTTCGGATGGAAAGGCTGTGCGATTTACGTTTCTGCTTTGCTTGGCGAGCAGATGCACAACTTCCACTTTCTATTGGCATTACTTCAAAAAAACAGCTTCACAGAGGCTCCTATGATAAACTAAGGACAAGCATTAAATGTCACAATTTGCTTTCCCAAATGAATTGGAGGTTTTTGGTTTTTTCCTCAAAATAAAATTCTACTCAATTTTGGAGTTCTTTGGGGTGTCATTAAAACAGAGAGATCCTATTACTCATAAGTTCTAAATCATATGTATAAATGCAAATAAAGAATGGAATCATTTCCGCATTACCGTTTCATTAGCTTACAAACCTCCGCAAAAGGAAAACAAATTCCACTACCTTGCTCATTTTGGTGAATACCAGCAGCAATAGCCCCAAAATGCTTCCAGGAAACAATTATTATGCGTACTATAGTTCACTGAAATGCATGCAAAAATTAAAACCCAGCTGGAAAATGAAAGCAAACAGACATGATAATTTAAGGACACTGTCAGGTTCAAATTGTATAAGGCAACTTTAAGCACTAGCATATGAATTTCAGTACACGTGCTTGTTTACATACAGCAGATTTTAATTTTAATGACATTCTGAAAACTACTTTTTAACATTTTTGACAGCTCATGGTTTCACTTTCTTGGATAGTAAAAGTGCACTTGCCTTAACGTGACCACTGAAAGCAGGCCTGACTTACCAAGTCGTTGCTGTTAATTTTCAAACTTTGTCAACATTTTAAAGGCAATTATGCGTTCTGAAATCCTTAAAAAACCTGACAGTATCACCAGATAGCATTACCATGTATGATCTACTGCTTTCCCCTGTGTAAGAAAAATCAAATCATATTTGATTTCTTGCATAAATACATGGAGACTATGTTCTTTACCATCAATTTTTTATTATTTTTAAACAAACATTTAATTTCTGGATTTTTTTTTTTATTATTACACCTGATATTCAACACCAATTATTTTAGCTTTATGAGGTGTACCAGCTGTTAAACATTTTGAATGTTTCAGGATTAGTTATTCAAAATTTTTTGATCGTGAACATTGAGAACAAAATAAAAATTCATTCTCCAGCATAAAAGATTTCTGAAACAACAATTACAACTTAAAATAGCTGCAACAGTCTGCAGAGAAATAGGAGAGCAGAGTTGGCAAAGCTAACAAGGCAACTGAGCTTCCTTTCAGACAAGATGATCAAAGAAAAATTTAAAGCAAACCCAGGGCCACTTCCAGTTTAAGATCCGCCAACACACTAGATCTCAAGCTAGGAATGAGCACCATAGCTACGAACAAGATTAGGCATTAACCACTTCGGTGTTTTGGACATGGTTTTTCCAACTTTTTAACATATCATAAAGCCAAGGAAAAGCAGAGCTTACTAAAAACACAGTATACCATGAATAAAAACAGCTTCAAATTTGCCTTGTTTTTTATACATCTTTTTACATCTTCATTTTGTTGTATAAATGAGCCTAGATTTAATTAAGGTTTTGATGCCCATAATCCTCAAACCTTCTAAAAAATATAATTGGTATTTCAATTAGTTGCTGGAACACCTGAGCTCCAGTAACCTGACACCAATCCCCGAGTGGATCTAGAATAAAATTCAGGTTGCACCACCAGTAGCTTGTCCTTCACTGAAATGATTTCATTCATTTCCACCGGACTCTGCAGTCCTCCCCTGCACCTAATCCCACTGGAGCTCTTCGTGTGATTAAGCAGTAGTAATTACCTATATTCAAAAACCAAAGGAGAAAGAAGAGAAAGAACTATCATTTAGTAGTTTCTTATTTCACTAGGTTTCTTTTTTCCCCTGTGGCTGGATCCCTCTATCATAGAAAGACAGGGCTGAAATTACAAAAAAGCCAACCCCATAATCGAGTTATTGCCAATGTTCTGGGCTTTGCTGAGTATTTTCCTGTTCTTGAACACGTGGTCAACAATTAGGAACAGGCTTTCAGCACTCCTCACATTTGTGTTTCTTTCTAAAGGCACCAAGCACTGCTGGAGATTCTCCTCTTTCTTATCTCACCTGGGAACCCATCTTTTGGTGGTTTTCAGTTTACCAGTTTCTGCGGTGTTCGTGATTAATTTTTGAGGCCCATTGCAACAAACTGTGCACACAGGCATAGATGTGTTGAACGGTTTTATCCCTACACATACACACAGTTGCATATAATCATATAAATCAGTTTATACCATTTCGCTTCCACTCTGCAAAGAGAAATTTGATTTCTAATTCCTGCCAGACACCAGCTGCTAAGCTGTAGGTACCGACAGAGATGTTAACAGCATTTATATTTACTCCTTACCAGGCATTGTTCTAACTGTGTTAGCTTCCACCTGCCCTTCGCTGCCAAGCTCCTTCATTTTAGAGGACGTCACCAAGCTACACTCTTTTCTGGACTGCTCCACGACATACAGATTTGGCAGCTCTACATCAGTACGTTCCACCACGTAGAATTTAAAGGGACACGGTCAGGCAAGATTGTACTTTTACACAGTGAAATGCTCCCATTAACTGCACGAGAGTTCCTATTTTCAACGCCGCTAAGCAAACAGAAAAGGTAAGAGACACTTCCATATTGTACGCACTTCACCCGCAGCCAGTGTCACTGCCAGGAGCCGCGCTCTCCTCATGCACCAGCAGGACCACGTCGCTCATGCACTGCTCTGGAGACAGCAAAGCATGCACGCTCCTCCCCAGGCCCGGCACCAGGGCACAGCCAGAGCAAAGCT
Source organism: Anser anser (assembly GCF_964211835.1). Classification (NCBI taxonomy): domain Eukaryota; kingdom Metazoa; phylum Chordata; class Aves; order Anseriformes; family Anatidae; genus Anser; species Anser anser. The sequence goes on from NC_139721.1 coordinate 151,609,929, forward strand.
GCAGCCAGAGAGGCAACAAGCAGGCACGTGTATACAGAGGACAGGAAGGAGACAGGGGACTAGCTCAACTCTCTGGAATATTAGTCATAATTCCACCCAACAGCCTCGAACTTTCAGGAAGGGAGCAGTAATTCAGAGCTTATAAAAGCAAGGCGTAAATTCGGGTGGAAAAAGGAATGACAGTGTCCCTTTAAATATTGACTTCTCCTTGACAATTTCAGAAGTGTTTGGAGGCCACGGGGAGAAGCTAGGGATTTTCCAAGAGCAGATTTCACAGAACAAATCCCTGGCAATACGATACTAAAATATAAATAAATAAGGTGCTCATTTCTAGCAGTTACCTGATTCCCCTCATTACGTAAGGTTTTCAAGCAGTGAAAATTACCTGTCCAGAATATCAGTGTCATGTTACATATCCTATGAAAACCATATTAAATATTGATTAGTGAAACAGTCAGCAGTATGCAAACCAAAGTTTTTCACATTTCTGAAACGTTTGTAGTTAGAACACAGAAGACTACGGGAAAGGGGGGAAGGGAATATATCAATACAAGTTAGGGCTAAGCACCAAATCTGAGTCAAACAAAGTAAGAAAAAAAGACATCAAAATGACCCATTATATACTGTTAGTCAGACGTAGTTAATCAGAGCTTTGGAATGCTTATAAACGGGTTGTGGGAAGACGCATTCATTTCCCTTTGCCTAGCAATACTACCAGGAGGAACAAAAAGTCACCAAGAAGCATGGGACTAGTTTCCTGAACCAAATGAGGCTGAATTCACAACAGCTAAAAATTAGCATAGAGTAAATAAAGCTGAACAAAAGTACTTCCCAAGGAAAAAAAACAACAGAAAAGGGGGAAGGCTGTTGTATTACTAAACTACACTCAATAAAGGCACACCAGTAAACCAGCACTGTACTGTTACAAAGTGAGCTTGTACGACACGTCGAGCACTTCTGCACGATTGTTTGGGAAAAGGCTGCTTGCATAGGGTTCTTCACACAATGATCTGTCAGAGCCTCAGGAGTGCTACCAAATGAATTTCCAACAAAGTCAGTCAGCAGAAGTAGGGGAAAAAAATGTGTCCTAGAAAACAGTCTAGACCATAGGTGATTACCGCTTTCTGAATGCAAAGCTACTCTGGCATTTCAATTATGCTGTTTAATTAAACTATCATATTTTATAGCATGTTAAATTAAAGTTCTGCCACCTACCTTTCTGTAACAGATGTTACCATGTATTCAGTCACAGGAAATATTTCATCAGAGTTAACAGCAAACCAGTTACTGTTTTATTCAGCTACAGTAAAGAAAGGGCACTGAACAGACGTGCACACACAGGTCTTACTAGACTTAAAAATTAATTCACTGCAGCCATCAACTGATTCTCCTTGCACGCTTCTGCTCTCGAGCATGGAACAAGAACAGCAGACTGCTGAAAGGAAAGAATTCCTGGGGTATGCATGCTGCTGAAGCCAAGGAGAAAATCTGTTTTAAGAAGTGTCAGAGCGCAGACAGAATGGCTACAGTACTGCATTTCCTTTTTTGTTCATTCAAGACAACACACAAGGCTGGAAAGGGAAAGCATCAGGAAATTTCAGCAACATCTCTTACCCAAGATCTCCCTGCTCCATTTTGTTTAAAGTTTAGCAATGCTAACACTTACTATTTAAAGGATCGTCAGAAACAAAACAAAACAATTTTACTGGGTTTGTGTGCGCTCTTAAATCTCTTGAACAGTTTCAGGTCCCTCGGTTTCAAATATGTTTTAGAACAAAATTTCAGCATATACTATATAAGAAATGGAGGCTTATTGCAACAGCAATTATTGTCCTGTGCAACAATAAAACCTTAAGATACAAAGATGCAAATTAACGTGTCTTTTCATAAAATGGGGGGGGAAGGAAAGGGGAAAGAGGAGAACGACTGCAGTTATGAAGTTCTCAATTACATGTAACTGAGTTTGACAGCATTACTCATGAGTTAAGGGAATTTAAAAATCAACCTACACCACTACAACGTTTATTAACATGCAAAGGAATCAAATTTAGAAGAGTTTTGAGGTTTTCACCAAACAATTAGTTTCAAGGATGCTGTACGTTCAAGTGCAGTTAATTCAATGCAAATGCCAAGAACACAGCACACCTGAGAAGGATCAGGCTAAGCAGACTTCTTTGCAAGGCTCAATGTTTTTCTAAAGATAAATATTTAGGAAACAAAACCATTCCCGATCATCCTAGATGATGCTAGAACCACTGAGAAGTGTGCTCAAACCTAACAAAATCCACTCGAGCGTTACAACGTGATTTTTCTTTCCCCTAAATTTAGAACAGCACGCTCTCAAACAAAACTGGATGTTACTTGAAACGTAAGAGGGGAGAGCAGCCCCCAGTGAAAAGGTGACAACCTCCCTTTGACAGCAAGCACGGTAAAGGAACCGCACCGATGAATTTTAAGTATGTTATACAGCTGGGAAGCGATGATAAAAACTTCAATGCATTAGCAGGAACCTACCCCGAGCAAGCTTCTAACACCAACATTGAAGAGTAAAGCAGGGCAGTTTTGCTGCTAGCACGCTTTGATCTTGCTAATTCAACTCTGTCAGCAAATGTTGCGATCAAAACGCAACACAGACCTAGCCTGCCGACTGTTAGTCTACTAAAGCAAAAAATTATACCCCTAGCCATACATACTTGTTTTAGCTGATATTAAACGATAATTATTAAAAGTAGATGGCTTTTTATTTAGAATATGGAAGAAACCTGCCTAAGTCTACTAATAATCACCAGACCAAGACCTCTGAAGTGAAATTGCTGATGTCGTGAAGGTGCACAATGTTCCTGTGAAAGCTCTGCTACCTACACTCACGAAATGGGCTCACTGTTTCTGCTAATTTAAACAGCACAGTGTACAATATAAGCTTACATTTAACACTAGTTACTTACCTCTGCAGTATACACTGCGCTTTATTTTATTAACAAGTATTGATTAGCTGACTTTTCTTGAAGAGCTCAATAAACAGCATCAAGTCCTGCTAAACTACTTTCTGCTGGTTAAATCCCAAAGAGCAGCCTTCAAACATACTTTCCTTAGCTGTGTCACAGAGCCTTTAGCTCTCGTTCCTGTATCAGCATATCCCTAATAGCTTGGAAGTAGTCTAGATGCGTGCACAGGTATGCAAATGCAAGACCTGAGGGTGAGGAATCCCAAGGAAGCTCAAGCACAAAGGTGGTTTAGCCAGGTATTTGTTTAAGGAAGCCCTGCATCTAATTAAGAGGTCAGATTCTTGCTCTGCTATTCTCCAAACAATACACAGGTGCTTATTACCAATGTACCAGATAAATTGCCATCACATTGGTATGCAAGCAAAGTGACCTCAGGTATCACTGCCTTTCATTTGGGAATATATCAGTTGCTAATAAATTATTTTACTGCTGAGACATCAGCAGAAGCAAGCAACTTGGATGCTCACTGTAACACACCTAGCAAGCCTTTCTGAAGCACCAAGAAGCAACCCTCAGACAGCACACCCCTGAAGCATTTCCTCCTGTGGCCGAGCAGGGAGAGCTACCAAATCTTCCGACAGCACACACAGCAGCCCTGCGAGTACCCAGTCCCACCATTTTGAAACACCAGGTCTCAGAACAGTCGGCAGGGGTTATTCGTTGAGGAGAAAACAAGAAACCCCTGGCTTAGGAGACTGTCCTGGTCCCTCACTGCTCGCGTGGCAGAGCACTAGCAAACTCATCCCATAGAGGTTTGAAGTGGTGGCATCTGGAACAAGCCCCACACCCAGGCCTACACCTCACAGGCTACAAGCCTTAGTTAGCTCCAAGACTGAAAAATTGCACAGCGTAACCCCTACCTCACCTCAAACATACAAAATACAACGCAGCTTCCCTTCTTGCTGTGTGACACGCAGTAATTCTGGTTTGCAATTTCTGGATCGTGTAACAGCAAGCTACTCTTTTAACACATGTTCACCCCACTCACAAGACTTCTCCCCTGACTATACCAACGCTCCCAGGCACTTCAGCCCGTACCTGTGGCTCTGCATCCGCTAAACAAGTCCTAAATTTAAAAGAAACATGATGTTATGAGCATGTCTACATTAGAGAGAGACGGTCTCATCTCAGAGTTACGTTTAAATTCAACATACTAAACCTAGTTTAGGGACACGTGTACACATAAACAAGCGGCATTAAAAAAATTTACACTGGCCTTTGCCTTAAATTCTAACACTTTGTGCATGCTCTTCTCAAAAAACCTGCCCAAGTACACAACACATACAGCTACATTTAAAGTTACTACAGAAAGACAGGGTAGGGCTGACGCATGCACAGATCTTATCTAATATAAACTACCCATAAGAAAATGCACCACAGGATTCTTGAGGTTGCCAGATCTCTTTTAAAAATCTTATGTTAGAAAAAACGACAACAGCAGGCTTGCTTGGAAAACAGCCTCAGAACTTTGTTTAGGCAGAAGGATATCGCTCTGATGTTTCAAACCCAGTGCCTGAACAATAGAGATTTGTATAATTTCAAGGTGTACTCAATGACACTGAATCACCTCAAAGAAGCTGTTCCACCAGTTCTTTAGGTAAATCCTCCATGAATTACTGTTACAGACAGCGTGCTTGAAAGTGCTGTAACAAAACAAACTTCCACAAGCTGGAAGTCGAAGTTTCCCTTTTCTCACAAGACATCATTGAGCAACATCTCAGGGCTTAGCTTGACAAAGTTTCCCTCACCTCCACATAAGCACCATTTTTTTCATTTCCTACAACTGGAAACAAATCTACTCAACATTTCAACACGTGAAGCATATTAATTCCTCCCTGAAATTTGTTTCCACAGTTTTTAGCTCAAGGAAGGATAAAGACAAACTGCAAGCGAACCTTTACAGGCCTGAATTCCATGCATTTGGGCCAGTTCTGAGACACCCTCCCACTGCCGGAGGCCAGGTCTACCCGATGCCTCCCCAGCCAGCATCCCCCGTGCTTGCCCAGCCGTGCCCCGCTGCAGGGGATGTAAAACGGGGCCTTTTGGGGTTTTAACCCCATTTCTGCGTGATGAGAGGGTCTGAACCGAGCCGTGAGCCGCGGCGCTTGGCTTGTCCTCAGGACACAGCAGGAGGTAAACAAAGTTCGCCAGCAGCCTCCTGAGGAAGCGCTCCCATTCCCACCGCCTGCAGGACTGGACCATCCCTACGCCCTCGGGCTCGACTAAAGAATAAAACTAAATATATATATATATATAAAATAGCTGGCATAGGAGAGCTGGCAGGCTCGCTCTGGGCGATTTTCGTTTTTAGGGAGGGATGCGCCAGGCACTGCCGGCGGGAGCCCCGCTTCCCTCAGCGGGCCCTGAGGCGCAGGGAGCCCACAGCCCGGGTCCCCCCGCTCCCCACAGGTCCCCCCCGGTGCCCCCCGGGTCCCCCCGGTCCCGTCCCCTCGGGGCAGCCGCTGCCGGCGGCGGGCGGGAAGATGGCGGAGGCGCGCTGAGGGGAGCGGGCGCGGCGGCCCCGCACTCACCTGTCAGCACCGGGCGGGCGGCGGGGGGGCAGCGGCGGCGGCAGCAGGAGGAGGAGAAGGAGGAGGAGGAGGAGGAGGAGGAGGAGGAGGAAGAGGAGAAGGAGGAAGGCGGGCGGGGCAACGAGCAGCCCGGCAGCGACCCGTCGCGGTGCTGAGCAGCCCCGGCGGCGACATCCGGCAGCGGGCGGAAGCGCAGCGCGGCCCCCGCTCCGCCGCCATGGAGACGGGGCCGGGACGGGACCGGGCGGGAGCGCGGCGCTGTGGGGTCCCTGCCCGCTGAGGGGCCCCTCTGTAGCGGGCTGCCCTCACCGCACCCCGTCCTGCCCCAAACCCCGGCCGTGGGCGTGTGGCGTGGGGCGAAACCCGCCGCGGAGTTACAGCGGGTCTGGGGGGGCTTGGGGAGCCCCCAGCAGGGAGGCACCTGTGTGGGGAGCAAGGCAGGGAGGCAGCCCAAGTGTCCCCCTAAGCATTCTCCTCAGCATCCCGCAGTGTCTCCTTAAGTGCCCTCCTCGGCATCCCCCTCAGCTTCCTCCCAAGTGTCTCCCTAGGGGTCCTCCTCAGCATCCCCCTCAGTGTCCCCCTAAGCATCGCCCTGTGTCCCCCTCAGCGTCACAACTGTTCCCCAAGTGTCTCCCCAAGTGTCCCCCTAAATGTCATTCTCAGCATCCCAAGTGTCCCCCCAAGTGTCCCCCTTCAGCATTCCCCTGAGTATCCCCCTAAATGTCCCCCTCAGCGTCCCCCTCAGCATTCCCCCAAATGTCTCCCCAAGTGTCCCCCCAAGGACCCCCTTCACCGTCCCCCTCAGCCTTCACCTAATGCTGACATTTAAAAAACCCGGCCTGCTTTTCCTTACTGCACCCTCACCCCTGGCTGAGGGGGGAGATGAAACTTCACTAAATCACAGACAGAATTCCCTACTTTTTGATACAGAAAGGCAGAGAAATGCCGAGTCTCAGTGCTGTGCCAAGCGGGACCGCCGACACCGTGACAGAAACAGAGAATCAAAGGTAGCCGCCGCGGTCTGCTAGCAGGCTGTTCGCTTTGAGGCTTACAACGCGTAATTGAAATGGGATTAATTCCTGTGCTGATTAACGCTTAGAAGAAGCCCCGATGTAAAATTCATTGTGGCAGATTATGAAAGTCAGAAAAGGCCTTTGCCTAATTATTTGCTCTCTTTCTTCAGATTATCTAGCGGCCTCTGAAGAGGTCTTTAAAAAGGCCAGAAGAATATGGGCCTCGTTGTGAGGGCTAAAAATGTTATCACATTTTCTTTTCATGTGCTTCCCAGCTACAACTATGCCTTCCGATCTCTTTTGTCTTTTATTCCTTTCTACCTCCATTTGTGCAGCCATGTCTTAATTGCAACTGTACTAACAGGAAAAAAAAGAAAAAAAGTGTGTGTTTTTTTTATTTACTAGCATCTTTTTCTTCATTGGAGGTTATTCCAGAAGATAACCAGCCTAATTAGGCTGTTGAGAGCTTCTCGTAGCTTTCACCTATTCCCTTTTTCAACGCCCCCAAAAGGAGAAAGGAAGGGAGCAAAAAGAGTAGCTAAGTGGCTTTTACGAGAGGAAAAGGGGGAGAGAGCACAGGCAAACGAGGATGGACAAGGAGTAGAACAGAGTCGCCTGGGAGGAAGCTTGAGCACAACCTGAGCAAATGGCACCGTTTGATGCTTTGAATTCTCCTTATAGTTACTGCAGGTGCAGTTACCTCAGCCGCGTTATCTAAGGCACCGCTGGAGCCACCACTATTCAGTTCCTAAGTAAAAAGTTGTTTAAGCCTCATTATTCCTACCGAAATTACTTCATCCTAATGTAATTGTTAATGTAATGTAATGGAAAAAAATGTCCAGAAAGCACAGGAGAATCCACATTTGAGATTTCCCTGAAAAAAAAATGCTTGGCAACTGCCTTCTCTGGAACAGCTCACTCTAACAGCAGGGGGCAATAAAGATAACACCATTTTTTATGCTGTAGAAGCGATGCAAAACAGTGCAGTAGGGAAAGACAGGGGTTTAAACAACTCCTTCCTTGACACGGGGTGACTAACCGTAAAATCAACAGGGCTTGTATGGATGCAGTTGCCTTTTCACGAGAAATGCGTGACAAGGAGCACTGTTGTCACCCCAGCCCTGGGCCTGGTTTTGTTTTGCTGTTGCATTACAAGGGTAGCAAGGCACCATTTAACAAACAGTAACGCATACAGGACAAACTGCTTTTCACAAACTGCTTGTTTTAAAAAAGACACTTGCACAGGTACCAGTACAGGAGCCTAGGGAAACGTAGGGCAGGATTAGTTAGCATGAGTCTTTTTTTTTTTTTTTTCAGTGCTACAGTAAATGTAGTGGCAAACATTGGGTTGTCCTTGACACCGCCTTCCAGACCGTCTGCAGCTGCACTTCTGCACCCGTGGCTGGACTTGAGAAAACAAGATACGAGGCTTGGGAAACCAGCAATGGAACAGAATAATAATTGAATCCACTACATAAAAATTTTCCAGGCCTGCAAATGTAGCAGGAAAAGGCAGAACTTCCTGCCCAGTGCTCAAACCAAAAGAAAGAAAATAAATAAATAAATAAATAAATAAAAGAAAACCAGATCTAGGGGATAAAAGCACTCCAGGGTTATTTTTTCCTTCTTATAGGAAACTTCTTAATAATTCCTGGCTAAAAGAGCTGTTTCCTATATTATTCATCGTCACCTTATGCTGTACATGCAACTTTCCGTCATAAGTCTTTCCATCACACTCGAGATAGCAAACTGCAAATACAACATCCTACTTATATATTTAGCATACATGTGTTACATTTTCACTACAAAGCCATCTGTCCTCTCTGAAGCAGGCTAAAACCAACCCACTTTCCTGCAGTTGGTCTTTTAAGAAAGCAAACAGCAGAGTATTTAGGACAGGGAGTTATTACCTGCCAATACAGATAAATTCCAGGCTGGCGTTAGCTCTGCACGTAAGTGTAGCCTTCAGACGGGTATTTTCTGAAGAGCCATGACTCAGGGCAGAAGCTGACTTCTGACAAGGGTGCTGCAGGGAGATCAGCAGCTAGGTCTACAGCTGAGAAGGCTGAACTGGAAGTCTTAAGCTTTAAAACAAGTGAACAGGAAGCTTAAAAAAAGGCAGATTGGATGTGAAGGGTGGAGAGAAATGAAAACTTGTTTTCTTTGGCAAGTTGAGAACTGAGGAGAGGCTTATTCCTCAAGTCTGTGTGTTCTGAGGTCAAATCCCGTGGAATTCTGCATTTATTTATCCTGCAGTTTACTGCCTTCTAGTTTAACTTCCTGGGTAATTATGATGTTTTGCTCCAGTTTGGTGTATTTGCATTTCCTTTCAACTCAGTAGACAGCAAAATTCTGTCAGTAATTTGCAGCTGGGTGGATTTTCAGGTGAAATAAGAGACTTCCCAGTGGTGACAAGTGTTTTCCTTGTTGGCAGAGTATCGGAAAACAGCCAGCAGACTTCAAGAGATGAATAAATTAAATCAAGTCTTAAAGCTATATATATGTCACTTCATGCACGCTTCTTTTCAAGCAGGGCAGAGCAAAACTTCGGAGGTTTCAGTGTAATGCATACCATTACCAAAACTAGAATCTTTTATTTTCAACACAAATAGTTTGTTAGCAGGTATAAGGCAAAGCAGGAGGGGTGTGAGTGAGATGAAAGATGATACAAATGACATAAAGCACTTGGTCCTGAAAGAATCCTTAGCGAAATGCTTGGGACGTCTCTCACTTGTCTGTTTTGTGATAAGAGTTTATTGTCATCCTCACATCCTTTCTGGCTCTCATCAGCCACTGGGACTTGTTGCTCACAAACACCACTCCAAGTGAAATACTTCGCTTCTCTGCCTAGGACAGAAACTGTATTTTTTTTCTGACAGTCAGGTTCTAAAATACCTTCACAGAAGTTCTCAATAGCTATTACTGGGAATAAGATCCTTCTTTTCCCCATAACCTACACGGACACTTGGTATGTCTCCACCGTGCAGCCTGCACATCGCCGTGCACACCCGCTGGTTGTCTCTCCTGCATGCCATACTTCAGCTTTGTCCCGCTTACAGAAGCAGCTCTGGGTTTAGGGCAGAAGCTTCTACACCGACAGAGCTTCCCTCTTGGAAGGCCGATCGTTAACTGCGTTGTCTCCACACGTGGTGCTGGTTGGTGTGTCCATCTCGGTAGTTAGAGTGGTTTTGGTAGATCTGCATAGCTTATATTTAGTCACGTTAGGATAATGAAAGAAAAGTTACTATTTTAACTTTTTTTTTTTTTCACAGGGAGCAATGAACCTAGCGAGTGTTTGATCTGGCAAAGGACATCAGGCATCACCACAAGGCCCAACGTCCAGTTGCTCGGGACAAAACGCTTCAGTGAGTGTGGGCGACACAAAAACCTTTCAGTGACCGGGCAGGCTGTGGGTGCTTGAGCCCTCTGTGAGGGCACCTGTGGGTGTTTCTCCTTCTGCGTTTTCTACAGCTAAGGGGCTGTGCAGCGGATGGTATTTATATATATATATAAATTTATTATTATTATTTCTTGTGGTGCTGCCTGGTTTCACGTTGCCCCCCCCCCCCAAATTGGTGCCCCTCTTGTTAGTAATAGAAGAAGAAATAATACAATATTGTTTAGTATGTTACATTTGCGATGTACTGTTCTGAGGCTGCGCTTGGAAGATACAAAATATATGTGCGAGGGTAACATGAGAATGCACCAATTCATGATGAGGAGTAAGGAGGATTAAAAGAATGCTCAATTTGCAAGACATCTAGATAACTGGGGCTTCTTGGACTCTGGGAACTGGGTCAAACCAACCTTGCGGTTTGGACTGAGACCAAGGGCTCAGAGAGCATGCGTGAAAAGGAAAGGTTAAAAAGTTCAACTCTGATGAAGACATCTTACTTCATCCCGACGACCACCCGGACGACCACCAGAGAGTGATACGCAAGCGCAGAAGGACTGATAAGATAATTAGCATACGAAGCGAGGCTAGGCGGGGCTAGGAAATGAATATGCATAGATGAGTTGTGAAACCTAATGCATATGTAGTATCTTAGGAGATAAAAGAGAACTAAGAAAACAAATCAGACGAAGTTAGATTTGGGCAGGCATGCCCCTAACTTCCGGCGCCTAATAAAGCACCTTCATATAATCACTTTGTGGATTATGTGTCTTCATGAACGCTAACATTTTGGCGACCCAGATGGGACCTCGTGGGCACTGCTGAGGCGGCTCGCGAACTGATCACGCTCCAGCCGGCACCGAGGAGTTTCTCGGGGAGCCATCGGCCGCGACCGACCCCCGCTGCTCACAACGTACCTCTGAAAGGGTAAGAAAAAGGTGCTTTCTGGTAATCGGTACCGATCTGGTCTGGGAGCCTGCCGGTCAGACGCGGCGAAAGCCACGCACGGTTGGGCTAGGGAATTCCCGTGGTAAGCCTAGGCGCCGTCCGTCAGACAGTCGCGAAAGCGCTGCAGGTTCGGCATCAGTGGTCTGGTTTTGCTGCAGGCTCAGCATCTGGTTCGGTTCGGTAAAAGCTATAGCTGATAATGGAAAAACTTAAAAGTATTCTGGGCGGTAATGCTTCGGTACCGCGATCCTCCCCTTTGGGCTGTTTACTAGCACACTGGAAGGAGGGGTGTTTCGGGCAGGAGTTACGAAAGGGTAAACTGGTTGATTACTGTAATGTTTGGTGGCCACAGTATGAACTAGAAGATCAAGAAAGTTGGCCAGAAAACGGAACCTTACAGTACAATACTATCTTACAATTAATGTTATTTTGTGAGCGAGAGTGCAAGGGGCCCCTCTGTGTGATTGCGTGATTGTGTTGTGAGTGAGACGCAGCATCGCTGCGAAGCGAGTGCGGAGTTCCGATCCGCGGTTCCGTATTCTCCGCGAGGGGAGCGGCCGGAGATGAACGAAGCGCATGACAGACCGAAAAGAAGTGCTGCTTTATCCAAATGTTGATTGGTGGTGCCCAATACACGGGCCCGGCGGTGCATCTTGCAATCCTATTTCGTTCTTAAATGTTTTGAGTGTGACAAGGAGGAAGGTGGGAGCATTATCTAAATAACAGTTTAAAAGTTTCAGTATATTTGCGGTGGTGTTTGGTCGGTTTCCCAAGTATCGGGGGAGGGGGGCTGACTGATTATCAAAGCGGTAGAACAGAGAGCCACTTCTTTGGTGGTTCGGGCCTGAGCCCTGGGAATTTGGTAAGAAGGGGGAGAGCGAATTTATTTAGGCCTCAATACCTTTTAAACCCCCGTCTTGATGGATACACAGGAGTGATTCCTTGTTTTGTGTAGGCTTACTAACAAAGTGCATGAGAAAAATTAGCATTCGGCTTGAAATTCGGCCTTGTTGAAATGTAAATTTTGTGGAAAAGGTGGTATTGTTTGTCTAGAAGACGGAAGGCTGAGTGCTTCAGGTGTTTTTCCGAAGTCCTGTGGATTTACGATTGGAACGGGGGTCATTAATAATCTGAAATAGTGAAGTTTGTATGTGGAGTTTAATCCCAGAGAATTGGGACATTTGAGAAGACTAGGAAAACATAGTAAAAACCTGCAATAAAAAGGTTTGCGTGGAAATTGAAACAAGGGACAGTAATTAATATAAATAAATAAAAGGGAATGGGAAATCAAGGAAATGGGTAATATCCAAAACAAAGACGTTTTAAAGAAAGCCTCCTTGGGTGTATATTGGCACATTGCAAGGATATTGTCGGAAGGGGGAGTGGGGGGGGCGCGGAAAGCAAGAGGATTTCCACTAAGTATTGCAATCAATTGTGGCCACTATATAAACTAAATGGCCACTTTATGGATCAATTGTTTTTGAGGAGAGAAGGAAAATAGGATGAAATGTTGTATACTGATATGTTGTTTCAGCATCTTGGAGGGAAAAGGTATGGAATTAAGTTGGCCCCTGACTGAGCCTTTGGTGTTGGCATTAGAAAAGTACAGGCTGGAGGAAGATAAAGGAAGTGTTAAAAGGGTTGTTGAAGGTGTTAAAGGCTGTGTGGCATGTAGTATTTAACAGAGCTGTTTGAAGTTGAATGAGCAGGGGAAGAGGATGTAGGAATGTTAATAGTTCCGCCTCAACCCGAGGCTGAGATCTCAAAATCGCGGTGTGAGCCCTCTGGGGCAGAGGGACCGTGATGGGTCCGGGAGAGTTGTCATGGAAACAGAAAAGCAGCTAACTCTTAAAACAACCTGAGTTCCTATGTGAGCTCAGATTGCCAATGGGACCGCTCAGGGAACTTTCAACCATTGCATTCCCCTGACCGACTCCCCCCCCCCCCCCCCCCCCAAGACCCTTACCACCCCGGAAATTATGTAAATACCAAAATCTGGTTAAATTGGGAATTGAGAATCTGTTCCAACAAGGTCCAAAAGAAAACCCTATGGAATTTTTGAATTTTTGGACCAACTTTGAAATGCAATGGAAAAAAAAAAAAAAAAAGACGAAAATTTGGACCTGGCTTCAGAAAACAAACAGAGGCAATTGGCTAGCCTCTTTCTAGGGCAATCAGCCCCTGATATCAGAAAGAATTTGTCTTAGGCTGCAGGATAAACTTACAACAGTCAGAAATGACGGGGACCTGGGGCATCTACCCTAGCAGGTCCACTAGTTGAAATAAAGCTAGGAAACGAAGAGAGAGGCTTGAATTTTTTGTTGTTGTTGGTTACAGGAGCTTCTTTCTCTGTGTTAATTAGTCTGTAAATGTAATAGGAGCAACATATTCAGTGTTAAATAGTTTAAAAGGACGATTGGGAACTAAGACAACTACAATAATTGGAGCCACAGGGAAGGAGGAGGAACGGCCATTCTTACAACCCCTTGATTTGCGTTTTGGGGGTAAGGAACTAACCCATGAATTCTTGTATGTACCAGAATGCCCGATTCCACTCTTGGGACGGGATCTATTAGCTAAATTAGATGCAACAATAACCTTTGAGGATGGAGAATTAATAATGAAGGTACCTGAGTCCAAAGTAGGACAAATCCTAATGATCAAAGATAAACCCTTTGTTAATATTCCAAGAGAAGTAGAAAATGCAGTTATACCAACAGTATGGGAAACAGATGTACCAGGGAAGTCGAAACTGGCACAACCGGTAAAGGTGGAATTAAAGGAAGGAGCCAAACCTGTTCGAATCAAACAATATCCACTTAAGATAGAAGCTAGGCAGGGGACAGTGAAAATTATTGACAAATTTCTCAAACATCAGATTCTGGAAGAATGTAAATCGGAATACAATACTCCAATTTTTCCAGTAAGGAAGCCGAATGGTGAGTATAGATTGGTACAAGATCTTAGAGCAATAAATGAAATAACAAAGGACATTCACCCGGTAGTGGCTAATCCTTACACATTGTTAACATCTGTGAGAGAGATATATAAATGGTTTACTGTGATAGATTTAAAGGATGCCTTCTTTTGCATACCTCTTGATAAAGATAGTAGAAAATTATTTGCCTTCAAATGGGAAAACATATTGAAGTTTTTGTACCACATATGGTAACAACTGTTTTAGAACAAAAGGGGGGCCACTGGTTATCACCCAGCCGAATGATGAAATATCAGGCAATACTAACTGAACAAGATGACGTAACCTTGAAAACAACTAACCTGTTAAATTCAGCAGTCTTTCTAGGAACTGTTCCAGAAGAAGGACCGTTGGAACACAATTGTGTGGAAATAATTGAACATACCCATGCGAGCCGCGAGGATTTGAAGGATGTACCCCTTGAAAGGTATGACTGGGAACTTTTTACTGATGGTAGTAGTTTTGCGGAGAATGGAACACGATATGCAGGGTATGCAGTAACAACCCTGAAGACAGTAATCGAAGCAAAACCTTTACCACCTGAAACATCAGCACAGCGAGTGGAACTGATAGCCCTACCTCGAGCACTGGAACTGAGTAAAGGAAAGATGGTAAATATTTGGACAGATTCAAAGTATGCTTTTGGAGTAGTCCATGTTCATGGAGCATTATGGAAAGAAAGAGGGCTGTTGTCCTCACAAGGAGCCAATATAAGATATCAAGAGCAGGTGTTAAATTTGATAAATGCGGTACAAAAACCAAAACAAGTGGCTATTATGCACTGTAAAGCTCATCAAGGAGGAACCTTGAAAATATCAGAAGGGAATCGGCTGGCAGATTGAGCAGCTCGACAAATTGCTCGGGAGGTGTGGAATGTAATGGCTTTGGTACCACTCAAGGTAGGCCCCACTTGTCTTAATCTTCCCAAGGAACCAAGATATTCACCAGAGGATGAGAAATTAGCAAATCTCCTAAAGGCCCGAAAGAACTCTGATGGACGGTATGTAACTGCTACGGGCCAGGTAGTAATACCCCCCTTGGTGATGCGAGAGATACTTCAGACAAGACATAATGAGTGTCACTGGGGTGCAGAGGCAATGGCAACATTTTTAAAACGTAGCATCATCTCTACACATATGTTAACAATGGCAAAATCAGTAATGTCAAAGTGTGAGATTTGTCTGAAAAATAATCCAGTAGCAAGAAAACATGCTGAAATGGGAAGAGTTAGAGTAGGAATAGAACCAGGAGATTACTGGCAAGTTGATTTTGTAGAGTTACCTAGGACCGGGGGATATAGGTATTTGTTAGTAGGGGTTGACACCTTTTCCGGATGGCCGGAAGCCCTTCCCTGTCGCACCAATCAAGCTAAAGAGACAGTAAAATGGTTACTGCGGGAAATCATTCCGAGGTTTGGGGTACCATTAGGAATATCCTCGGATAGGGGGCCGCACTTTGTTTCATCTGTGGTTAAAGACGTAAGTCGACTATTAGGAATTTCTTGGAATTTACATACTGCATGGAGACCCCAATCTAGTGGACAGGTAGAAAGGATGAACCAAACTCTAAAGGGACAGATCAGTAAAATCTGCCAGGAAGCCAAAATACAATGGCCACAAGCTTTGCCTATAGCCTTATTGAGAATAAGGATAAAGCCAAGGAGTGGAATGTCAGTAAGCCCATACGAGATAATGTATGGAAAGCCTTACGAATCCCCAGAACCAAATCCTAACATGCATATAACAGGGAACCAGGATGTTCATAATTATGTATTGTCTCTTGGTAAAACTTTAGCTCAACTTCGAAGTGTTCTGGTGTGGAACTGACCGTTGGCACTGGAAAATCCTGTCCACGACATTCAGCCAGGTGACCAAGTGTACATTAAAAACTGGAATGAAGAACCCCTGAGAGAACGGTGGGCCGGACCTTATCAAGTATTATTGACTACTTTTACAGCTGTAAAGGTAGAAGGGGTGGATGCTTGGATTCATTATACTCGGGTGAAAAAGGTTCCCGAATTTTGGTCAGTGCGAGCAATCGGAGATACAAAACTACAGATGAAGCGTGTATAACCATACAATGTTGGGGTTCTTAACAACAGTAACGATAACAGTAATTGTTTTGTGTAAATACCTTGTAATTGGGTTCCTAGAAATACCAGAAAAATATAAGAAAGAGGAAATATTCAGAGGAGAAAATGTTACTTTGGAATGTGGAATGCACAACGATAAACCAATAACAATTAGCTCTCTACAGGTGGTCTGGGAAAAAATAAGTGACTCCGGACAGAGCCAGGAAATATACGTAGACACAACCAGGGACAATACAGGATTGAAGGCTGGATGGAAGGGGAAGGCATACGTAAGTAAAACCATAGAATTGGGCCAACAACTGAGAGGAGCTACCACCTGAACCCTGTTTAGTGTTACTAAAGTCAACAAAGGAAATTACCGGTGCGTGGTAACACATGAAAATAGCACAGATTACGGGATAAGAGAAATATTGGTATATCCGAAATTGGATAAAGGAATATTGGTAGCCCACCAAAAAGGATCTAGAAGAAAAAGAGAGGGCCAGGTACCATGGACACAAGTGGTACAGATCCCACACAGGCAACCATCAGAGAATTTACTGGTAGGATTGATTAAAGATTTTGCCATAATGAAAGGAACTGATAGAATTACTGCTTGTTTGCCCATTCCAAAAGCAACAGGGGACCCGCTTGAGTGGGGTATAACCACCTGCCACTGCCCCAAGTAAAAGGAAATGAAACAATTCAATGTAAAGAAGTGAAAGTTCTAGAGAGGATAAATGTTACACAATACTATAGGAAACTGAGCCCCCCAACATCAAGGTCTGAATGTGAAAAGAAGAACTACCATTTCATAAAGATAGGCAGATTTAAGAATGTGGGACAGTGTTATTACGATGAACTACGTGTAGTAGAAGGAGTTAGAGAAAAGATTGTTTGGGAATGTCAAGAGAAAAATGAGCCAAAAGGAATGAAAGGGTGGGATAGTGATTGGACAGTAAGTTTATTGCAGAAATTCCAGTATGGAGGGAATACATCATGGTGTATTAAATGGCAGGGAAAGCAGAATGGAACTGATCAGTTTTATACAGTAAGCCGGGCTGACAGTAGTGGTAGACAAGAGTCAACAAAGGTAGCTTGGTGGACTTGTGAGAAGAAATATACTTGCGACAGTAATAATGAAGATATCGAGCACTTACTTCCGGTATTGATAGCTCTTAGGGCAGGATGTGCTTGCCGAGGAATTAAGTACAATTCGGAAAGAAATAGCCAGGCTAGTCAAGTCGCAGTGGATTGTAGCTATAGTACCATACAAAGTCCAGGACAATTTGTATGGGCAGCCAGTAATGGAACTTGGACTACACACCCACTGATAGATGGGGAAGTAAAAGAAATAACTCTAGGACTCCCTCCCCACACTGCGTCCAATATGGAAAAAGTCTCCTTTTAAGGGAAAGTTGGAAACCCTACAAATTAGTAGGGCAAAAAGAAGTTTAGAAGAAGGGGAAGATGAAGATACATGGCATGAACCCTCGGATGGAGTAAAATTCAGTTGGGCATTAGAATCTCTATTTGCACAGGTAGCTACTTATCGAAATAGGGAAATGATTTATAAACTTACAGGACAAGTGAGTAGGCTTGCGAGAGCCACAAAAGAAGGCTTTAGAGACCTTAATATCCAACTACAATCTACAACTAAAATGGTGCTACAGAATCGATTGGCATTAGATACACTGTTATTAAAGGAACATGGAGTATGTGGATTTCTAAAAGATCGTATTGATCATTGCTGCATCCACATTCCAAATGTGACTATTGACGTAGAACATGACATAGAACAACTGGCTCAAGTGGAACAAGATGCAGAACAGGAAGAGAAAGATATGACAACAAGTTGGTTGGATAAAATTTTTAGTGGATGGAATATTAGTAATTGGGTTAAGTCCTTACTGGAGACAATAATTATATTGGTGATTGTAGGGGTACTAATTTGGTTAACATTTATAATGCTGAAAAGTCTGATTCTAAGGAAGACAACCTGGAACCGGACAGTGATGCAAACTATTGCTCGGCAAATGGAACCACATCCTCAATATCCTCCACCGGCATCTAACAACTTTGGATTTCAGAGAAAGAATCTGAGGAACCCAGGAGGTGAAATAGAATGAAAACCGAATAGACAAGATCAGTTTCAGGTCAAGTGAACCCAACCAGAAGGGTGAACGTAACATAAAGCAGAAGTGGTGGACTTATGAAATGTTGTGACAATCCTAATCTTTGTAATTTCCTTGATTCTTAATGATGTAATTTTCCGTGATTATATTATTGGTGAGCACTGAGTGTAAAATATTTTAGTTAGTTAGTGAAAGCATTTGCCCTCCTCGAAAGGAGTGAAATGCTTTCAAAGGGGGGAAATGTTAGTAATAGAAGAAGAAATAATACAATATTGTTTAGTATGTTACATTTGCGATGTACTGTTCTGAGGCTGCGCTTGGAAGATACAAAATATATGTGCAAGGGTAACATGAGAATGCACCAATTCATGATGAGGAGTAAGGAGGATTAAAAGAATGCTCAATTTGCAAGACATCTAGATAACTGGGGCTTCTTGGACTCTGGGAACTGGGTCAAACCAACCTTGCGGTTTGGACTGAGACCAAGGGCTCAGAGAGCATGCGTGAAAAGGAAAGGTTAAAAAGTTCAACTCTGATGAAGACATCTTACTTCATCGCGACGACCACCCGGACGACCACCAGAGAGTGATACGCAAGCGCAGAAGGACTGATAAGATAATTAGCATACGAAGCGAGGCTAGGTGGAGCTAGGAAATGAATATGCATAGATGAGTTGTGAAACCTAATGCATATGTAGTATCTTAGGAGATAAAAGAGAACTAAGAAAACAAATCAGACGAAGTTAGATTTGGGCAGGCATGCCCCTAACTTCCGGCGCCTAATAAAGCACCTTCATATAATCACTTTGTGGATTATGTGTCTTCATGAACGCTAACACTCTGAGGGGCTATGCCCCCGCGAAGTCCCCTGCCAGGCACCAACGTCGCCCGCCTCAAGCGGGTCCCGCCCTTCCCACCCTGATTGGCTAACTCGCCACTCCCCCCTCTCCTCACTGGCCCGTGCCACCGCCCCTCTGTGCGCCGATTGGCTGCGCTTCACGCCCGTCCCCCCGCTCCCTCCCTCCTCCCCCCCTCCAGTCAGGGCGGGCCCCGCCGCCCGGGCCGCCCGCGCCGCTGTGGGGCGATCGGGCGATGCGCTGACGTCGGCGTGCCAGCGCCCGCCCATTGGTGGCGGCGGGCTGACGGGCGATGTGGCGCGTGCTGCGCGTCCTGGGCAGCCGCGGGGCCCCGCGGTGCGTCAGGGGCGTCGCTGCACCCGCTGCTGCTGCTGCTCCCGCTCCCGCTGCTGCTGCTGCCTTGCGCGGGAACTGGGCCCGGGCCCTCAGGTGAGGGCGGAGGGGCTGCGGGGAGGGGGGCGCGGCGGCGGCGGCGGGGCCCCAACGGCCACTAACGGTCCCTTAGCGGTCCCCAACCGGCCCCAACGGTCCCCAACCGACCCCGGCGGGTCCCCAGCGGCCATCAGCAGGATTCCTGAGGGAGAGGGCGGTGGGTGCGGGTTCGGGGAGCGCCCCCTCAGGGCAGCCGGTCCCTCAGGAGCAGCCCGGCCGAGGGGCCGTGGGGGGGCCCCGGCCGTGTGACCGCCCCGTCCCGGCCCGTCGTCCCGCAGCACGGTCACCGCCATGCCCGAGGTGAACACGGACAGCCTGGACGAGCAGCAGGTGCGGCTGCTGGCCGAGATGTGCATCCTCATCGATGAGAACGACAACAGGGTGGGAGCGGACACCAAGAAGAACTGTCACCTGAACGAAAACATCGATAAAGGTACGGCCGGTCGCCTCCGCCTCGAGCCACAGAATCACAGAACGGCTCAGGTTGGAAGGGACCTCAGAGCCCACCCAGTGCCACCCCCTGCCATGGGCAGGGACCCCTCCCAGCAGCCCAGGCTGCCCCCAGCCCCATCCAGCCTGGCCTTGGGCACTGCCAGGGATGGGGCAGCCACAGCTCCTCTGGGCAGCCTGGGCCGGGGCCTCACCACCCTCTGAGTTAGACTGAAGGTTTTTACAAGTATCCGAGTCATACAAGTGTGGCTGAATGAAAGGCTCCTTCTCAGGTGGGTGCTGAGCCTCCCTGCCTTATAGCGTCTATGTTGCAGTAGGGAGGAACAAGCAGTTGGAGGCAGCAGCAAAGCAGAGAAATGTGTGATCATGGACATAAGCTCTATGCCATGATAAATATTTCTGAATTGCATTGTGTTGGTAAAATGGTATTATTTTCCTGTTATAGATACTTGATTTTATGCAGTTTTTTCTAAGCAGTGCCACTTGCTTCTTTGCCGGGTTCTCCTCATGTAGAGGAGGCTTTGATGTCCGTCTTTAACTAGCTAACATGGAGTTCTGCTTCAGCTGATTCTAGTGGGAAAGGGTTTTTGGTTGTCATTTTAATTGGTGATGGGCTTTATTTTAGGCTAGTCATGTTTGTGAATCTCTTAGCAGTTTGTGACTTTCTTTTTTCTAGTTATGGGAAGCATTTTCCTGAAGAGTGAGGAATAATAAGCTCAGAATTGTTTAAAAAAAGCAATTATGCTGTGCTTGAGGGAGTTCATTTTCTGTTGTAATTTTTGCATCGTTGTTCATAGTACTTTGTTAATTTCATAATGTTTAGCATATATTGACACAAAAATCTAAACAATAACTCTTTTTCGTCAAATCCTTGATTTTTAACACTTGAAAAATTTTGAGTTTATCAACAAATGAGGCCGTTCTAAGCCCTGAAATTTTGTCTTCATGTGATTCTTCTCCTTTGTAAAATAACTTTCTATGTTTTTGTTTTTAGGGTTATTACACCGAGCATTCAGTGTTTTCTTATTTAATACAGAAAACAAACTGTTGCTGCAGCAGAGGTCAAATGCTAAAATTACATTTCCAGGTTAGTTCTGAAACACACTGCACATAAATGTTACGTTTAAATCTATATTTAAAAATATGTCAGTCTAATTTTGCAGAGTAACTCCTTCTGAGGCTTTAGAATTTTCTCTCTTTGGAGAGGAGATCCTTTTAAATACTTCTGAGATGCACTTCTCTTGTGGATGAAGCAACATAGTGGGAACGTGAATTTATTGGTAGGCATGTTGGGAAATGATTGCTCCCTGACTTGTTTGATCCTGTTTGTGGCAGAGTATATGTTGTTTACCTTATCTGTTGCAAGACGTACTGTATGGCAGTGGAGAAATTGCTCTGGCAGCTGTGGAGAATGCTTTAATTCCTCTGGGAAGGACATACGTTTGATTTATCATGGAACTGTTTCTAACTTGAGAAAGGAAGACCTTTCCTTCCTTCCAAGCAAATTTTTATTCTACAGACTGATTTTTTTTTTTCCTTGACTGTTAATTAATCAAAATGCCTGAATGTAGCTTGTAAGTCATCAGATTCCGTTTTAGATGCTTTTTGAGCTAGACTGTTAAAGGTGAAAGGTTGGCTGATCGGTTGCTCCACGTTACTGATAAATAATTTTTAATATACTTGGAGTACGGAGAGTACGTTCTTACAACTTTTTACAAGCATAAATTGCCTGTTTACTTACTGTCAGCTGGTCTTGCAAGCGCTGGAGGTATTGTCAATATTCTTTTGCATATCAACTCAAAAGTTGCTTTAACCAGCATCTGCAAGGTCTCTTCAAACTGGCTTTTGAAGTAGATGCTGTGCAGTCAGAGAACGCGTGTGTTCGTGTCTGTCAGCCACTAACCTGCAAAGCAGCACACGACAGGCAAATCCAGGTACATAAATGGAAAGAAAAATAAGGGGATGCAAAACTTCCTTCCTTTCTGAACCTTTTCTCCAAATGAGAACAAAAATGTAGTATGGTGATTAGCTGGTCTACGTCTCAGGCTTTGTTTTTTGTGTTTTCTTTTAACGATTTATACATGTTAAAAGTGTGCTAACTGAAACTTCTTGCAGATTGTTTTACCAACACTTGCTGTAGCCACCCACTGAGCCACCCGCTGGAACTGGAAGAAAATGATGCCATTGGTGTTCGAAGAGCGGCACAAAGACGAATGAAAGCAGAGTTAGGAATCCCCATGGAGCAGGTAAAGGAGAGAGGGCAGTTCTTAACAGCGTGTGCTGACTCACAGAGTAACTGCAGCTAGCAGATGGGGGCAGCATGAAATCTGAAAATGAATTTAATTTTGGAGATGCAGAGGGCTTAATGCATTTGAGGCCTCAGCAGTAACGCAGGAGTGTATTGCTTCAGCTCTAACTATGGGTGCCTACATTTTCTCCTGAGCAGGCTATCCTGCTTGCCCAAGAGAACTTAAACCATCTGTGTACGAGTCCCTTTGTGATTCCAGGTTTCTTGTGGGCAAAAGGGTGCCCTGGGCACCTGGTTTTCCTTCCAGAACAACTGCACTCCCTGCTTCTGGCTGCCTTCTGGTACGGTGGCAATTTGGGAGTGCACAGAGAGCAGGGTAAGGCTGGCTGGATTATGCTGGTGATCAAAATCTCCTTCCACGCTTTGCAGCTAGGTACGTTTGTGTCGTGGGACACAGAAGCTGCGGGCTATTGGGGAACACGATGGTTGGGTGATCCCCTGAACTAATGCCCTGCTCTGCTGTTTGCACGGATCCCTGTTGGGTCAGCGTTACACGTGCTCTGTCAGCAAGCGCTTCTGGCCTGGGTGTCAAAGAGCTGTTGGGCCCTTGGGTTGAGAGAGAAGGGGCAGGTACAAGTGGCCGTCTGTCAGTGCCTCCAGAAGCGTGCTGTAGGCTCTGGGAAATGTTATTTGAAACTGAAGTGTACAGAAGAAATCCTGTCAAAATATTATCGGGTGAGTCTGCCTAGAGAGATGCTGTGCAATTTGTCTGATCAAAGTGCAACAAAAGTTATTTTTTCCTAGCAATTATTTATGAAGGAAGTGCAGTGCAGCTGAATACTTGAGGGGAGGAATAATTTATGTGGCAGGATGGTAATAACTGGTAACTCTCTGTAACGCCCAGCAGTTGAATTGTTCTGACGTGTGTTTTGGTTGTAGGTAACTCCAGAGGAAATTGTCTATCTGACCCGAATTCACTACAAGGCCAAGTCTGATGGGATCTGGGGTGAACACGAAATAGACTATATCCTGTTCGTGCAGAAGGATGTAACGCTGAACCCCGATCCGAACGAGATCCAGAGCTACCGTTACGTGACGCAGAAAGAACTGAAGCAGCTCTTAGACAAAGCCTCCAGGAACGAAGTCAAGATTACTCCGTGGTTTAAACTGATAGCAGAGACCTTTCTTTTTAAGTGGTGGGATAACTTACCTAACTTGGGCAAATTCGTTGATCATGAAAAAATACACAGAATGTGAATGGCTGCAGTGAAAGATGCTGAAGGCTAGTAATGATGCGCTAAGCGTGGGAACTCACGACTCAGGTGCAGAAAAGTGGCCCGCATGGAGCACGTTTAACAAATAATGTTATACAGACGTGTTTAGAGCCTTATTTTTCCTGCTTCTTCACCCCTTCTCCCAGCCCCGTTCCCCTTGAGTGAATTAAGCTTGATGTCATTTAAAATGAGCAACAGTCATACAAGAATCCCCCTTGGGTTCATCTTTCTCCGTTGCCTCGGGTGATAGCAAAGAACCCCCGGCCCGCATGTGCCCGGCTGGCCCTTCCTTGCAGAAGTGCGTGCCCTGGGGAGGGCGCTGGGCTGCCTGCTGCCCGGCTCGTCCCCTCGAGGTGACTACGTCTTGTGAAATAGCGATTAGGAAGGAATTTGGGTTCTGCGTTGATGTTGGGAAAAGTAATCACCAAAGGAGAAGTGATTAGTTCAAAGTGGTTAGGGTGATTTTAATTGCAGAGCGCATCGCTTCAACTACTGTACTGTGTAATTAACCAAGCACATAAAGGTTAAGTAATTGGATTGTGTGGACTGAGTTTCCACACAGACTGCAAGTGCTGTGTGGTGTGCTTTAGATCAAAACACTGATTTCTCCCTGTCCCCCACCTGTTTAGCTGACAACCAAATACTGGCCATCGGTATGATTAACCATTAATTTTTAGGTATGGATGGTAGGTACCTAACGTAGGTAGTAGCCTGTCCTTGCAGGAGGGATGTGCACTAGGTAGCTCTTCCTCATCTTCCAGAAAACAAAGGCCTCCTGCTGCAAGTTCTTTTTTTGTGCAACATCTGCTGTGATAATCTTCCCAAGGTCCTGGAGAATGCAAACCTCAATACCGAAATTCAGGATTGAGAATTTGGGGGTTTATACCATGTCTTAATTTCAGTTAATCAGAAGGTCCAACAGAGCGTAAGAGCCAATCCATTGTGATCGTGCCTTTTCTTCCCAGCCCCAAAAAAACTTAAATTGATTTCTTCTCTTAGCAGACCACTCAATCCAGGTACCTTCGGGTCATTTCTTGGTGAAATAGGGTATTGTTCCTACTGGCCCTCCGTGTCTGTGAGCTGTGGTTATAACTAGTCTGTGCCTGGTGGCAAGGTAAAACCCAGTTTTTCAAATGCTTTGTGTTTTTCTCATCCCACTTGTGCCAGCAGCTCTACGCTTACGGTTTTAGGGGCAAGCTGTTGTATGTTGACCTGAGCGGATTTATTGTCATGAAGCAAATAATGGGGGGGGGGATAGTAATGCAGTGTAACAGCTCTCGAATTCGGTTCAATCAGCCACGTTACCCAAGTAATGTCTTTGTAGTCCTTTTGAAATACCTGGAATACTTTTTAAAGATCGTCTTAAATATAAGGTTAATTAAATTAAAACTCCTGACCTAAAAACGTGGACTGTGCTTTTCTTTGCAGACTTAATTGCCCCATGAACAGACTGCCCGTTAGGCATCACTGAAGCAATATGGCTGGGAGCAAGAGGGCACACACTTAGAACAAAGGTCTCTATTTCACATAGCCACCTGGGGCATGAGCTGACAAAGCGTATCCTGAATAATGGACGTGAAGCTGAAAGCAAAGTTTTGCTAAACAGTTCTGTAAAGTTCTCTAACTGTTTTGATATTAAAGGTTTTCTTGACGTTGAACTTATTTGCAGTGTTAAAGATAATTTTAATGCTGAATTTATTACATGAAGGAGACGAGGGAAGGAATACGAGTGTAAATCCACAACTACAACTCCACTATGTGAAAACTGACACCTGAGCACTCCCGTTCCCCCTTGCGTTGGGCCTGGTTGGGAAAGTTTTCTTCATAGTTGCTCACAGGGTGCTGTGTTCTGGATTTGTGATGGAAAACACAGCGTGGCTCACACAGTGAGGTTTACGCCCTGCTGAACGGCGCTTACGGAGTCGAGGCCTTGTGCTGCTCACGCCGCCCTGCCAGCGAGCAGGCTGCAGGTGCACCAGGAGCCAGGGGGCACAGCCAGGATGACACGGGGACGTTCCCTACCGCGAGGCTTTGGGCCAGCAATAAAAGCTGGGGGCAAAGAAGGGCGGGGAGACAGCGGGCGTTACAGCACTTTTGTTAAGCATGCTGGCTCCTTCTTTGCTAAACAGCTGCCTGACGGTGGGAAACGGTGACTGAATTCTTTATTTTGCTTTGCTCGTCTTATCTCAATCGTCTCAGTCTCAACACAGGAGTTTCTCGCTATTGCCCTTCTGGTTCCTTCCCCCGTCTCCCTGGGGAAAGTGCGCGAGCAGCTGTGCGGTGTGTAGCTGCCTGCTGGGGTTTAACCACAACACCCTCTGCTATTGAAAAATAGTTCCAAGTAAAAACAAGATCAAGGATTCTCCTCCTTACCTCTTCATATATTTTTACATGTCTTACTGGGCTCCAGTATAAACTCTTAAAACTGTGCTTCGTGGTTTGTCCATGCAACACATTTATAATGCACGCTTTTACGAACTTACAGATATTTTCTACCGTGTTTTTGACCAACTAGGGACAAAAAGGGAATATTTAAAGTTTGACAATGCATTTTGCCTTGCACGTATACATTTTTTGTTTTCAGCTTCTGAAGAGAAAAAGTCTTGACATGAACTCAAAACATTTTAGTCTGACCCTTATTTTTAAATACTAATTAATATTAATCTGAAATATGAGTAATCTAGGTTGTAATCTTCCCTGCCCATGCTTTTACAGATCGTTAGGCTGCAGGGCAGCACTAAAACTGCGACTATTGCTCCAGCTGCAGTCACCGTTCAGCTTAGTTAACTGGCAAGTGTTTCATTCCCTCTTTCAGTGCCCAACCCCTAACTGGATGCAGTGCCTGCCCGTCTCCCGTCCCTCCCCACCAGTTCCAGCCTTACCTGCAACATGAACCCATCGCCTACATCTGGGAATTAACAGGCACGTAGAAAACCAAGCCTCATTGATTCAGTTCCTCATGAAGCTGTGTGTTTTTAATTCTGGTGACAGCTTTATTAACAAATACTTTTTTTTGGTATATTTTAACCTCATTTTAAACCTAGCTTTACATAAAATAGGAAATGCTTTATTGCTCCAGGAAAGTCAGCAGTGTCATTTTTCATGTCTATTTAGAAATGGCTTCTGCCACTGGTACTGACAAATTTCTCATGCTATTACTACCCCACTTAGAGCTGCAACATCAACGTATCAGAACTTTTGGAGCTTCAAATACTTCACCCCTAAGTCAAGCATGTGCTTTTTTTGCTATTCTCTGTTACAAAAAAGGAAAACAGGACCAAAACAGGACCAACAGTGAGTTTTAATAAAATTATGTTTTAATTCAGAAGACCGCTCATCTTCTCTGTGTTTTACCCGATTTTCTCTTTCCGGCCAGCAGATGTTTTGGCTTGGTGTCAAATATGTGTCTGTCCGCCTCTCCTTTCCTGCCCATGCGATTCATTTTCGTCTGAGCTTTCTTTGCCATGGTCTTGACCTTCTTCACCATCTATTTAAAAACAAGCATACAAACGTGCTGAGTGACTTCCTCGGCAACTCAGGTAAGTAGCTTTACCTTTAAAAAACCACAAAGCTAGAGGATTTTAACGGGGCATTAAATACCGCCCAACACAAACCACCATTTGCTACTCTAGCATAGTGTAAGTTTAAGTAACACTAAACTTCCTTACAAAAAACACTTTTTTTTCCCCCCAATACACTAAAAATATGATCATGATACCCCTAGAACTCACTAAAGGTGGAACTCCACTATTAGATTATAGAGTACATACAGATTTTAGAACTCTTCTGGAATAACTGCATTTCAAAAAAAAAAAAAAGTACTTTCTTAGTCTGTATTATTACATCTTATTTCTAAGAATGAACTAGGACTTCTTAAAGTACAGAGAGTTCAAACAGATGATGAAACTGCAAAGGGAAGAGAGAGGAACTCTCAACGAGCACAACCAACCAGTATTGCAAGTTTCCCAGAAGCCGGTTTAAGTAGAGTGGTGCTGTTCCACCCGCTGTAAAGGGCAGGTGACTCTAACAAACCTTTTCATCACGGAGCCCGGAGACATCCCGTGGCGGGCGAGAGGAGCTGCGACTGCGTGCCACAGACGTAGGGGTTTCGGACTCGTCACGTTTACGTTTCCTTGTGACACTGCGGGACCTTCTGGCGTAATGTGCCTGAAATTCAAAGCAGCACTTTGGTTATTGATAATGGAAACAAGCAGCTCGGACATAGCCCCATTTCTAATTAGGCTAACATGAAAAAACAGGAAGTAAACTGCTCTGATTCACCGTCATAATGCAAACAGCTACTTCGGATACCAGAAGACAAAATGATACCTGAAGCATTTTGGTTACTCCACAATAACAACAGACCTTGTCATCTGGTGGTCACTGTCTTTCTGTCCCAGAGTAATATTCAAATTTCAGTGAATATTAGCATATTCTTTTCAGAATTATGAATTCCATTTTTATAATCTTTTTTTTTTCCACTAAGTTCATACGTAATGGATAAAAAGACACAAACTAACGGATAGCAATGCTGAAGCTAATTTGCAACAGCAAAAAAGCAGTGCAGCAATCTCCTCTGATTAGCGCCTGTTTACAGGACAAAGCCCTAGGGAACCATCATCCCACAGCCTGAGTATGAAACTCCTCCTCGCTGAGATAGCTCTTAAGTCAACATGGCATATCAGCCCCGAGAAGCGTGAATGCTTCCTTCAGATGGGCACTGTTGACACTCCTTGTTTCCTAACCCCTTGTTCAGTTAAAGAATTCAAGGTCTCAAGATCTACATATCCATAATACTGCTGGATTTGCTGTACAAAAATATATTTTTTTAACTTACGATAAAAGAAAATGGCTCCCTAAGGCAAATCCAGGTTTGAAGTACTTTGACTTACATGTAAAAATGCCAGTCACAGTATCAAAAATTCAAGTACAAATCACAGCATTAATGAACTGTAAAAAGATGAGCCTGACCCAGTATCGCTTTCTGAAATATCACTACTTCTGACATAGTCGTGTCTCATCCAACAAAGCAGTCCTGAAAATTAAACCCAGTTCTTGAATCCTCTACAATTCCAAAAGACTTCCAATAGAAAGCATTACATATATACGTGTGATACTACAGAAACATACATTAGTACATGTTTTCAGCCAACCCAACAGGTTATTCTCACATCACTCAAAAATTCCAGCATCAACCGCCTCATTTAGGTTTCCTGTTTCCTCCTTAATAGATTCCACCTCTCTCTTCTGTCAGCTGTGACACGCAATTCACAAGTGCACAAAGAAATTTAGCATATAACGGAATTGATCTCTCTTAGATGAGCACAGTGTTAAATTAGCAGAAACTTACATCATCTTTGTTAGTCATGTCAAGTCCAAGATCACTCATTTCTTTCTCTAGCACCTTCCGCTGGACCTGTAAAAAGACAGTTAGGAAATCATGTTTCTTTTAAAAAATTGTATTTATATCTTAATTTTGTCTTAATATGCGAAAAAAAGAAAGATGCAGCAACCCAACTAAACAAGCTGAATTATACTCTTAGAAACTTTTCCTACAATATGTATGGAATCCTATAAAAGACTCACTTGTGTTACAGAAAAAGAAAAAAAAGAAAGGTTTGGCCTCCATAACTAAGTAGTTATCAGAACTCCTAGGAGCACAGAAGGAAGCAAGCAGCAAGGGAGAGGGTCAAACATAAGAAAAAGCGATCAGTGCCCAAAATTATTACATAGTTTTATAAGTTATTATACATCAACAAAGTCTTACTACAGAATGTGTCCTATACTTGCCTTCTTAGCTGTTCGAGGCATCCTCGGCCCTCGAGTATCTTTTTCCTTTGACTGCAGGATTTTCAGTTTCTTTTTTTCTCGGATCTGTTTTGCCAGCTGTCGGATTTCCATCATTTCTTCGTCTTCGCTTTCTGGTTCACTGTCATATTCTCCAGCAGCTTCTCTCAGCTCTTCTTCTTTCTCTAATTCTTCCAGTTTCTTAAAAGAGATTAAATGAAAATCAAGATGTTCATCAAATCCTTGACTTACAATCCTCAACATCACATTTTTGTACGGCGCAGGGCCTTTTCAAGACAGCATGTGGACACTTCAAAGATGGAACTGTGTTATTTTAGGGCCCCTCCAGCCATGTGTAGTGCAGTTAGTGGTACAGATTACTGAGCAAGAATCCAAGGGGATTCAAGTCCCATGAAGACCTACTTGATCACATCACATCGCATTGTCGTTTGGCTATATTTGTACAGCTGCCCTGAAGCTGCCCACTGTGTGAGCTCGGATGTACTGTACTGTGACCTGTACTAGTTGTGCTCTTTCTGGTAACACACTCCCAAAAAACCTCCTATTTCTAATTTACCGTGATTCTGGAGCACTAGCAATTCAGATGAACCCAACTGCACAACCAGCAGGCTCCGCTGTCTGCACTCAGAACTTCTGAAGAACCACCAGGAAATAAGGATGGTTTTTGTTATTAAATAAAAATGCTATAAATTGAGAATTCAGTCTATTTTGTTTGATAACTACATTCCTTCTGGCTACAGTCATAGAGTAAGGAAACACAACTTCCTCTGCAACACTCATATCTTAAGACTCAAAAGATAAGATCGCCATTAGGTCTGAAAGGGTAAAGTAATTTTCCATTCTTCTGAAACTGTGTCCTTGATCGTTCAGAAAACAGTATCTTTTCCCATGGCAAGCGCAGACAGTGTAGAAGAATTTGTTTTCATAACATATTGTTTTTATCCAGGAATACAGCAATCTACGCTAAACGAATAAAGGGACGAAGATGCAAGAATGTGTAAAAAGTACAAAGGAAAACTCACTTTCATTATATCTGGATCAATGTAGTCGAGGATATTGTGACCTTGCCATATCTCTGGTATCTTGTCATACTTTTCAGATGCATTCATTAAGTCCCAGTATTCTTAAATAAAAGCAAACACACAAAACCAGACTTTAATAAAAAGACAAAAACAATTTCAAAGAACGTTCAATGACGGAAAACAAGGCTCATCGCAATAAAAAAAATAAATTCAGATCCCTCTGTGGCAAAAACATGACAGCATCTCTGACGTATTCATAAATACCTCTGATCCCCTGCCTATTGCCAAATATTGTTCGGTAATGACAAGTCCACTGCAAGCTATAATAAGCAACAGATAGCCAGTTCTCATATTGATGCTTTCTTAACAAAGTCAGCATCAACAATTAATGAGACACCACAATATAAAGTGAAAGGGAATCACAAGACCAGTCACTCTGTCTGCAACTCTAAAATGGGAAACCACTAAGAGACATTACAAACCAAGGAAGAATCAATGAAGATCACCGGTTTTAGAATAGGAGAAAAGGATTGTAAGAAATAAAAAGGTGGCACTGTTACTCAGTTGAACGGAGTCCAGGTTAAGCGTTCTCCAGTAAGACTGAAATAGCTAAACTTTATTGATCAATAATAATACTGAGACATATAATACTTACTCTGAAGATCCAAAACATAATCATCTCCCATTTCAAGTTCAAGATCTCTCTCCTGCAAAGACATATGCAGCTTTATACATCTCATAGCTGTAAATCTATGTGCTATTATTAAGCATTTAAAAACCATCCGCTGATTTCCTAATTAAGAGATGCCACTTACTGTTTTCCTCCTGGGTGTGTCTACTTCCATGCGCTTCTTCCGTGCTACTGCTCCCTCGGGTATAAAAGGCAGCCGCTCCTGAAATTAATGCAACAATTCATCCCAATAAAAAAATAGGAAGAAGTCTTGAAGTCTTGAATCCATTTTTTTATAAAGCTATAAATCACCGTTTTAAAATAACAGATTTTGAAAGAAAGCGAAGGCCCAGGCTGACTCACCCACCAGCAACGGCAGTTATAGATTCAAAAAAATAAGCAGATCTCATCATACAAACTGTTCACGTGTTAAGCAAAGCGAGAATTCTTTTCCTTCTTAAAGAGTACTGGAAAATATACTAAAAAGTGTAAATATGTAACATACCTTGTCATCTCTTTTGGCTGGCATGGCCAAGTGTAATCTATTCAACACTTCATTCACTTTATTTCCTTTCATTTTAGTATCAACACGATGGGCTAACAGTCTGTCACAGGCCTGAAAGTGCACATGGCAACAGAAGGTGAGGAATGAAGTCATCCTGACCCAACAAATGACACCGCAAGCTTTCAATCCCAAATATCTAGCTTTGTATTTTATCTTCTGTCTTACCTCTCTAGCTCTCAAGAAAGTATCAAAGTATTTTATATAAAAAAGGAGCATGGGAAGATGCATATGATACTGTTCTTTTGGTATAACCCACCTTTTATAACGAGCTGACTATAAGAAAAAGCAACAAGGCCCTGACAAAATATCACCATAATTTTTGAACGGTATTAGATATAAGTTTCCATTTCCCCCAAGTCCACAGAGGCTCAAAAGGACATTAAGGATAGCATGCTTAAAGCTTGTCACTATAATGCACAGTTTAACTGAGATTAAATTCATTCAAATGAGGCAAAAACATCCGCTGTTCCTTTTGAATGAAACTGAGAGAAAAGAGACGTACCTCTGTTTTAACCTGGATTACACCTTCTTCTGTTAGAGTACTTGTCTCTATGACAGAAAATCCTTCTGCTTCAAAAGTTTCAAATATTTTCTGAAATAGAAACATTATGCCAAGTAATTACATTCTGCCCATTTCTTAATATATCATTACATTAAGAACTGAAATTTTAATCTAACATCAATATACGGAACTCATTACTGAGTATTTCATTAAAATGTGTTTCTAAAAACATGAGAGGAATTTATAACTATAGTTCTATTGTTTTTTGTTTTTTTTTTTTTTTTTTTTTAAGTAAATAGCCACTTTCTATATGGTAACTGTAAATGACACATGAATAAAAAAAAAGAGTGAGAAAGAAACACCAATTCCATGTGTCCTTGAAGTCACAGATACAAAAGAACTAGCCCTGCATATACACAAACTGCTGCCCAACGGGAACTCCTGCTGCAACTGGCAGCAACTATCAGTTCAGCCTGAACTCTTAGTGAAATGGCATTTTTGATCAAGGTCATTCAGTCTTCCAACTACTGTAGTAATTAACAGTAGTTCTCACAGCGTGTCCAAGATTTCTGAAACCACTAGGGAGCTGCTTTCTGTTTGGCATTTACAATAGGCCGGCAAGTACATACATTAGACAATACAAGTACATACATTAGACATATGGATCAAGACCCAGAAAACTATTTTCCACTACACTATTAGACAATGAAATTTAGAAATGATCATGTAAAATTTTTTGCCCAATATAAATTATGCAAACCCATGAATCTTGCATAGTATTTCTGTAAATTTCAGAAGAAAAAGAGAGGTGGGAGTAGTCGTCTCACCTGACTCTCTTCAGGAAGTTCCGCAATTCTCTTCACATCACATTTGTTTGCAACAATTATAAGTGGCTAATAAAAAGAAAAAAAAAATCATAATCCAAGCTATTGCATTACAAAAAAAAAAAAAGAATTTTATTAATAATGTAAAGCAAACCTACCTTGTTGGCAAATAATGGCTTAATGTTTCTGAAGAGTTCTACTTGCTCCTCCAGGCTATGCCCACACTGTTCAGAGACATCCATCACATAGAGCACAGCAGCACGAAGATGTGCGAGTGCAGTTATAGCCTGCATCTCAATGGTGTTCCTGTCCTCCAAAGGATGATCCAAAATACCAGGAGTATCTACTACCTAAAATGAACAGAATTAGCTCGGGCCCCATTACAAGGTAATTGATACGCTGTAACGTACGTAATTTCTGGTCGATATTATCCTTTTTAGACAGCAGTATTCCTTCCTTTCATTCATAAATAAGACTGTAAACTCAGCCAAGTTGAGAATGGGAAAATGGAACAAAGGGAGAAGAATGAGGCTTCAGAATAACCAATACTCCAAGCAGTGAGCAAGTACAGAAAGCCCTGCCCCAACCTGGCCCAGGATTTGATGGTGGTAAGAAATGAGCCGTCCTTAGTCAGACGTTCCAGCTCCAATTCTTCCCTCGAACTAAAACCACATACATACATACACGTTTTTGAAATAGATTTGGACTGCTGCCTTCATTTGGCACACTGTA
Organism: Anser anser; assembly: GCF_964211835.1. Classification (NCBI taxonomy): domain Eukaryota; kingdom Metazoa; phylum Chordata; class Aves; order Anseriformes; family Anatidae; genus Anser; species Anser anser. Next base: position 151,643,386 of record NC_139721.1, read on the forward strand.
TTAGAAGATGTTGCACAGAAGCTCTCAGACAGTGTTTCTTATCAAGACACAAAAATGCAACTCACATTCCAAAATGGCAAATCAGATTATAACCAGTTAATTCCTGTAAGAAAATGCAGAATAGTGATGGTTCTTACCTGCCAACGCAGATACTTGTAATCCATATGTCCCACAAAGAGAGATTTGGTGGTAAAGGCGTAAGGCTGCACTTCTACATCTGCTCTTGTAACCTTAAAACAAGTTATTCACACACATTTATTGATCATTTCCTAAACTTGCAAGCAGGACATCCTAATTGTAACACACTTTCTTTGCTACAGAAAAGCTAAAAACTAGTTATTCTGACTGTTTCTCTGCAAGACTTTATCTACCTGAAAATATGTTAATCATATACATGCTATTTTGGAAAAGATAATGATTTTGAGTGCAATCTGTTGCAAGTTTCCATATAACCCTCCAGAAATTTCACTCAGTCTCTATCCACACATTTAAGTTTCCCACCCTTCATATCAGACAGTGCTATAATGAAATAAATTGCTTAAATGTTACTTCATCTTAATTAAATGGTATCTCAGTATAATTAAAACAAAACAAAACAAACAAAAACGTTCACACACCTTATTTATAAAGCTAGATTTTCCAACATTTGGATAGCCACACAACAGAAGAGTTCTTGTATTGGGATCGATGGTTGGCAAACGAGACAAATGCTGTCGCACTGAAATGTTGAAAAAAAGTCCTAAGTATTTGGGATAATTTCAGTTTGGATGGGAGAAAAATTCATATTCTGAAGTATTTACTCACGACTTAATATTTTTGGACTTCATAAATTTATTGAGTGATTATTTATGAAAATACATAGTTGCTTGTTAACTACAGAAGTATCTACACACAACAACAACAAAAAAAGAAATTTATCAAGTATTTTAAAAATAAAGACCACTGTCTCTTAGCTAGAATGAGCCAATCGACACAGACTGAAGGAATAATGAGCCTGAAGTAAGAAGTGATGTTTGGAAAATGTTTAGTACTAATCTTTCAAAATATGTAAATGAAAATGATAAATAAAAGCATGGCTGTGATCTTTAAGTGAGGAAAAACATTTTATAACCGTTAGTAACAAAATAAAGTTTTAAATTTAAAATGAGAGAACCACTCAGTTGAAAAATAAGTTCTACGTATTTGGGGGTTTTGGAACTATCTCTATGTTCCCATTATTTCCATTCCATATTAAACACATTTTTCTCTATTTAACTGTTATGCTTTGTACAAATAAATTTTATATTCTCTTTATGCTCCTTTGTTTTAGCCTATTTATTACACAGACCTTGCTCCAAGTATTCCAAGCTTTGTTTCTGTCTTTTGATAATCGTACACATTCGTCCCAGAGCAGCACGTTTCAGTTGCTTGCAGCGGTACAGAGAATCGCCGTACTTCATCAGGCGCACGTAGTCTTTAGCAACACTGCAGAGACAATGAAATAAGAAGTTAGCTAGCAACCTACCACACAGGTAGAAAATCAAAGAAATGAATGTCCCTTACTTGTCAATCAGATTCTTGGCAATATTAATCTGCCCCAAAGCCAGCTTGTAGTGGTCTTTGTCATAGAGAACGTTCATCAAATCTGCATAAAAAGGATGGATGTCCTAAAAAAAAAGCATGAAGTAAAATTAAGGTTCATATTTTCTTAAAGATGACTATGTCTTGGCAACTATGTAAGTTCATCTTTTTCTTTAATATAGCAACACAAGTGACTATACAACCTAGACTGTTTTCATTATCATCTTACCTAAGGAAAACAATATCCTTGGTCATTACATGCATAATTCTTAACACATCAAATTTATTCTGCAAGCATATCCTGGAGGCATTCATATAGTTTCCATTTCTTCTTTTGCACTATAAAATACTTTCCAATTTCATCTTAGAAGGCTATTTTAGTTACTTATGTATTTATCTGCAGAAACTTCATCAAGAGATTATAAAATGCAGAAGACATTTGTGGAAATACTTCAGTAATGATCACTGGGTACAAAAACAGCAGGAAGGTATAGGGCTGCATCAGGTACAGCTGTCCATAAAGAAGTCCCACTGGACACCTGGATGCAGCTGTAGCTGTCGGGAAGTTAAGACTACACGTGTCTTGTCGAAGTGCACTTCCAACAATACCCTCTGTGTGGCCAAGAATAAGGTTTTTGTTGTCAAATTAACACTTCTGAAGAACTGAAGATGGGAGGCAATGTGACATGCTTGGGTATTGCTAACTTCCAGTAGGTGTTTTGTAGGAAAGACTGACCATAGGAACATAATGACTTACATGTACATACATAAAGAAGAAACACACAAACACAACATACTTAAGAAACTTTCTTTCTCATCATTTAACAGCAGTTTCTGGCCAACACTAGCTCATCAGCTAAAACCTTGAAAATGCATCCTTTGGCAATCACCCAGGGGCACAATTCAGGCTTTTCTTAGTAAGAATAAAGTATTTTTGTAGAACAAGTTTGCCTAAATTTACTCTCAAAACTGTGCTGAGAGTTATTCTAAATCTTCCACGCAGGGAATCAGTAGTGTGCTGCTCAGGCCAAAATAAACTCTAATAAAACCACTGTTGCAGAATAATTTCTGATTCATGAAGTTCCTTTATGATCAAACGAACAAATACTTACATCTAATTTGGGGAAGTCTGTTAAGATCTGAGTGAGTCTATCATGGTAATTCTGTTGAGTATATTTGACTTTTCGCATGTAAAACTGTCGAATCCGATGGATTTGGTAATGTTTATGAATGACGGTTGGAGTCTTTCGCTGAGTCTTTGACAATGTCAAATCTATGAAGTCCTGCAATCAAAGAAATGTTACTAATGACGCAAGTTGTCAAGTTTTAATACAGTGATAAAGCAGTAATTGTATTTTGGTGGAGGAGCAGGTAGAGCAGTTAGGCCCATTAAGTGGTGTGGCCCACAGCACTGCTCTGCAATGGATGAACTGAGCATGTTTTAGGGTAAAACACCCGAACCACAGACTTTTATCTCCAAGCAGTAACAGAAAGTTTGTGCATTCTGAGTGGGGTTTTCCTGCCAATTATTTGAGGGCTGACCTCCTTTCCCCAGCAGAGCTCGGGAAATGGCCCCACTAATGCCCAGGCTCGGTTGTCACCACCACAGCCCCAGCATGGCTAACACCCCACTGCTACGGAACAAAACTCCTTCGTCAAACCAGGAAATAACTTTATTTTCGATAAATGCATGGCGCGGAGCGGGGGGAGGGGAACAGACGGGATTCCTGTCAGGGCCAGCCCGGCCAGGGCAGCAGAGCCGCAGGACCCCACCTCAGGCGGCACCCCCGCGCCCTGCATGGTACAGCCCGCCGGGCCGCCCCGCACTGCCCTAGGGCGAGCCCATAAGCCCGGGGGGGGGGGGGCGAAGGCCGAGGCCACGCCGGGCAGCGCGGGCGGCGCTCCCCTGAGGCGCGGCGGGAGCAGGGGCTGCCCGCGCTGAGGGACGGGGACGGGGGGGGGGACAGGGAAGGGCACCGTACCTTGGCGGACGGCACCACCATGATCTTCTTGAAGTTGTAGAGCGCCATGCCGGCCGGCTGCCCGAGCCCCACGCTGCCGGAAAGGGGGAAGAGAGGCCGTGCCTCTCGCGAGAGCCCCGAGCTTCCGTGCCGGGGAGGCGGGCAGAGAGGGAGGGATGGGGGCCGGCCGTTACGTGGGGGGTTTGTGGAGTCTCCTGGGGGAAGACCCGAGCGTGAACAGGCGCTCAGGCTTGCTGGGGTGCTTTACAGCAGGCCTGTGCTGCGCCTTGTGGCACCGTGACGACGACATGTACCCTCATGTGTTCGGCCCGGGCTCGCTGCCTGCAGCCGTGAGGGGCTCCTGGGGCACGGGGAGGAATCGTGGAAAATCCCAGTTGGAAGGGACCCCAGAGTGTCTTGGGATCGTATGGGGCTTATGGGGTGTTTAGGGAAAGGATCAGAGCAAAGGAGGAATCAAGGTTCCACGTGTTGGGGCAGAACAGGTGTTAGAAAATAGAAAGGGGGATAAAAGAAGCCAGTAACACATCAACAGGCTGGTCAGTGTGCTCGTCCGACCGTGGGCTTTGTGCCAGTCACTACAGTCTGTCCTTCTGTCTTATTAAACTCAATTTCTAACTGTTCACCTTGTTGAGAGACTTTTTCATTCCACGTTCATTCCACATTTTTCATTCGACATGTGTGTACAGATCCAAGTACCAGGGAACAGGCAGTGGTTCAGAGGGGCCACACGCCGGGCACCAGGAACAGCAGCACAAACACTGCGTGGCTGTGTATATCGCTGTGTGTATGCATGTAACTGGGAGACCTGGGGATCCAAGGGCCAGCTACCGGATGGTTCCTGTGTCTGGGGCTCGTTATGTGGAGGGGTGCGTAGGGCAAGGCTGTGTGAAAGAGTTCTGAACACCAGCAGCTGGAGCAGGGCTGTGGGCTTATGAGGTTCACACAAGAAAGTGCCAGAAACTGGAGACCAGGAGATACTGGGCCCAGCTACTTGGTCTGAGTGCCCAAGACCGGCTACTTAGACTGATAGAATCATTAGAGTTGGAAAAAGTCTCCAAGATCATCTGGTCCAACCGTCCCCCTACCACCAATATCCCCCACTAAACCATCTCCGTAAGCACCACATCCAACCTTTCCACTCCTGCGTGTGCTGGCACTTCCTGGCACGGGCTGGGACAGTGCCATTGTGGACACACATGCTAGCGCGGGAGGGACACCAGTCTTTGGGTGAGGGAATTTAGTGCACCCTCAGTAAGTTTGCAGATGACACCAAGTTGGGGGGAAGTGTCGATCTGCCAGAGGGCAGGAAGGCCCTGCAGAGGGACCTGGACGAGATGGGTTGATGGGCAGATGCCAATGGGCTGAGGTTCAACATGGCTAAGTGCCGGGTTCTGCACTTTAGCCACAACAACCCCATGCAGTGCTACGGGCTTGGGGCAGAGTGGCTGGAAAGCTGTGCAGAGGGAAAGGATCTGGGGGTGCTGACTGATGCTCGCCTGAACATGAGCCAGCAGTGTGCCCAGGAGGCCAAGAAGGCCAACGGCATCCTGGCTGGTATCAGGAACAGTGTGGCCAGCAGGACCAGCGAGGTGACCGTCCCCCTCTACTCTGCTCTGGTGAGGCCGCACCTCGAGTGCTGTGTTCAGCTTTGGGCCCCTCACTACAAGAAGGACATTGAGGCCCTGGAGCATGTCCAGAGAAGGGCTACGCGTACAAGTCCTGTGAGGAGCGGCTGAGGGAACTGGGGTTGTTTAGGCTGGGGAAGAGGAGGTTCTGGGGAGACCTTATTGCTCTCTGCAAGTACCTGAAAGGAAGGTGTGGGGAACTGGGGGTCAGCCTCTTCTCACAGATAACCAGTGATAGGACTAGAGGGAAGGGCCTCAAGTTGCGCCAGGGGAGGTTCAGGTTGGAAATGAGGTGACATTTCTTCTCAGAAAGAGCAGTGAGGCATTGGGACGGGTTGCCCAGGGAGGTGGTGGAGTCCATATTTTTGTACATTTTCTGCTAGCAGGTTATGCTGATCAGGTAGAAAGGGGAAGAGGACCAGGACATTCCATCTGTTGTGTGCGTGTATATGCTTATCATGGGTACACACCCAAACATCCCCAAACACACATCCTCTCACTTCTCTTTTTTTTTCTTTAATAATAACTTTTGGTGGCTTGTCTCACACAAAACTGTAAAACCTTTAAGATAAAGGCATCACTTGAGTGAATTCTGGAGCAGTTTGTGATCTTGACTACACCTTGTGCTCTGTTCTTCGTTGCTTATCTCTAGCAAACATGAGACCCAAACATAGACCAAGGACATAAACTTGAAATGCACCTAAATGCAGGCCTGTAATGCAATGTGCTTGTCCGTTCCTGTTTTCTACTTGGCCCTAACACTAAGCTGGCATGCACCAAAATACATCTGTTTTAGATAAATTACATTTTATGTGATACACTTCGGAAAATAAGTTAGATTAAAAATTGAAAATTCTTTGGCTTCCACACTTATTTTCCTCTCTCCACACAAAGCGTGACATTTTCCACTTGAGAGAATCTAGTCAAGTATTACTCTGTCACTGCACATTTTTCTACAGTACTAGAAATTCAAATGCACAATTCCTTCCACATTTCCTTTATTTCATCATGTTACTAATTTTGCTGACACGCTCCAATGCAGTGGAAATTTTTAAGGTATTAGAAAATTAAGAGTCCCTATAATCAGTCAAGCCAGTAGCTAATCCTTTCCAGAAATTAATTTCCGTAATGACTGTATGAACATCATTTGATCATAAACACGCTGTTAGAACCATCCCTGTTGCTATAGCCTCTCAACGATGCTGCAGCTGCCCCATTATGATGAGCGTGCTGCTTCATAAATATTTTGATAATAATACTTCAGTCTGCTTTCCTGATGCATTCTTGAAGCAGTGAGGTTTGACTTCACATTTTGTGTGTGCACATTTTATATGCGATTTGCCTCCAAAAACATGGGTTTATAGAGCAGAAGGAGCTCTTCTCTAGCATATCCCCAGGTCTCCCCAGTTTCTGGCACTTCTACATGTGGACTCTGATCCCCACAGCCCTGCTCCACTTGCTGGTACTCAAAACAGTGACACACAGATGTGCATTATGCACCCCTCCACAAAACTGACCCCAGACGCTGGGATCATCCAGTAGCTGCCCCCTGCATCCCCCGTTCTCACACAGCGTGTACGTTGCTACTCTCCTGAGCAGTTTTGAAGAGAACTAGTTCCTTCCAAGACAAAATGTGGGTACCGTTCTGGATATTTTGTCCTCTGGAGACTTATTCCAGGAGCCAAGAGAGATGAGACCTTATCAGGCTGTTTTTCTTTCAGTCCACATGGTTCTTTACCCGAGCTGGCCTTCTGCACTCCGATGTCCTTGTTCATGTTCATGCCAAACTCGAGGCATAGTTTCATGTTTTAAAAACATTGCTCCAGTAGACTGTAATTCATACCACTTTGAAATTAAAAACAAAATTGTTGTTCTGCCTTGTACAAGAGCAGCTAATAGCAGCCAGCAAGACCCAAACCATGCTCAGAGAGGCGCTCAGGAAAATCAGCATGAGAATGGGCGTCCTGAGGGAGCCAAGGAAACACTCTTCTGTAACAAATGCTCCTGCAGGACATGTGTGACATTGTGCTGTGCCTAGCTATGGCATTAGCTTGATATCCATATTTTCTCTGAAGTGTCAGCTGACAATTCCAAACGTAGCCTCAGATTTGAGGGGTTGGGTCTGAATTTGATTTGTGCAAGGGTTTGTTGTGTTGGATATACTTAAAAAATTGGAGTGTTTCGATTAGATAGACCAAATCTTTGCTTTCTTGTCCCGCAAAATGAGAAGACGAGTTCACAGTGTCAGAGAATCACAGAAGGGCTGAGGTGGGAACAGACCTCTGGGTCCCTCTGGTCCAAACCCAGCTCAAGCAGGGCCACCCAGAGCAGGGTGCTCAGGACCACATCTAGGCAGGTTTTGAAGATCTCTGGGAAGGGAGACTACAATCTCTCTGGGCAACCTGTGCCAGCACTCAGTCACCCTCCCAGTAAAGCAGTATTTCATGATGTTGAGACAAAATCTCCTGTGTTTCAGTTTGGGCTCAATCCTTCCTGGCCTGCCACTGGGCACCGTTAAAAAGGGCCTGGCTCTGTCCTCTTTGCACCTTCCTTTCAGATAATCCTATACATTAATAAGATCCCATGCTCATACAGGTCTCTTCCATCTGTAAGTACATTCATTCTGTAGAATCTCACCCAAATTAAGTTAAAGTTTAAACCATTTCAACAATTTGATGTTGCAAAGCTATTTCCAGCATCAGCTCTTATGTATGTATGCATTCAAGTTTTAAAGCTCATTTCTCAGGCAAACCCTGCACGCACTGAACCTCGCCCAAGTGAAAAGCTTAGCCTCTTGTTTCCTTACCAAAAAATATTTTTGAGTGGGGTTTATTAGATAACCTGCTGGTCTGGCAGCAATATCCAGTCCCCCTCACCTTTGATATCAACACCTTAAGTCAAGCTGGTCAAAACCTTAACAAGCTGGGCAGCAATATATTAATTCTGAAGGCAATTTTACTTCAGTGGGGTGCTCGGATTTCGATGGGAGCAGCCCGGGCAGAAGATGCCTGTCAGCCTGAGAGCCGCCAGCCTGGGAACCAGGCCTGTGAGCCAGAAGCATCCTTGAGAGGCACCGCTGGCACCTCTGAAGTGCAGCTGAGCACGTGGGATACCACGGATAAGGGCAAAAGCGAGGATCTGTAACAGCAACTTATCGTCTGACAAAGAGAAAACAGTCTGGAAGAAAGGGGAAAACATCCTGAGAAAGTGGGAACCAGCACTGCTGTTGTCTGTGTTAGCTGAAAGAAAGGAAAACAGTCTGGGGAAAGGACAGCTCTGCCTGAGGGACTTGGAAACACCCTCGGCCATTGGTTGTCCCAGGTGAGAACCGGCAACCAGCCGCGTCCATTGGGTGCTCCGAGAGGTGGTGCCCTACGCCCCCCTGGGTCTCCAGGGTATATCAGGGCCCTGGTCTCCGTCCAGAATGGAGCCTCTCTCTGGGAGCACGTCCCGTGCCGCACGGACTTCTCCTTGCCCTCCAGGATTCCCGACACAAACCGACCCTTGGCTGGGGACGCCTGGCTGCTTCCAGACGCCGTGACGCGGATCCCCCTCGCAGTGAGACTTTGTTCCTTACTTGTTTGGGCCCACCGCTGGGGTCGGCCTTTGCCGGCCCATTTCTGAGGTGGCTTTGAGTCCCCTTCTGGGATGGGCTTGATAGTGCTTGGTACCGGTGTCATTTTGTATAGATAGAAGCATATCCCTGAGCATATTAGTAATCAGTCATAACTAGGTTTGCTGCTTTCCTGGTGATGGGTTTGTTGTAACCTGTAGTATTAATATATATATATATACTTGCTGCTATCTTATTGACTGCTACTACTATAGATTGCTGCTGGTATTGATTGCTGCTACTATTAATAACAATATATCTATATACTTGCTTTCCTGGTAATAGAACATAATAGTTGATATATACGTGCTGTTTTAGTCATAGGTGTACTTGATAGTGGTGATTTGTAGTAACCTGTAATAGCATAGAGAAACTTAGGAAATAAAGCCTCGGTGTCCTCGTGTATTAGAGAATCCTGTGAACCCACTGTTGTGATCTCTATAAAGCTGCAGGCTCGGTGACCCTTTAGGTTTTGATATTAATTGGTGTAAGAGGTCAGCTTCTGTAAAATATAGAAATCATGGATGCTTGGGAAGAGGCAGTAGAAGAGCAGCGAAAATGGCAACAGGATAAGGGATGGAAAACCCCTAGGTGGGACAGGAATTGGGTAGCCGAGAATTGTTTCAACTGGGAAGCCTTGCGAGCAGAGTTTCAGAGGTGGCAGGAGAGTCATAAAAGTAAAGGCAAGGAAGGGAAAGGGTCCTTCATTGGGCTCCTCACAGAGGCATTAGCAGCCGCAGGCACTTTGTTTAAAACTACACGGCAGAAACTAGAAACTGCCTCACAGGATGCCTTGCAGCGAGCTAAAGACGCCGAAGCACAAGCGAAAGATGCAGAAGCACGAGCTAAGGATGCCGAAGCACGAGCAGCTGCCTACGAATCTCACAGCCTTATTAAGAACCGCTTGCTGCAACAATTAGAGACTAACCTCAGACCCCTGGCTTTAAGCCAGCTGGAGCAAGAGCATACGCGCCCGGTCTCCGAGAGTGAGATCATTGGCGAAATGCACACGCTGAAAACCGATAATGAGGATTCCGATTTTAGCAACGGGCTGTCTACGCCCACCTCGTTGCCTGAATCTAACCCAGACGAGACAGCCGCTCTGTACCCCATCACACAGCTCCCGGCTCCTGGCGGGGATGAAGGCTCTCCCCTCCCTCCTCAGGTGACGCTGGCCACTTTAAATTTTAATTCAGGACAGCTCTGGCAGAAGTTCGTGCAGTTCAGCAAGAAATCGAGCGAGGACTGGCTAGGGTGGGTGGCGCGATGCTATCAGATGGGAGCAGGAACACTTATTCTTAATCAGAACGAGGCTAAACAAATATTCCTGGGAGGGGGGATAATTCTTCACAACCCCGATGAGGGGGCCGAACAGAACACCTTTTCTCTACTCTCTTCAATAATACATGCTGTCAGACAAATGCAGGTACGATGGGGATACAGCCCCCCTCCTCCCTGGAATACCCGCGATGGGTTTGCCAAGTGGACGATGAGACTGGCTGCCTGGGATGCCCTTAAGGCCCAGGGGGCCATACCAGAGGACATGATGTCTATGATGGCTACAGAAGCAGGGAAATCGAGGCTACTGGAAAACGCAGCGTACGGGGGAGCGAAGGGTTTAGCCTTAATGCTGTACAGTAGGACTTACGATTGGAACACTATAATGGTTCAAGGGCTGCAGTATTGGGTAGCCTTTATGAAAAGCACCCCCAAATCAACAGCTCGCCAAAGGGAAGGGTGGGTCAGGGTCACCCAAACACCAAGAGGAAGTCACAAAAAGGGGCAAAATGTTCGTAAGTTCCCCGTTGAAATGAATCGGTCTGATACAAGAAGATCCCCTGACAAACAGGAGCGAGACCTGGAACGGAGACGCTTATGGGGTCTCCTGCGAGGGATAGGATTCACGCCAGGACAATTAGACAAGATGCCCACGTTCCTCTTACAGAGACTGTGGGATAATCGCAAAAGGGATTGCTCCTGCACCCCCAGCGTGAGTGATGAGAAGCTGACAGACAGCGTTGATCCACCTGCTCCTCTGATCCCGACCCCAGATAACCCATCCCCTCCCCCAGTCTCTGATTCAGGAAACTGATGGGGGAACCCCCAGCTTCCAGCCCAGGGAGTTCTGACGACCTGTCCCAAGAGGCTGAAACTTTTAGAATTAGTATTAGCAAAAGTCTTTCTATGCCATTAATAGTAAACGGTAAATATTTTGTTGTTGTTGTTGTTGTTTTCTAATGGATATGGGAGCCCCAATATCAATGAGCAAAGCGGAGCATGCCCCTGGATTAATTAAAAAAAAAAAAAAAAAAAAAACGAAAAAAAAGAAACAACAAAACTTTAAAAGGCTTTCTGTGACAGGAATTGCTGGAAAAAGACAAGAGGTTCCTGTAGCCAAGATAAATCTGTGCCCAATGGAAGAACGCTGAGAGCTGTAGTGGCAGTAGGACCCTCAGGTATATTAGGTGTGGATATATTAAAATCTCAGACTTTGAAGGTTCCTTTAGGCACTTGAGTGCCAAACCATCAAACACAGAACTCTAATTTCTGTAGATGAAATACCAGCTGAAGGGTCTACTGCTTTTCTATTACAGGCTGCTCCTAAATTACCTAGAAGTACCTTAACTCATGCACAAAATATCGTATTGGCCCTGAAGCCTTGCAAGGTGTAACTGCTGTCGGTCAGGATTTAGAACAATGGGGTGTTAGTCAGAAAACTCTGTCCCCATATAACTCCCCTGGGTGGCCTGTCCATAAGCCTAACGGCACCTGGCGTTTGTCAGTAAATTAGCAAAAATTGTGTGAAAATAGTGGAAATAGCGGACCCTTACATGCAGCTGTTCTCTCTGTTACAAATCTTATTTTTGCCGTACAGCAAGCACCCCGTCCTTGGATGTCTCCCCTGGACAAGGCAGAAGTATTTTTCATGGTCTCATTGCAAGCTGAGGATCAAGAGAGCTTTGCTTTTACCTCACCAGAATCCAGTACGCTTTCTCCTGATTGCCCCAAGAATTCAAATATAGCCCTATGTTGTTACATCAGGCTTTGGCTAAGGAATTAGAACACGTTTGACAGGAACCAGGGGTGAAAGTGTAATATTAATATATAGATGACATTTTAATCAGAGGAGATTCCCCCAGTAAGGCCCAAATAGTAGGTGATCATACAAAGCTCAGTGACGAAGTCCTAGCCAGATGGTTCAATTTTTAGGCATAACTTGGCAAGGTGGCAGAGGGTTTATTCCCTAAGTTAGACTCACCCTCCAATAAAAAGGAGCTTCGACAAACCTTAGGAACATTAGGATTGTGGAAATCCCATGCTTGACGGTTTAGCATAGTTGCTCGACCCCTGTGCAATCTGTTAAAGCAGTGTGCTACCTGGGAATGGAGGGTTACTCCTGAGGAAGCATTGCATTCGTTTATTATGCCATGTTTCAGTACACCAGGCTATGGGTCCGGTAACACCAGCCCCCATTTAGCCTACATGTAGGGCTGACAGAAAGAGGTTATCAGTGAGAAATATGGCAACGAGTTCCCAATAAAGTCCGATGAACTCCTGTATGATTTCGATCAAACAGGTGGCAGGGTTCCCAGGTATGATATTTGCCTTGGGAAAAATCGTTACTGGCTACTTACCCAGTCCTCTGCAATACTGAGCCCATCACATCAGATGCACCCTTAGAAATCCAAACCCTGTTCCCTATTTAAAGATTTAGGGAGTCTACTCCAATTCCGCAGGCAATTTGCACGCTCAGTCCAATTCAGAGAAGGGGGACGTACCTTGCGCATTGCACCTGGATCGAGGGGAAGCCCAGGCTTACAGGGAGCTGAACGGAGCTTTTGGTCTTCAAGAAACGTGTAGACGTAAAGTTTAGTAGCATGGTTTGGTGGTGAACTTGTCAGTACTAGGTTAAAGGTTTGACTAGCTGATCTTAGAGGTCTTTTCCAACCTGAATGATTCTATGATTCTGTAATATCCAAAGACCACCCCTGGAAATTCCATCCACCCTCACTCGGTCAGGATGTCGGGTTTACACAGAGATGCCGAGGCTTGGTCTGACATCTGGTTCACAGCTGGACCAGCTCCGAGGGCTGGAGGGGAAGGGAAGGGCAAGGCTGCTCTCTGGCGACCTGAGGACGGAACAGCTCAAGCACAGGAGCTGGATGGGGCGGCTGAAGTGGCTGAGCTCCTGGCCACGGTGCTGGCCCGGGGCAGGAAACATCGAGTCCTGTGCAGCAAGGGCTCAGTGGCTCCAGTATTGGAAAGCTTCTGGTAGCATCCCCACTTCATGTAACTTCAACTTCAGATGTAAATGATCATCATCAATTATATATTGGACAAACTGTCCTGTTAAATCATCCGCAAAGAGAAGTTTTCCTTGCATATTACAAACTCTCCTTCAAACTGCTACAAGGAAGGTGCTCAGTCGGCAGGGTAATGAGCACCTTACTTCTGAACAATGAACGTCCCAAATACCTAGTATCCAAAAGGAATGAAGCGATTTTGTTTTTCTTTCAGGTTATCCGAGCTGCAACATCAGCAACTGGGAACTCGGACCATTTTCCTGGGATCCTGGTTCTACCTTATTCAGTGAGCTGACTGACCAGCAGCTTGCCATGGAAGGAAACAACGTCAAGAGCAATTTGCTTCCCTTCTTATAATTGTTATTTAATATATGCAATGATTGGCTTATACCTAATAATCATAATCACACTCATTCACTTACCCCTGGGATGGAATAGCAATCACATCGGTTAATTTATGAATACAATTTCTTGAGTGGGCAATGAATCAAGCAGTTGGTGTTGCTTATACCACCCACGAACACCGATTGCTAAATTTTGGTGCTTAGCAGAACCCATCCCTGAGGCATCTTGGTCTCAAAATAATTTGGCATGCTAACTCCCCAGTACTCCAAATTATTGAGGACTGGGGCAATGCAAGACATGAGCACAGACTGGGAGAAGAACATGTTGAGAGCAGCCCTGCAGAGAAAGACTTGGGAGTTCTGGTGGACAAAAAGCTCGACGTGAGCCAGCAGTGTGCGCTTGCAGCTCAGAAGGCCAACTGCACCCTGGGCTGCATCAACAGAGGGGTGTCCAGCAGGGGAGGGAGGGGATTGTCCCCCTCTGCTCTGCCCTTGTGAGGCCCCACTTGGAGTCCTGCGTCCAGGTGTGGGGCCCCAGCACAAGAAGGATGTGGGGCTGTTAGAGCGGGTCCAGAGGAGGGCCACAAAGATCATCAGAGGACTGGAGCACCTCTGCTGTGAAGAAAGGCTGAGAGAGCTGGGGCTGTTCAGCCTGCAGAAGAGAAAGCTCCAGGGAGACCTCATTGCGGCTTTTCAGTACTTAAAGGGGACTTATAAAAAAGATGGAGAGCGACTCTTTGCTCAATCAGATAATGACTGGACAAGGGGGAATGGTTTAAAACTATAAGAGTGTATATTTAGATTAGGTGTTAGGAGGAAATTCTTCACTCAGAGGGTGGTGAGGCACTGGCACAGGCTGCCCAGAGAGGTTGTGGATGCCCCATCCCTGGAGGTGTTCAAGGCCAGGCTGGATGGGGCCTTGGGCAACCTGGTCTAGTGGGAGGTGTCTCTGCCCATGGCAGGGGGTTGGAGTTAGATGGTCTTTAAGGTCGGTTCAGACCTGAGCCATTCTGTGATTGACAACAAACCTTCTGAAGCACATTCATATGATAAGGCCCCATGGAGCAATAAAATGCCCCAGGGTACAAGTTCAACTTCAGTGGGAAAGATGAGCAGTGGTAATTACACGTGACATTACAATCACAACCAAGTGCAGTTTCAATTTAAATGTGACAAAATACGAACTTAAATTGATTCTGAACTGAAATCCTTATGGACCTGTGATAACGAATCTGTACTTACAAAAAAAGGTGGTTTTAGGGGATGAAATTCTGGACTCTCACATCAAATGTTAATTATATGAACTGTCAAAGACACTATAATTTCACCAGTCCTCATTCTACACACTATAGTCCGTGCAGTAACGGCTGGCTGAGTACTGACCGTAGTTGGGATACATGCAGCACAAACAACGGGTCTGGCTGTATGGATTGTAACCCCTTTTGGACAAGCCAATCAAGCCAAAGACGCTTAATGAAATGTAATTGTTCTTCTAATCCTTGGTGTTCACTATGCAAACATTGCAATAACTCTGTACAGAGCTGGTAACTTTTCTTTTTTTTTTTTTTTTTTAGTACCTGGATGGTTCTGGCTTTGTGGCACTAATACCTGTAGGAGTCTACCACCACAGTGGGCGGTACTTGCACCATAGCCCATCTCGGCCCCCATGCTTTTTGTTCTAAAGATTTAACGTGAAACTTTCAACACAACTGTAAGTAATAAGCGCAGAGTATCTAAGCCCTTAGTGACAAGACCAATTAAATTTCAGAAACGTGTACATGCACTGTGCCCAAACTTGGGTATGCTGAATTGGAACGAGCTATCGTTAACATTTCTGCTACCCTTTGTTGCAGAATATCAGGACTCTGAGCGTGTAACAACACAAGCAATTTGAGATAAGCCAGACAGAGGCTTTATTAACTACAATCATAGCGAGAGAGCACCAGGGCAGCATCTGTCCCTGTGCCCCTGTGTTCTCCACCCAGTGGCTGCAGAGACCCGCCTCATTTACTGTTTCAAAGAAATGAAAGAAGTAAGGAAAAGCATTCTAATGTTAACAAAGCCAGGTGTGCATTGTCAGGAAGAATGGACTGCAGCCAAAAATATATATGTTAACAAGGCCAAGTACCCATTGCTTCATGGATGGGCTCCTTGAATGTCTTGTTAACTGCCAAGACTGACACTGTGGTGGGGCTTGTACAAGGGACACAGAAGTGGGAGTTGGAAAGGATCAGACTGCTAGCTTTTGGTCAAAAGGCATGTGCCTTTTGTTAGGATAAACTTCCTAGTGAGACCTCTCGAATCTTAAATATTAATAGTTTTTGTATCACACCTTGAAATCACACAAAATGCTACTGTCGGTGCTCTAAAGACTCTACAAACTGAGATAAGTTCATTCTTACAGTTGACTATCCGTAATTATTGGGCCTTGGACCCTCTTTTAGCCTCACAAGGAGGTGTTTGTATGTTCATAAACACTGCCTGTTGCTTTTATGTTAACAAATCCAAATGAATTGAATGCAATGTTAACATTTTTTAGCAGCGTCTGTACCTTTCACTGAAAAAAACCAACAACAAGCCCTGCTTGGAAGCCTGTCAGCAGAGTGGTCAGGGTCTTGGTTGTCAGACCTCGGACCATGGGCATAGCACATTTAACGGTATTAGCTCTCAATCTAGCTGTAGGATTTGTGCTTTTCTGTATTGTATCAAATCACTGTATCACTTTTATGTAATCCGGTACTTGCTTGTGTCTCAACTAACAAACCATCCCAGGAGGCAAAACAACACTGGACATAAACGGACATAAGTCTCCTCCGCCTCACGCACTAGGAGGCAAGAGAGACGCACCAAGCACGGTGTAGTCTCACTCCTAGTGACCCACAGGTGGCCCTAGGCCAAAAGGTGGAGTGATGGGGGCAGCCGTAAGGTGACCTGGCTATAACGGGGGACAAACTGACAGGAAATGACTGCTGGAACCCAGGCAGAAGATGCCTGTCAGCCTGAGAGCCGCCAGCCTGGGAACCAGGCCTGTGAGCCAGAAGCATCCTTGAGAGGCACCGCTGGCACCTTTGAAGTGCAGCTGAGCACGTGGGAACCGGAGGCATCCTGCAGATACCACGGATAAGGGCAAAAGCGAGGATCTGTAACAGCAACTTATCGTCTGACAAAGAGAAAACAGTCTGGAAGAAAGGGGAAAACATCCTGAGAAAGTGGGAACCAGCACTGCTGTTGTCTGTGTTAGCTGGAAGAAAGGAAAACAGTCTGGGGAAAGGACAGCTCTGCCTGAGGGACTTGGAAACACCCTCGGCCATTGGTTGTCCCAGGTGAGAACCGGCAACCAGCCGCGTCCATTGGGTGCTCCGAGAGGTGGTGCCCTACGCCCCCCTGGGTCTCCAGGGTATATCAGGGCTCTGGTCTCCGTCCAGAATGGAGCCTCTCTCTGGGAGCACGTCCCGTGCCGCACGGACTTCTCCTTGCCCTCCAGGATTCCCGACACAAACCGACCCTTGGCTGGGGACGCCTGGCTGCTTCCAGACGCCGTGACGCGGATCCCCCTCGCAGTGAGACTTTGTTCCTTACTTGTTTGGGCCCACCGCTGGGGTCGGCCTTTGCCGGCCTATTTCTGAGGTGGCTTTGAGTCCCCTTCTGGGATGGGCTTGATAGTGCTTGGTACCGGTGTCATTTTGTATAGATAGAAGCATATCCCTGAGCATATTAGTAATCAGTCATAACTAGGTTTGCTGCTTTCCTGGTGATGGGTTTGTTGTAACCTGTAGTATCAATGCATATATATACTTGTTCTGGTGTAACCCTGGTAGGCAGCTGAGCACCACACAGAGAAATGTAATCAGAAATGTAAAATTGAGAAAACTCTTGGGTTGAGATAAAGACGTTTTAACGGGTAAAATGAAAGCTGCACCCACAAGCAAAGCAAAACAAGGAATTCATTGACTGCTTCCCATCAGCAGCAGAGGTTCAGCCATTTCCTGGGTAGCTGAGTCCATCACATGTAATGGTTGCTTGGGAAGACAAACACCATAATTCCGAGCATTCCCCCCCTCCTCCTTCTTTCTCCCCAGCTTTCATTGCTGTTCACAACATCCCATGTTATGGGATATCTCTTTGGTTATTTGGGGCCAGCTGTCCTGGCTGTGTCCCCTCCCAGCTCCTCATGCACCCCCAGCCTCCTCGCCGGCAGGGCAGCACGAGAAGCTGAAAAGCCCTTGGCTCTGTGTGAGCGCTGCTCTGCAACAACTAAACATACCAGTGTGTTATCACCACTGTTTTCATGACAAATCCAAAACATAGCACCATAGAAGCCTCTATAAAGAAAATTAACTCTATCCCAACCAAAAAGCAGCACGTTGCTGACATATTATTGACTACTGCTGCTATTGATTTCTGCTACGATTGATATATATACACTTGCTTTCCTGGTAACAGTTATAATAGCTTGATATACGCTTGCTGTATTAATCACAGTTATACTTGATAGTGGCGATTTGTAGTAACCTATAATAAAGTAGAAAAACTTCGGAAATAAAGCCTCCATGTCCTTGTGTATTACAGAAGCCTGTGAACCCACTGTTGTAATCTCTGGAACTCTTAAGATCATGACAGATTTTAAAGCTGCATCGTATCAGTTGTCAGTTTGCAGAAAAACAGCCAGTCCCATTCTGGCCATCACAATGAAGAGACGCAGGCCTGGACGGAGCTGGCAACTTCCCCGACTTCTTGCTCTGTAAGTTGGATGCAAAGGTCAAGGCCAAGGAATCCTGGCAGAAGGCGGTAACAGAAACTACTGCTTCTTCTCTCACCACTACTCAGGCCTTGATCAGAGAACATCAGACTCTAAACTGCCAACCCAGTAGCACTGCATTAAGTACAGAGAATAGAGCTATAAACAGGCAATCGTGCTTACACATATCTGCAGTACCTGAAATAGTGAGAGCATGATTTTATTTTGAAACAGTGTCAATTGGTATCAGCACACAAAAGGCAGGTAAGGGGAAGTCTCAGGATTGAATTAATAAGTATCAGACTCTTTTTACTAAATTATCATTACAAAGGGCACGCATAGTAATAGATCAAAGAGCTCTGGAGAGCAGCATGCTGCTGCAGATGAGTAATGCTTTCTGATCTGTCTTGGTAACATGCCTGAGACACTCTTAGGAACACTCTCAGGAATGCAATATATGCATGTTAATGGTTGTAGCTGCCCTGTAATCCTGGGTAAACTTTCAAGTTGTTAAAGGGAGTATAATGAGGACATACTGTGTTATCTTCCCCAGCTCCTCCTCTTTAGAGTTGTTTGAGGAAAAAGTTAGCTTAACCGAAAGGGAGCTGGGGGAGCCTTGTGGAAGTAGCCCCTCATCCTCAGCGTCTGGATGCACAGAGGCTGCATCCATGCTGCCAGAGCTGGCGCACAACTGTACATCCAGGGAAAGGCTCATGAAGGGCTGCCTTCTGTGCTTGATTCCGTGCAGGCATCTGACCGAGCATACAGGCTGGGACAATCCTCAAAAGCCTTAAAGAGCCCCAAGGGGAGCTTCTGAAATATCCTGTCTCACCCAGCTTCCCCGAGGCGTCAAGAGCCAAACCGAAGTAAACAGAGCCCCTCAGTAGATCAGTTACTGATACTTAATTCCTGATATTGTGAAAATATCCTCAGGACCAATCCAATCTGCTGATTATTATGGTTAGGAAAGAGTTGCTTTGCTAATCTTTCTGAATATGGATGCTCAGCCTCAAGGCTGGCGGAGTTCCATAAAGCTTTAAGGAACAGGTAATTCCTCTGCAAAAAGAGGTGCCTTTTGTCAGTTCTGTCAACGCTCTGGCCCAGACAGAGTGGCATCCACGGGTTATGTTCTCAGAAGGAGTTGCACCCAGCCTTTGTTTGCTGGAAGAAGCAGCTCACAAAGTGAGTGCAGCCCTGTGTGCCCTGGGCACCTCTCTGAGGCACCTGAAGGGCATGGTGGCCTATTGCCCACCTTTTAGGTCCAAAATAAGTGTTGTTTTTTGTTTGTCTGTTTTTTGTTTTATGCTCCACTAGTTTGCTTTCTAATATTGAATGACCACCCTAATTTTAAATTACTGCAAATCCTAAGTTGCTGACCCGTCTGTGACTCCCTGTAGCTCCATGGAAAATGAAGTGCTGGCAGGGTCTGTGCTGGCACTGCCTGCGACCAGACGCTTTTTCCAGAGCAGCCCAAGGTGTGGAATTCCTGGCACTAAGGATAAAACTGCACTCACAAAGGGCTAATCACTTTTGCAAACCTGCCCGAAATGGCAATAGGAGGAATTAGCCTAGGAAAAATTTTCCGTGTGAGAAAGGAAAAGGCAAGAAAAGGAAAGGAAATAAAAAAGAACAAACAGTAACAGCAGCAATGGAAAGTAAGGCATAGGAGGGCAGTATTAATATTTTATCTCATCATTATTTTATTTGGCCTTAATTAAGACTCAAGATCCTTTAAGATCCAGAAGTGTAAATATCAGCACGAATCAGGATTACTGAATGGATATCCCTTACAGTGCAGAAGCAGGATGTGCTTTGTGCTCAGATACTCACATCTACTTCTTTCACATTTCGTATTTTTGGAGATGATTTCTAGCATTCTCAGATTTTTGCACTTGAGAACATCTGCAGGTGTCATTTTGCTGGCACATGTAATTGCAGGCACATCTCATTGTACTTACATGTCTATTTTGTTTTGGCTGGAAACCAAGCGATTTGACATCTAAACGCCCCTGCAATCAGCTGTGACATAAACTGTATCTACAGACGTATTCTTGATGTAAAATTGGAAACCGAGTTGATATCCTTCTAAAAAGTAATGCCTTCATCCTCACGTTGCTGGACCGAAGATGGTAGGTTTCAGGTTTTATAATAATATCGGATCTTTGTCAGCATCTATTTAAAAGGTGCCAGTAATGACATTTGAGAAATAAAACATCACCCTGTTACTGTTGAACGCGGTGATGCAGCCAGGTGGCTGCGAGCAGAGCAAAGAGGACTGGGAGGTGGCAGCTCAGAAAGCCGTGCCGCTGTGCTAGCAGTCAGCAGGTGGTGCTTTCGAGTCGCAGCTCTTCCACACTGCCCAGAGCAGCCCCGTGTAAAGGGAGCTCTACGGCATCCTGCAGCATCTTCAGCTGTGGCTTAAGGCATGGCAGCGATGCTTTGGCCAAGTGCTGTATTTGGGGCTATTTATATCGTTTCCAGCTGGCCTAACCACTCCGGGTAGACGTAACTTCTGTAGGTGGCCTCGGGATCTTCTGTGCTTGTGGCGTGTCTGGGGAGCTCCTGCTGGCTGTCCGAGGGCTGGAGCTCGTGGCCGGGTTCGCCCTGTAGTCCCCCGGCCATGTCAGACCGCTGGCGGCCTGAAGACCGAAATCAGCTGCCGTGATCAGGAACGTGAAAAGGCTGCAGCCTGCTGTTTAGCTAGCCAGAAACATTTCTGCAGTTCCGTATTCTTCAAGTCACTGAGGTGAGAGAAGAGGCAGGACATTCATCCCGACATGAAACAGACTTCCTCGGATGAGAGGAGTTTCTCCTCCTCTGAACAGGAGGCCACCAAAGGAGCCGACGTTTCACAGTTTGAATTTTGTATTTTCTTTACATTCTGCTCATGACCTCTTTCTCCCAACAGCCCGTTTCTCCACCCATCACAAACATTTTCTTTCCACATCCTTCATTCGGTGCTGTACAGATCCATATATCGGTCACAGCAACGCTGTCCTTGTCAGTCACGGGAGTGCTGACTGGCATCCTTCCTGAAGAAAAACTAAAAATGTCTGCCTGTTTTGTCACTCCTCCTTCTACGAATTCATTTATTTTATTTTTTTTTCCTTATTCTTTCATTGATTCTTGCTCTATGTGAAAGTCCTTGCAGTATTTTTTCTTAGCCATTAAATCAACAACAGCCCCTGAGATGTAAATGTGAATTAGTACTCAGCATGTCAGGCTTCCTTTTGTTGTCACTTCTCCTGTGTTTGCATCTGCCACACAAACACCCTGCACTTTGCAAAGACAACATTTGTGTTACAGAGATTAAAACAGAACAAAACAAACAAACAAACAAAAAAACCACACACACACACAAAAACCCACAACTTCCTTACCACTTTCTTCCTGTCTGGGTTTTTATAAGGTCACCTTGTCCCTGTGCTGTTAGAGATCCTTCCAGAAGTACCCAAAAGTCTTCAGCAGTTCTTTAAATAATAGTGGGGTAAATCCAGGAGCACCTTTGTAGCAAACTGGGATAGTGAGTGTTTTAATGATTATAATTTGCTATATAATCTCATATTTACTATGAATAATTGCTACAAAGGTAGCACAAGAAACACAGGAATATTGAACCTGAAGGGCCCAGCATATTACTCCTTGGGGAAGGTGTTACCACAGCATCATTTGTAAAGCATTACTAAAACCTCCCTTTATTTTATTGTTACCAGACATACATACAATTTGCAATACATACATGTGGGTGTATACATATATACACACTCTTTTGTAAATATATGCATTTTACATACCTATACAGACTTACATAATCACAGCACAGTCTTTGTCTTCAGGATTTACTTCACACATTTTCAGGGAATTACCATTTGTCAGGTGGTATACTGGGCTGTTATTGTTCGCTGAAACGTGCATGGTACTTGACAGGAAGCTCAAACTGCAAGGAAGTAGCAGGGGGAAAAAGGTCCCGAGCTGTTGCAGTGCAATACTTGATAATACATAGGAACTCTTCTATAGCGCTTTTCACTTTCCCAACTTTCAAAAAACCGATTAATTAATCTTTGCAACATTCCTGCATAGGAAGTACCATTCTCAAACAATACCTTAATTAGCAGATTTCCAAAAAAAAGATACAACAGAAGGCTCAAGGGACAGTCATTTTGGAAGGAGCAGCAATGGTTGCACGCGTGTTGCTGCTGCGTGCCTGTGATCTGACCCAGAGCAGCTGCTACCCTGGACTACAAAGTGCAAACAGAAGTGTAATTAGTGTTCAATTACTCCTGCTTTCAGTGCATTAACATTAATGATTGGGAAGTACTTCTGCTCTGTGCTTGTGTCTGAGAGAAGTCAACCTGAAATGCCCAGTCACTGAACTGGGAGTTTTGTTGGGATTAGAGAACTGATGCGCAATTTACTGATACAGAACAACTCTCCCACTCAGTCTGCAGGCCAGTGCCATGTTCCTGATCCCAACCTGTTGCTCTGCAAGGAAAGGTGTAAAGCCTGGGTTGTTAATAATTAGTTTTGTTTGTCCCACCCATCCGCAGTCAGAGAAAGAGCATCTTCAAATATTCAAGGTGACGAGAAGGAACCTGGGGCCTCATCTACCGTGTGCATTGAGAACAGTCTCGAGCCCTCGTGTGAAGCCCTTGTTCTCTGACATCCCACTCCATGTACTCCAAGGAACTGGGACTAAAATTAGGGCAAATCCAGACAGGATATATAAAAGGAATGGCGTGCTTTAGGGTCTGCATATGGCACATTGCTGCATATGGTCAGACTCTGGAGCATTGTGTTGTGTCCAGCTATTTTCTGGTGCTGCCATCCCAGGGCAAACGGAATAACCTGCGATCACTTCTACAAGGGCTCCGACAGCCCCTAGGAGCACTGCCTGGTGGTGATTCAGACAGCTCCTGAGTCCTTCTGCCCATCTTAGGGTGAGCTCCGGTGCCTTGAGGGCATGCCTTCAGTTCCACAAACAGAAAGCCACAGCATCAAAGGGGAGTGTCTGTGCTGCGTGGAGCACGGCTCAGCAGCTTCCCCCCCAAGAGAGCCCAGGTGCGGGGGCTTCTCTGAAACACAGAATCACAGAACTGCAGGGGTTGGAAGGGACCTCGAGAGATCATTGGGTCCAACCCCCCTGCCAAAGCTGGTTCCCTAGAGCAGGTTGCCCAGGTAGGCATCCAGACGGGCCTTGAATATCCCCACAGAAGGAGACCCCACAACCTCCCTGGGCAGCCTGTCCCAGTGCTCCGTCACCCTCACCGTGAAGAAGTTCTTTCGCGTGTTGGTGCTGAACTTCCTGTGCTCCATTTTGTGGCCATTACCCCTTGTCCTGTTCCCACAAACCACTGAGAAGAGGTTGGCCAAATCCCTCTGTCTCCCACACCTTAGGTATTTATACACATTGATGAGATCCCCTCTCAGTCTTCTTTTCTCCAGGCTGAACAGACCCAGGTCTCTCAGCCTTTCTTCATAGGGAAGATGCTCCATATCATCTTTGTGGCCCTCCGCTGGACTCTTTCCAGGAGATCCCTGTCTTTTTTGTACCGGGGAGCCCAGAACTGGACACAGTACTCCAAGTGAGGCCTGACCAGGGCAGAGTAGAGGGGGAGGATCACCTCCCTTGACCTGCTGGCCACGCTCCTTTTAATGCACGCCAGGATCCCATTGGCCTTCTTGGCCACCAGGACACACTGCTGGTTTATGGCCAACCTGTCGCCCACCAGGACCCCCAGGTCCTTCTTCGCAGAGCTCCTCTCCAGCAGGTCATCCCCCAGCCTGTACTGATACATGTGGTTATTAAACATGGTGCTGTTAAACTTGGTATGAAGCACGGAGCTTGTTCAGAGCTCCCAAAGAGGTTGCAACAATATAAGTCAACCTCTAGTATGAGCAGCAAGATGTGCCAGACAACTAAGTCAGTTGGCAGCTCCATTAGCCGTAACAGCTTTCAGATGACCCAAAAGCTACTGGAGTCATAATTAATAAGGTCAGCTCCCATGAGAGGTGTGGTGATCATGGAAACTAAAGCTCAGCTGAACAACGGGCACTGTTAGAAAGCTAATGGTGAGGTCATACATGTAGGAAACAAAAATGTAGGTCATAGTTATAGATTGGTACTTGGAAAAGAATGACTTAGAAAATGGTTGGGAAAGCCTGATGAGTTAACTAAGAACACATGAGCTCCCAGTGTGATGCAGCAGCCAAAAAAAAAAAAATCTGGTATAAACAATGTTATTTCCTCTGAAAGCAACAATACTGAGGACATGACTGGAATATTGGCTCCTCACTTCTCATTTCCATTTCTTAAAAGAATATTGGCAAATGTAAAAGTGGTCAGAAAAATCTATAGTAGTTGAGATCCTTCCAGTACCTAAAGGGGGGCAACAAGAAAGCTGGGGAGGGACTCTGTTAGGGAGTGTAGTGATAGGACAAGGAGTGATGGCTTTAAACTAAAAGTGGGGAGATTTAGATTAGATATTGGGAAGAAATTCTTTGCCATGAGTGTGGTGAGGCCCTGTCCCAGGCTGCCCAGAGGAGCTGTGGCTGCCCCATCCCTGGCAGTGCCCAAGGCCAGGCTGGATGGGGCTGGGGGCAGCCTGGGCTGGTGGGAGGGGTCCCTGCCCATGGCTTGGGACTAGACATAGACTAGAGAGAATTAAAAGCCCATCTTGACCTGTAGGTCCAGCTCAAAATAGCTCCCCTAGACCTTTCCTAGCTACCATATGCCATCCAAAGCTAGCCACGTAGCATCCCATGCCTCTCCCTTAACACATACGCTACGCCATTACCTACGTGTTTCACATTCAGATACACTGCAAAAAGCCACATCTGGCTGGCTGGGAAGCAGCTGTGTCTGTGGTCAACATCTGCAAGAACCATGCCTGCACCCACAGCTTCTTTGGCAAGAAGATTTTCCAACAGAAATGTGAAGAAATAGCAGACATATAAAGTTCAGGCAGCTTTTTAAAACTGAGCAGTGCTGGATTGCATTAAAGAAGTTGGAAGTTGTGTATAAACATGGAAAGGTCGGAAAACAGTCTTTGGCTGCAGGTAGGAAAGGCCAGCTTTGGCACCAGAAACTGTATCTGGTACTTGGGAGACCACGATGGTGCTTCATGGTCCCTTGGCAGTTAGGTGTGCATGCCAGCGCTTGACAGACACACTTCTTTTTCAGACTCTTCAGACTCACAAAAGCAGCTGAAGAGAGAAAGACGGAGAAAGGGAGTGGAAGAGAGAGGACCAGGCAGGCCCTGACTCCAAATTCTGGTGTGTTCTCTTCTCCACCGTCCTTGGAAGCAGCCTTGGAGAGATCAGCTGGCTGAGAGCACGCAACAGATCGCAGGGCAGAAACCTCGCTTCAGCAAACTCTTGATGAGGACGTCCATGTTACTGTAGGGTAAAGAGGGCCTGAGAAGAGGACACGTGAGCTGTGTTCAGTGACAGCTCACTGACTCGTGGTCTGCAGGCCCTGGCAGCCAGAGGATGAGAATCAGCTGTGTTTGGTACCTCGAGGGTGCCTTCCAAAAGCATTTCACCTTGTCCTGACCTTGCCAGCACAAGCAGAAACACAATTTCTGTCTGTTCACAGGGGTGGTCCCCTGCCTTGTTTGCTTGTGAAGCAGCTGTAGTGGTTTAATGGCCTGCTGTTCACTGGTCTTGCTTGTTTCTAACAGCTTTTCTTCATAGTCAATGGAACCCAATGGTTATATCCTCTGGTCCTGCACCTCATGGCTGCTACCAAATGAGGCTGGTCTTGCCATAAGCCACAAGGTGATTCCTACCCTCTGGGATATAGGAAGTAGTACAGGGACTGTTAGCCTGGGGTTTGCTGGAAGGTCCGCCACAGAGCTGGCAGGTATTTGGGAGGTGAGGTTTCCATGGCCCCACTAACAACACCACAGGCGCAGCCAGAGGATTCCTCCCTGCCTAAAGTCTATCAACCTACACCATAACATTTAATAACTACCTAGCAATGTAACTCCTTCCCATTCACCCCAGCCAATTCACCTTTTTTTAATCTGAGCAAGAATCAGAGCGGTGAGACCTGTCTTTTGTGACGGGGGGGCTGCCCCAGCTCACGGGCCGGGCCTGCAGGATTGAGGAGGTGCCACCGCGGCGGGGCGTTGCGCAGACATCAGGTGCGGCCTGGCCTCGGGGATGCAGAGACACCCGGTTCGGTGGCACTGCGTGGGGCTGGGGACTGCTGAACCCGAGCTGTGGCCCTGCCTGAACCCAGGCCTGGTTGGGAGCTCGGGTGCAAATAATCATTGCTCCGAAGCGAGCCACCCGCTGCTCGTGGCCGTACCGGGGGTTAGATGCCTACTGGTGTTCCTTGTACGTGTCGAGACATAAATAAACTTAAGCCACCTAAGGATAAAATTACAGGGCATAAAACCCCCGGAGTTGCTGATGGATCAGGCTGCGTTTCCAGGGCCCGAAGGGACCTGCTACGTCCCATCGGTGGTAGCAGTCCCCAAGGCAGCCGGTCGCACAGTGCTCTTCCCGAGGGATTAGGGGCTCTGGGGTATAGCAACATCGTGTGAGGGGGGTTTTGGAGGGGTGCTCTAGCAAACTCTATGAAGTGTTACTTTCTTTTAAATAAAAGCACTTCAGAATTGTACAAGCGCAGGGGAAACATCTGATGTTAATTCTTTGCATTATTAAAATTGAAAAAAAATAGAAATTAAGCTTCACTAAGGAATAACTGAAATATAGCAATTATTTTATGTCAAATTACAACTTGAAGCAATCCTTTATCTCCACATTATGAATTCACAAAAGCAATTGCAGCATGTTTTTAATTATTAACTACTACATAATGGAGGAGGCAACACAATATACTAGAGATTTTCTTTCCTCTTTTTTTTTTTTTTTTTTTCCTTTTTCCATATGGGAGATCTGAATTTAAATTCTGGAAATGTCTGCAAATCAAAGCGAATTCTCAAATTTCAGCCTCAACCTTTCACTGTCCCCAGGACCAAAAATAATGCCCAATTAAAAGGACCGTCTCCAGGAGCTAGGTGTGGGATAGCAGTGCTGATGCCATCCGGTTCCAAGTGCAGAGCCACGTGAAGGGACCTTGCACAACGCTTGCATAGTAATGTCAGCAACCCCGCATCACTCACCCAGAAAAAAAAGGAAACCCGATGACATCATTCATCTTCCCTGTCAAGTGACCCGCAGTGCCCACAGAAATGGATGTTTGCTGACACGTCTGTGTAACCGGCAGTCAGGAACAGCTGGAGTGTCGAGCACGGCATTTTCCAGTGAACAGTGCCGGAGTCCAGAAGCTGTTCGTTGTAAATCCTGTACGGGCCGAATGCAGAGCCAGCTGAATTCCCTCTGAGTGAGACGGACGCTTGAGGGGTATGGCTGTCAGCTAAGCTAAGGTGCTTTTCTACGCCACTTGACTCCTCTGAAGGAGTCTTGCAGTGGAAGGAAATGATGCTCTTTGGGTGCCCCCTGCTCCGAGGGCAGCACAGGGCTGAAACCACCCACGCCAGATTTGCTCCATTGTGTCCCGCAGGGCTTGGGCACGGTTCAGGAACGGTTTAACTGCCTGAGCTCACACCCTGAGCAAGGAACAGGCCACCAGACCCTAAAGGCAGCCCCCTGCTCCACTCCTCAAGGGCTGGGTTACCCACACGTCAGATGGTAGTGGTGTATCTGTAGTGGTCATTTCTGTAGTGGCTGACAAATATTTATTTTCCTACTGTTTGTTTCTAGGTGAAATCCAATTTGAGCGGTTTAGGTCAGTGGTTCCTAGTGTGTTTTGACATGTTACAACAGCAGAAAGGTAGAGATCGACGCTGTCTCTATTGAAAAAAAAAGAATGGAGCAATAGCAACCCAGCCTGCCCTCACATGCAGCCCTTTCAGCGGCTGGGATTTGCCATCCGGGGGTGGAGGACAAATATCCAATGATTATGTCTTTAAACAAAGAGGGACACGCTGTACTCAGCCCGCATCCTTTCTGTGAGCCCAGGCTAGGAGGCTGGGCTGGGCACTTTGGATTTGGCACTGGAAAGACAGCAAATGGTGTGAGTCTGGCCCCTCTGTCAGGAGCCACAGGGCGAAAACGCAGCTCAGTGCTAACACGGGGAAAGAAATGCAGCCTAAATTCCACGCGTGAAAGTTGTTACTGAACGACACATGAGCTCTTACTGCATTTTACACTGAAAGACAAGCTTTTGGGTTAGAGGTGTGTGCAGATGGATGAGATCAGCTGTACGGACCGTGACAATGTGGGTGGAGTTCCCTGTGAACGTACGGGCTGTGCCAGATTGTCTTCCACAGAAACGACACAGTGGCAAAACAATCGATGCTGATAACTAGAGGAATCTCTAGGAATATCGTGCTGATGCCCGCACAGCCATCTTCCAAATCCTAGAGGTTAACCAACATCGTTAACTTTGATCTTTGCACACTAGGATATAGACTTTAGGAGATCCCCTACAGGAGATTAATAATCAGGAGATTGCCTACCTCACAAAAACCAGTGCGGTTAAAAGCACTTTTCTCAAGATTTAGGTAAAACAGAAATTGAGAGAAAAATCATATAAAGGTACAAGTTAAGCTGAAATCTTAGTTCTACTGAGTTCAAAGGCTAGATCCTCTTCTAGAAAGAATTCTATACATACGCATCCATAATTAAGTGCTTCTGAGTGCCCTGTTAATAACAAACAAGCAAATTTAATGATTTCAGCTGATTTCAGAAGAGGAAGGATTTTACCTAACTTTCTATATGTATTCATGTATTCATGAATATATCAACATGCACTGCATATAGGCACTGAGACACCGATGCAGTTTTTCTAGATGGCTGCCCAAACATAAACTATTTTCAGCAATAGAGCTTGTTCCTATCTATCTGTACACCCTACTTCTGTCGCAAAAGGAAAGCAAAGATCTGTTTTAAAATCTGAAATTAGGGATGGAAGAGAGATACTGAACAGCTACTCCATTGCCTTTGAGCGCACGAGGGGAATTCTCGCTGCACAGGTGTTGGTGCTTTGCCAGGTGCAGCTACAAGTGGTGCATGGGAAAGGTCTCTCTGCATGCCCAAGGCTGTTCCTCCACAGTCTTACTGGTCTCACTGAAAGAAAATACTCTGGGGACATTCACCTCTTACTTTCCTCTGGTTTGTCCTACCTCCTACATATCTTATAGTAGAAACGTTGTCATTCATTGCTGTCCATACGCTGCTATGATTACTGCACCAGCCAAGGGGCTCATAGGGGTCTTTGGCTGTGGGTCTGTCCCCTTCAGAAAACAGACACCCAGGCAGCTTCCCTTTCCTTCACTTTCTGGAGACCAAGGCTTGCTTTACAAAAGAAATGGAGTTTGCTGTCTGGGCTAAGCATAGCCGTGATTTATCTCTCCATATCCGAGGAAGGTGTCTGAGAGCACTAAATTCTGCATTACATTTCCAGAGAACTGACACATCTCAAGGGCACACGTGTGAATCCCTGCAGTCATTTTCATGGAAGGAGTTTTCCTTAATGAATTTTTGCTTGTGAACTTGTTATGCTCTGATATAGGTAGTGAATTACCATCCTTCTTAATGCTAATTACTGAGGGCTAAGTTTGGAGATATTGAAGATTATGCCCAGGGTCACTTTTTTAAAAAGATGGTTATGGTATTACAATTTCTTTACTCCAGTTTTCTTGTATACACTGTGTGTTACGTGGTTTCTCAAGCAGTAAGACATGTTGTACAATTTTGAATCTACCTAAAGATGCTCTCCAGTGCACAGGCAAGCTGTTGGGGTTTTTTAAACAGTAAAGGTATTTGTTGCCCAAACAGCTGAAATCTTACCCCATGCTTTATGAAATTAGCTAGATGGGAAATAGAAGTCTCCCTATACTCAGTCAGACTGAGCTCTTCAGAAGATTCATCAGTCTTCCAGTTCAGCATCAGCATGCAGCAAAGAGCATCTCAGCGTCGTCTAAACGCATGTATGACCTAAGACCTGGGGTATGAATTTCTCTCATGCACTTACACTGAAATCCACCGAGCACATTATTAGTGCTAAAGGGAAAAATATGCTATTCCTGCATGAAGAATGTCTCTTGCTTCCCCTGAGCAGGTCACCTTGCACTCTCAGACAGACTAGGCACAGAGACCGATGCTGCCGGGTGTGAAAACCTCAGAGAACACGGGGCAGGACTAGGCCCGAACGTGTGCACAGGACCTCCAGGTATGATGCTACGTTTAGTATAAGCAGCACGTCTACAGTGGCTCCTTATAGCTCTTTTTCTTTTTCCTTTTTTTTTTTCCTTAAGAAAGCTGCCAGACAAAGCAATAAAGAATGTTTCCTGTCTTTTACAACTTAATGTGACTGCAGCGCCTCAGCTGTACTGAAATTCAGCCAGTGGTGCTATGGGCTGGCTGCAATTCACCCTGTCCTCACCTCCTGAGGGTACAAAACTGCTGGCGTGCCCCCCTTGTCCCACCTCCCTCCTTGCGGACCCTGCCGGGGTCTGCGGCTCACATCAGCAGGGCTGAGGATAATGCAGGAATTAGCTTCCTTTAAAAGAGAATGCTGTCAGAATTCAAATGGAGAAATTAAATAGAAAGCCCAGTGCTAGGAGAAGAGAAAGAGAGTGTCTCAAAACGAGTGTTGGTGACTCAGCCCTGTGCTCGCTTTGGCAGAGCCGGCTGCTGCGGAAGGCAAAGATGCAGTGCCCGAGGAATAGCCCCGCTGATGGGTGGAAACGTTTCATACAGTTTTGCTTATTCTGAGTTGTCAGAAGCAGAGAACCCCCAAGTCTTGTTCATTTAAAGGGTGAGAGTGGCTGACATTCAGACAGCGTTGTGAGGATCGGTATTTATTTGGGATTTTCAGGGCTGCGGGCTTGTCTGGAAGTGCAGCTGAAAAGCTGGTGCCAGGTGCCAGCAGCTTCGCCAGGTCCAGAGAAGCTGGCAGTGGCATTGCCCAGGAAGGCACAGATTTGTGATGCTCAGCCTACCTGAGGTGGGTTGCTGGTCCCTGCCTAACGTCCTAGCGACACCGCAATGCTGGCCTGACGGTCACACAGTGTAAGAGCAAAGCTCTGCAGCACACCAAACCTCTGCAGAGCAGACCTGAGCTGTGCGTGGAATGAGAGAGGTGCAAAGGCTTGCACAGCGTCACTTCTCCGACTGCTTTTCTATTAGCAGAAAGCCCATCCAGCCCGGCAGCCAGAAGCAATTTTCGTAGGAAATAGAGATTGGTCGCTCTTCTGATGGAAAATGTTCAAAGAAAGGAAGATATGCAGGATGCAGGGCTTCACAGTGAAGCCTGCTACGCTTCACAGCACCAGGCATTACTACCAAGCCAGAGCGAGAGCCCAGAGGGGAGCAGAACATAAAGAACAATCTCCAGAGAAGTGAGAGCCTTGGTACAAAGCATTTCTTCTCTTCAAGCCAGAGTGAATCATCTGGGAGGAGCTTCCCACCTAGAAAAGAGACAACTAGGTTCTCCTGCGAGCACTAAGATCTCTCCTGTGTCTCAGAGGAAGCAAGGCTCATGAGGACTGGATTGAGAGCAGCCCTGAGGAGAAGGATCATCAGAGGGCTGGAGCACCTCTGCTACAAAGGCAGGCTGAGGGAGTTGGGGTTGTTCACCCTGGAGAAGAGAAGGCCCCGGGGAGACCTCACAGCGGCCTGCCAGGGCCTAAAGGGGGCTGCAGGAGAGCTGGGGAGGGACTCTTGGTCAGGGGTGTGGTGCTAGGACAAGGGATAATGGCTTTAAACTTTAAAAAGGGTAGATTTAGATTACTTATGAGGAAGAAACTCATCACTCAGAGGGCGGTGAGGCCCTGGCCCAGGCTGCCCAGAGGAGCTGTGGCTGCCCCATCCCTGGCAGTGCTCAAGGCCAGGCTGGATGGGGCTGGGGGCAGCCTGGGCTGCTAGGTGGGGTCCCTGCCCATGGCAGGGGGCTGGGACTAGATGACTTTTAAGGTACCTTCCAACCTAAACCATTCTGTTTGAGGGATTTGGCCAACCTCTTTTCAGTGGCTTGTGGGGACAGGACAAGGGGCAATGGCCACAAAATGGAGCCCAGGAAGTTCCGCACCAACATGCAAAAGAACTTCTTCACGGTGAGGGTGACGGAGCACTAGAACAGGCTGCCTGGGGAGGTTGTGGAGTCTCCTTCTCTGGAGATATTCAAGGCCCATCTGGATGCCCACCTGGGCAACCTGCTCTAGGGAACCTGCTTTGGCAGGGGGGTTGGACCCAATGATCTCTTGAGGTCCCTTCCAACCCCTACAATTCTGTGAATTCTGTGATTACAAGACACTGGTAAGGGAAGGGACTTCTCCAGGGAACGGCTTGGTTTGTGGCCTTTCACTTTCCCACCTGGGAAATGAGGACACCCCACATCTCCTTGAGGTGCTGGAAACCAGAGATCGTCTCAAATGGAGGCTGCTTCCTTTAAAAAAGAAGTGATCCTTTTTGATCTTGTCAGTACCCAGACATTTTGTTAACTGCCTTGTCCATCTTTTTGATGAAAAAAGCTGTTTCACCTGACACCTGTCTTCAGCCTATCCTCTCTGGTTCCACTGTGCCTGTTCCACATCAACACAAGGATACCTGGCTGCACTGTGGACAACAAGGAGAAGCTGCCTCCATTTTACTCAGAAAGACGCCATGCTACCTTCACAGGCCAAATGGCGCGGCACGTGCATACGGCATCACTGCCAGCCTCTTGTTCCTTACCCGCGGTGGACAGTCTTGAGCTATGAACCGTGCATCTTGGCAGCTGAAATATCCTCGATCTAAGTCCAGATTAATTAAGTCAACCGAGTATATAACATTTGCAGCTTAATGTGAAATTCAGCTTGTCTCGCCTTGGCTCCCAATTTGTGCTGTGGGATGTAACTGAGGGTAGGCCCTGAAGCTGTACTTCTCTGTAAGAGTGCTAAAGCTCAGCTCAGCTGTGTTGCAGGCAGGTACAGCTGCAGTGACACGCTGAAAAGTGCAGTGCATGTCACACCACCAGCGGCATCTCTGCATGCCCCTGGGGAATGCCACCTTGTGGGCCTCACTGCTTGGCTTCGCCCCGCTCTTCAGCGGAGACGACAGTCAGGAGGGAGCTGCTAATGCTCATGAGGGCGGGCAGAAGAGGACTGAAGAAGCGAGGCCATGAGCTTTCCTCTGCCAGAAAATCATAGATCATGAAGGTTGGAAAAGATAGGAAGTGAGACTGCTGTCCATCCGCCCTTGGAGCAGCTGGATTCCTGTGGCGGCGCCGAGTGATGGAGCCTGCAAAGTGTTGCCTACGGGCAAGTCTGCCTGTCTTAGTTTATGCTCCCATTCCCCTCACTCCCTGCCTAGACATAACTGTGCCTTTGAAATAGTCTTCAGTAGGAAGCAAAAGCTAGTGGTGAGGGTTAATTATCCCTTGGCAGAAAGGGACACCCCCGCTCCAACACTGACCCTGCACCGTGGGCACTGCTAATGCCCTGCCGCGGTTCCTCTCAGCTGTCCTTGCACCACGGCACCGAGGGCCGTGGCTGGAACTCCATCACGCTGAGATGTCCCCATGCTTTGAGGAGTTTTGTATTTAAAACTTGTTCCTTCTGACTCAGTTTGGCACCCAGCGAAGATAAATTAAGTGATGTTTCTGGGAAGGCAGCCAGTACTGTCGAAGCCCAAGAAAAATCAATCTTCAACAAAGAAATAAATTAAATTCTGTCACTATCTATCAATATTTGCTCTGACTCTGCATAACAATTAGAAGAAAATGGACCGTTTGCTTTAAATATGGAGACGAAGAGAGCTACGCACTGATATGTTTTGGGAAAAGATATCTTTTGTGGAGCAGAGCTATTCAGAAAATGCTACTTGGTATCATGGTAATGGGCACCGCAGGAACAAACACAAAGTAAGTCCTAAAGAAATATATTACTGCCACCTTCAAAGTCTTCACACCTATAGAAGTAATCCTCTCAATATATCAGGGCTGCATTTTATAAAAATTTCATCTTGACTTTATAGCCTAGATAAAGTGAAAATACAGCACATGCCATTTGACTAGTACAGCAACTTTGGCAGGGCGTCTCGGGGTGAAGTGCCACCGCAGCACACTAGGGAATAGCCCGGATTCATGCCCTGCAAGAACAGAATCAGCAAGGGGTCCAGGAGCAGGTACTAAACGTAAAGCTATTACCTGTGGCTGAGGAAGCCCCTGAGCCACACATTGCTGGAGCCTGGGCCAGAATATATGCAATTCAGGGAGGCACAACTACACATTGCCTGGTTTTTACACTGTTTTCTAGAGATCTGCTGTAAGACAGTGAAAGAGGCAGAACACAATGCTGGGCAGAGCTTTAGTCTGGTCCAGGCCACCCAATCCCATGTTTCACATGGAAATGCTCCACTTGAAGAGGTGTTCCCTCTTGTGCCAGCCCCTGAGGCATGGGGAAGCAAAGTTTTACAGATATACCCAACTTCTCAGGGCTTCCCACTGCTTATGTGTATATACTGCTTCTACTACTGCTCATATTTCCATGTTTAAATTACATTTTCCCCAATTAAAATATGTATCTGAATTATTTCAAACTTTCTTCCTTTTTACACATTTTGGGGTATATGTTTCATCACTCACCTGATCTCCAAATTGAATGTGAGCAATGTGTTATTGCTCAAGAGAAGATTAGCAGATAGGTTCTCCTGTGTCTCTGGCCCAGGTCTGTGATCACATCTGTACATTTTGTATCTTTTCTCTTCATAATCAGTTTGGCTTTTCTCTTTCTTGTGGAAAGGCAGCCATTTTTCTTTCTTTCTTTCTTTCTTTTTTTTTTTTTTTTTTCATTTGCCCTCTGGCTTTCTGCTTTTCTTCTGACAACTTGGTGCTCCTCAGCACTGCCTGGTCAGAGATGCCATACTGCTGAGTGTCAAGGGTGCCTACAGACAGATGCTCATTGAAGCTATAACAGAAGAAACAAAAAAAACCTTTAACACAGCTCAATTGCTAAACACATCAGTTGTCAGGAGGGAGACAGATGGAGAAGAAACTGGTAGAGGTCTAATATCTCACACCTGTAACGTGTCCTGGTTTGTGCAAATTTCTTCTTTTCTTCCATATAGTCCTCACAGATCATCAGACAAACATAGCCTTAAGGTAATCCCCATCCACCGTTCTTTATGCTGTAACACCGATCCGCATTTTCGGTAAGCTGGTTTTCTGTGACACCAACCAGCCTTACACCCAGTGCCCTCTCCCTGTTGTGTTACATGGCCTGGGTGAGAGCACGCAGCCAGCTGCTGCCTTTCTCCTCTTCCTCCTCAGCACACCCAGTCCTCTGTTCATTTTATTATCATAGTTAATTGGGAAGTCTAGATACAAAAATAACTTCTAACTGTCCAAAAATAGGTCAAGGAAAGCACTGGGCGTGTATAAAAGCGAGCCATCTTTAAAGCTCTGACTAAAAGCGATGAGCCTCCAAACGCGCGTGGTTTTAATTCTTGATGCAAGCAGTGGTGACAGCATTATAACCACAGCCCTTCAGATGCAGGCAGGTCCCCAGGCCAGCCTGCAGGCACGCTCAGTCACTGGGCCTGCTTTAATACAGAATACTTATTCAAATTTTGGTGTCCTCTGGCATTCCCACAGCTCCCCCTCCCGAAGGGACCTCCCCGGACGGGGGATGCCATTTTGTAAGGAAAATGAACCCCGGGTGGATTTGTTTAGGGAACACAGATTGGCTCAAGTCATAATCCAGCTGCTTCCTTTATGACTTGGCTGCGCGTGTTATCTCCTCCATCAGTAAGATTCACAGCTGCATTATTCTGGTTTTCCTTCTGAAGCGCCAGCAGCTGGTTCTACCCCGCAGCCGTCCCCCACGCCTCCTGCCGTGCTACCGAAGGCCTGTCGCCAGCACTCAGCGGTTACCAAAAAGTGCACGATGCAGAGGTCAAATGCGGTGATCATTTCCATGACTGTGAGGCCAGGTGCTTTGGGCTGGAGGCTCCAAGCTCCGTGGCAGTGTGAATGCAGGGCGCTCGGCGTGCTGCTGGTGCCCGCATCCCTGCGCGCTGAGCTTGGTGCAGTCAGCCACCAGGAGGAGCCGGTGTAACTCATTTCCAGGCTGATTACGGGCTCTCAGGTCACAAAACTAATTAGAAGGGGTTGGAGAAGGGGGGATGCTGTCTGGCTTCTGCCTCCTTTTCCCTAGGAGCACCTTGCAGACCTCTTTTGTTCCAAGCACCCACCGAGGGTCTCACATCAGACACCCATTATGCGCTGAGGACATTTCCCGATTTCGTAAATCGGGGAGCATCAGGTCTTGGGTACTGGTGGTGGTCCAGGCGTTCGGCAGTATTTGTCACACACAGCGCCGATGACGCACAGCAAGTTTGGGACTTAGCGCTGGGTGATGCATCAGGGCCACTGGAATGAAGGTGTCTCAGGCTTTTCCTTTTCATATGCTTAAAGAAAAAATACCTGCCCAAGTCTGGGTCTTAGCGTAACCTCATTTCCTTCATGCACTCCCAAAGAAAATGAATATAAAATGGTAGTGTATGTAAACCAAATACTGTTGTTTTAAATAACTGGAGAATTTTAGAGATGATCACGGTATTCTTGTAGATTTAGGGGCTACCAGAAACCCACCTGAGCAGCAGAGTGTTAACAACAGGGTTTTACATATATACACATTTAGTAACAATTTATTTGAGGTCCTGGTCCAGCCATGCCTCTGTGCCAGTTTCATCCTTTGGGTAGAAAAGGCAAAAGCGTGTACCACTAATGAAGACAATTTCCCTGCTTCACGCTGCTTGTAGCCGGCGCGTTTGGTGTTTATTCCAAATTCCATTCTGATGCGATGCTTTCCTGGGACTCCCGCCAAGGATCTCGTTTCTGGAGAAGAATCGGATTTCTACCAGTCGGGTTGTTTTTAGGTTTTGAACTCATACAGGAGAATGAATATGAGCGAGAGCCCAGCACACGCCGACCTGCTGCATCCTGACACGCGCTGACGGGCACCCGTGGCCGTCGTGCTGCATTCCTGAGGAGTGAAGTGACCAGGGCATCCCCCTGCTTCTCATCCCACGCCTTCAGTGCCTCCTGAAACAATAGGATTTAGGTATGCACTTTAAGAGTGAGAGGTTGCACCTATTCTATATTTTGCTCCAGGGAACCTCGGGAATAGGTTGGGGTTTTTATTTCCTCAAAATCTGTTTTATGACACTGTGGTGTAGCCGGAATGATTGAAATGCTGAAGAACAAGAGAATGTATGACTCTGGGATTATTTTTAGATTTTGTGCTCCATTAATTATTTTAAAGATGAAGATGTTGCTTCTGGCTTAAGGAGGCCCGTGTCAGACAGCTTAAAGCTGGGGTTTTATATGGGAAGTATCACCATTTGCTGCTGCTAAGAAACTCTTCCATATATGTGCTATTGGCCTCTGTCAAGAAGGATACCAAAAAAAGCCACTGGTGTGTGTTTATATATTTTTGTATCATGAATACCCTCCTGTAAGGAACCTCCTTTTCCTCGTGCTGTTGGATTTCCCTCCTGACAGACTAGATGGCCCTGTCCTGTGAAGCCTGTTTTTATTGTGCTCCAATTCTCTTTATGGGAGTTCTGCATTTGGAAATCATACGAGACTTAAATTCATAACTAAATTGACCAGCCCCGGCTCCCAACAGAGCTGGCTTCTGCACAGAGCACAGAAAAGGAAGGAGGTGAAAATTATGCCTGAAGAGATCATCGTACACCGGTTTATCGTGGGGTGGTGGAAGGCTTGCATTGACTTCTATGCTATTATTCTGGGTCTCAGTTTGGGAGGAGGTGGAAAAGGACATTTAGTGATTAAACACAAACAGAACACGAATTTTGCAGAAATCTCACATTTACATCTGTGTCCGTTGTGTAGACGCAGTAAGACACCTTCTGAATCACAGCAGAGGAGAGCTGAGTTACCCCTCTTGTATCCCTAACAAATATTTCTCCGGAGACACGTGGGTAAATAGCGGGGCTCACTCCATGCCGTGCAGTGTTCAGCCCCGACACGCTGCCCCGCGGGGCACCCGAGAGGCAGAGGAACCTGGTGCCTGGAGCTCCCCTGTCCTGGCTGGGGCCACCGGCTCCCTGCTGCCGTCGTCTCTTTAAGGGAGCGAGCAGCATTTCCTCAGCTCTCAGCTGAGAGAAACCCGTCTGTCCCATCCTAATCCTGTTGTCCTAATCGTATCGCCCTTCTCTCCTTCTCCAGCGCAGCAGAGGATTTAATGAGCTGAAGTGGAGTCAAGTGAACGCTGAATGAAATGTTTAGGCTGCTCAGGTTTAAAATAGGTTAGTGCCTGTTATTTGAAAGCTTCGTGTAGGAGCAGTCATTAAATGAGACATAGTGTGGTTTTGGCTGGTGGTGCGGAGTTGAAAATGTAGGTCTGTCCTTCAGCAGAGCGTGAGCAACCCACAGGGTCACTTCCCGGTTTTAAAGACACCCTTACGGCGGATCCAATGACACGAGAGAAATCGCATCCCAGCTTTACAGCAAAGGGGGGAAAGGAGTTAATTGCACTGTGTCACCTCTCCAGGCACTGCGATGGCCCTGGCAGGAGTCTCCCCAGAGGAGGAGGAGGACGTAGGGTGAAGCACAAAGCGACGCCGTTTGCTCCAGCACCACGAGTACTCATGCATGAGTGTGGCTGCGTTGCACGTACCAGCAATTTAGGAAGGCCCTATTACAGGCCAGCTCTGACACATGTTCCTCGGGGAACACAGAGTCCTCCAGCACCGCTGGCAGCTGGATGCCCGTTTGGGATCATCCCATTGGGGCCTGGTGGCGCCCCTTGCCCCAAGCGGCGTATTGTGTGCAGCTGTAAGGGAATCAATAGCTGGTGTTCGCATGCTGCTACAGCAGATGTTTCCATAAACTGCTTCCTCCTGTGTCAATGCATTGATGTCTAAGCCCTTGGCTGTGCTTGGCCGTGCAACGGCTCAGAAGTTTTGCAGCTGTTGGCTTAGATGTGCTTTACTAAAAGCCGCTCTCTGCTTCCTCTTAGACCACAACTTCAAAAGAAGTGGGCCTGTAATTGGGTAATATTTTATTTGGGACCTAACAGGGTTTGGTGGCCCTGCTGATGGGGTCTGACAGACAGGTCTGCTTGGAGCTGGGTCTTCCCAACCACAGCACAGTGAGAATGTTCCCCCTATTCGGAGGGGGCACAGAGCGGGGCAGCCGGGTCTTCCCCCGAGAGACCTCAACGTATGCTGGTCTGTCACTCTGGCTCCCTTTAGACTTCTCATTTTTATGGCTGTTTTTGCCATTTATCCAGGTTTGCAGATGTTGGCTGTCAAATACCGAAGGTGAACAGGACAGACAGAAAAAACGGAGCAAAGCAAAGGCTTTTAGGAGCTAGTACAGAAAGCTGGTCCGACTGGTCTCAATACCCACCGCATTTGAGAAAGTGATACACAGCTTTGATAGCTGTGCTGCAGAAGTTCAGACATTCTTAAAAATAGAATAAAAATGATCTAATAATTAAAATACGATCATTTTAAATTGTCCTTTTCAACAAATTAATATTCTTTTATGGCTGGAAGATAGTTATCTTAAGTAATTATCCTGTTATCCTAGTGACAGACTGATGGTGACCTTTCGACTGCAAGTGAATTATGCAAATTGGTATTTTCATTAAACATTAAATAACTCCCTTGGGAGGAAAAAATGTTACTTACTGTTCATTGGCTATTAAAGTCTAATGATATGATTTACCACAACTTTGTTTTCCACCTCCAAGGGCTCTGGAGGAGAAAGGATTAAAGCTTGGCATGGAATTTGAGGCTTAGACATGTGTAGACAAGTCAAATGAAATAAATAAAAAAAAAAAAAAAGCAGAACAAATCCTAGTTACTTCATCCCGTGTTCAAAGTGTACCCTGCCAGAACATCAGTGTGCCAGTAAAATGCCTCCAGGCCCACGCTTCCTAGTCCTCTGAGTACCCCCGAGCCAAGAGGTAGCGTTCCCACTAACTTAGCCAAATTCTCAACACCAATCCGTACTTCATGTGAACTTATTAGCGTGTCCCCAACTTCAGACCACGCATAGCTATTTTGCTTTCAGCAGCTCACGTGGTCTGTCCGCTCCCCAAACCAGCCTTGTGCCACTCAGGCTGAATCAGGCTCACAGGCTACAAAATGCTGATAAATAAAGCCTACAGG
The DNA here is from genome assembly GCF_964211835.1 of Anser anser. Lineage (NCBI taxonomy): Eukaryota > Metazoa > Chordata > Aves > Anseriformes > Anatidae > Anser > Anser anser. The sequence continues at coordinate 151,683,713 of NC_139721.1, forward strand.
CAAGCTGCGCTTACCTGGGGGACCGATGCAATGGGAACACTGGAGAGCAGGCTTCCAGCACAGTGGGAATGAAGAAAGTTTACCGAGTCATGTCAAAATCTATTAGGAGTAAGGCCAATAGGACAGGCTTTAGATATACGGATTTCTCTGCTTATTTTTAATGATCCTTGTTGTACAACATGGCCCTCAGTAACAGCACACGCTGTACAGAAAACTTTCTTGTCAGTGGTGCCGTAGGCAGGCTTGGTCCTTTAGTGTTGCCACTCCTGCAGGTTTCTACAGCTTAAACTTCTTTTTTGAACCTTCTGCTACTGCATTAAAAGGGATGTTGGCAGGCATGTGCTTCATTGAAGATATCCCAACATCTGTACTGAGAAAAGCAAGAGTACGCGGGCTTCTGGAAGCACCACGAGCTACACATAACAAAGGAGCTGCGACAACTGCATCCTGAAAGAGGTGACACACTCCTGCCACCACCAGTCTTGGGACGTTTGGGACCATGTTCTTCACATTAAAAACAAAAACCAAACCAAAACAGAACAAAAAAACAAACAAACAAAAAAACCACGCCATCACCAAGGAAAAAATAAATTAAAAAAAATAAAATATTTGTTCCATAAGATTTGGTGTTTTGTGTTGAAGATAAACCGGTAAATAGATCTATCTGAAATGTTTCTATTAATAAACTCAGTCTCATCAGAAATGAGAGAATATTTGTGCATGTGTATATGCGGTTTGTATATTAACATTGGAGAGTTAATTTAATTTGCTGTTTTTAAAATAATAAAGTATCAGATCAACAGTCTGAGCAGCGGATGCAGACGCGTATGCTTTAGAAAGCATATTCAATATTTAATCACTTTTTATTTTGAAACAGCAAAGTTGCCTGGCCCATTAAACTGAAGTTAGTATGTCATAAAAATAAATAAACACACACATATACATTATTTTAATTACTTAATTCTGCGCCAGTGGGCTGTAGGAAAATAACACTTCTTAAAATTTTGTGACAGTTACTACAATCCACCAATAAAAAAGTTTATTTTAAATATCTCAGGCTGCTAGCACAGAGTGCGTGCGGTATGCAGCCAAATCAGAAGAGAATCAGAGAATCACAGGATCATTAAGGTTGGAAAAGACCTCCAAGATCACCCGGTCCAACCATCGCCCTACTACCAAAGAGTGAGCTAAGCAGAGCAGTGCTGGGCCCCAGTGCATTGAACTGAGGGAGAAATACTGAAGCCTTGGTCACCAAAAGCATGTTTAAATTATAGTGGGATCCAGCCTGCTCGATTTAGTGAAGTTTGTGTAGGCTCTACGTCTCTGAAAAATTGTTAGCCACCTAGTTCATTTAAATGATCACTTGTTTTCCTCTTAGAGTCGGTGGAGAGAGGTAATTGCTTGATCGTGATTAGGGAGCTGTGTTAGAAGAGAAAAATTGGGTGTTGTGGACGTTGCTCCTTGCACAGGTCCCCACCAGGTCTCCCTCAGCTTGGTGAACAGGCCCGAACACAGCACTACGACAAGAGAAGGTCAGCACTGCCCTAAAGTGCCTGTTCAGAAGACAAAAAGTGATGGGGAACGCCCGGTTTTCTTTGCTCTAACTGCTCTAAGCTCATTTGCACATATTGTTAAAATAGTGCTCATTACCAACAAGGCTTTAACTCTTAGCTTTTCTCCCCCGTTAGTCTTGCCTGTGATGGATTAAACACTTCCTTGGCTTCCCGCGTTCTGTTCCCCTGATGGTGCTCATGTACTGTCACCAAGTCATCTCTCAGCGGGGGGACAAACTAAACAGATCCCCGTAAACACATCCTTTGTTAGGCAGGGAAAATAGTGCTCGTGAAACTTGTGGCTTCACAAAAAGGAAAGACAAAATATAAAACTGAGTTTTTCCCACACGTTAAGGTATTCAGAATTAAGAAAAGTTTAATATTATTAATAAATATATAGAATGATTGTTTCTTCATTGAGCCTATCACCCAGAACTGCAATAACTCATTCCAGGCTAAACATATTCTAAAAGATATTATTTATTCTGGAAAAGGCTAAAAAGGAGTCTTAAAATACAAATCTGCATTTTCCAAATAAACCTTAGTTTATGACATTTTCATGTAAATAATTTATGCTTCAAAGTAATGAAACTTCTTTTACATTAATAACTTAACATCTGCTTTTAAGCAAAGCTGTATCAATCCTTTGTTACTGTTATGTGTCCGAAATTGTTAACAGAGACGGACGATTCCCATCAGCACTTCACGTTTTGTCACGGGAATGAGAGGAGAGGAGGAGAGGAGAGGAGAGGAGAGGAGAGGAGAGGAGAGGAGAGGAGAGGAGAGGAGAGGAGAGGAGAGGAGAGGAGAGGAGAGGAGAGGAGAGGAGAGGAGAGGAGAGGAGAGGAGAGGAGAGGAGAGGAGAGGAGAGGAGAGGAGAGGATTTGCATCTACTTGTGGGCTATGGTTTTACCTGAAAGGAATGCAAAGGAGTAATTAGAGCTAAGGTAAAAGCATTTGCTTTGAGTGGTAGCATACCTCATTTATGACCCATGGTCCCTGTCCACTCCAGGAATAAAGGTGCTGCAGGTAAACAAAGGAAAGGAGTGTCATTTGGGGGGAGGTGAGGCTCACGCTGGACTCGCAGTCACCGCTTCTGTGCGGCCAGTCTGACGCCAGCTCCCGTCCCCAGTGTCCACTCAGTCCCATCCCCACCCCCTGCTACCCCAAATTATACCAATTCAATTGCCTGTGTCACTCAAAAACAAGTCCCTGAAATGGCTGGGTTTCCAAATATCTTTTTTTTTTTTTTTTTGGTGACCACTTTCCCTTCTTTTTTAAGCATAGGATTTCACAGTGTTACACCAAGCAAGACCAGCGAGGTGGAGCAGCCCTGGAAGCCCAGCTCCCGAGGCTGAGGTTGGATATTGTATGAGTGGCCATACTAATACGCGCTGGTAGCAGAGTGCCAGACCTGGCTGCATGCCCAGTAAAAGCCTCGTATTCCAGAGCAGAAACAACTACAAACCTGAAGTCAGGAGAGGGTCAGAAACGCAGCACTCTCCACATGGCCTGCTGTTGGCCTGAATCCTTCAGAAGCCAGCTCGTGGAAGAGCTGCTGACATCTGGAAGAGGCTACTGGGGATCTGCTCTTTTTGTACAGTGGCTTTATCTGGGGTAACAGTTTAGCCATCAATGCTCTTTCTTACCTGCAGTAATAGCCTCAAGGGATCCAGATATTCAGCCGTGGAGCATCTCTTGCACTTTGGAACAACGTAGACATCTCAGCTGGTGATGCCACTAACTTTTACTCGGACAGACGGTCCACCAAATCATCCCTACGCTTCAGACTGCTGCACGTGGCCTTCTTACAGATGCTTTTCAGCTTTTCAAGTCCCTTTGATGTTTGTGCTAAAACATCAATATGAAAATGGGATGTACGCTGTGGCACTACACGTGTTGCTGCTGGGGGAACTGCTACAGAGTGGCTTTTGCCCATAAAACCAGTAGGCCCAGTACCTCCACCCAGCTCCAGTTTGGATGACAGTGAGAAGAACTAAGCAAACCCAACCAATGTGCAAATGAGCTGCAGTGAACATGACCGTGACTTGCGGCCGTGGTTAGGTTTTTGAACAAATGCGATCTGACAGCAGGGCCTTATCCCAGATCAACATTTGTGTAGCGGAGCGCTTGTGTATTTTTTTGACCTGGTGCTGTGATGCTGTAAGCTAAATATACCAACCACAGCCCCACAGAGAACAATCATTTAAGGTAGGCAAGCCACTGAGGACATCCTGAAACCTGCTCTCATGCAGGTGAAAAAGCCAAATCCCTTCTGCTCACCCTAGGAAACATCCAGGGCTCTGTTCAGTTGCCTAGACATGTGTCAGGCCATTAGAGACACCTCCAGGTACCTGAGATGTTCACATAGATACGACACAGAACCTAAGATGGACACATGTCCTTCCGAAATGACATCCAGTGGGCAGGTCAGATGCACTAGGTTGTCCCAAAAGGAGCTGATTATATGTACACCTGCTTGGTACACGTACACCCACTCATTATATACACCTGCTTGGCTGGTGAATTGTCAGCTAGTTTGTCGAGGAACTGGTCAGCTGCATCACTCTCCATTAATGGTGTTGACCGGGGAGCACGATTATTTGCCGTCACGTAAATAGGAAGAGCCACTTGAGATGCTCTGGAGTTCCTGACTCAGACGAGCGCAGGTCTTCTGTGAACTCTAGAAATGCTGGTTGGAGGGGACTTCCAGAGGTCGCCTGGCCCACACTGAGCATCCCAAGCCACAATTCACGGTGACTTTCTCATCTTTTGTTACCTGATGCCAGTGAAACTGAGACAGGAAGAGCAATGATTGCCTTACAACTCCACTTCTCCCCGGGGCAATGGCATAATAACACAGCATCTCGCAGACAGTCTGTGAAATGCTTTGTAACTCTCTTAGAACAGAGCACATGGACATTATTATGTGTTGTCTAGATCTTTTTTTTGATGTGGTAAAGACACATTTAGCTTAGGCATAGCAAACACAGCTATCTGAGCTACGTTTAGACGTTGCACTTACAGTACCCAGAAACCTCCCAAACTGCCGTCCTTTCAGCTTTGCCAGAAAGATTAAGGATTTCTTCTGTGATATTTCCTTCCCATACCTGTCACTACACCCTGGAGACCAATGATATGGGTGCCATACACTTCTGGAAATCACCTATACGTTCATAGCCAAAAACCAGCCACACAAGTCAGGAGAAGATCCATCTAGTACAGTGTTTTGTCTCTGATACGTGGCCAAAATTGGATGTCAAGGGAAAAAAATGGAGAATATAGAAAATAAATAGTGGTATTTTCTCAGAACAACCTCCCAGCCTGTCATCATTGGTGGCCTGGGAACTTCCGAAGCCAAAGGAGGTATTTTTGTATTTAATACTAGCACATTACTCTTTACGGACAGTTTACACTTAAATAAATACACATCACATTACCTCAACTCCAGCATGATCAGAGCTGAAAAGTGTGATGTTGCAAGTCCCTGCCAATCTACCCCAAATCATCTCTTCATCATTTAAGACACACATTGAACTAGGGAGTGTATACAGATGTTACAGGTCAAAGCTCTAGGCAAAATGCAAGCAGTAACGCATTCTTTGAACCCTACGTCATATCTACTCAATGTGCATTCGCAGATATTGAGGTTAGAATTAACCCCTAGATCATCTAAGCTGACTTCCAGTCTAAAAAAAATTGCGTCAAAAAAAAAAAAGTAAATAATTTTATCCAAATTACTTGCTCTTCCTCTATTACTTGGAGTATGGAGTCAGCTTGCAGATTAAATCACTTTAACGAAGGTTTTTACATGTGAGCCAAGTACCTAACTCCCTGCTGCTGTCACTGCCAATGCAGCTAGCACACTCCAGGAGCCTGGGAGCTCTTCACCCTGATGTAGAGACCAACATCTGCTCGGCTGAGCAGCTCTCCTGGCCCCACCGGTGACACAGGTGACATTGACACGTCTGGGGATCTTGATCTGCAAGCTCAGCCACACTCGTTATGATTGACAAAATCAGCTTCCAGAATGACATCTAAACCTGCCTGGAAATTCATGCGTTTTTGTGCCTGGGTATCACATCAGCCTGAAGTTTCAAACTTTACGGTTATTAACTTTTGAAATACTGCTTTCCAAAAGGGTTAATGAGTCATATCACTAGCTGATACAAATGCCAATCAGCAGGGATCAGCTGTAGAATAATTAGATGCAGAATGTGAGCAGTAGGTATGCGCAGAAGTTAAAAAAAACACTGGAGGATAGCATAAAATTGCAATTCCTAGGGAGCTGAATCTGAAGAAACCCTTGGTCAAATTACCCCACCTCTGGATCCCTTTCCTCTACTTTCATGAAGCACAACAGTTTTTAATATCAGTCAAATTAGCTTGTATATTTTTAAGCACTTAGACCCTTAAATAGATATTCAACTTTGTTGCAACACAGAATCACTCGGGTGAAAATTATTTGATGACTACATCTGGAAAATGCATGTATTTTAGTGTCTGATAACATCTGCAGTCACCCAGCAACATTTGTGATAGTGACCTGGTAAACTGCAGAATGACATTTTTAGCTGTTAGATACTGTACTAACCAAAGAGTCAAGCCAGATATTTGATTGCACGTATTGGGAAATAAAGGAATTAGGCATATAAAAGCACTGAGAGTGACTACTGCAATAACAGAAAAATCATTGCAACTTCAGAAAGTATTCCTGTGATTCCAAGGAGGTAATGCTGAGAAGTTTTCCCTGCCTTTTTTTTTTATTATTTTCTCATTCACAGCCTTATGAATGATTACTGCTATGGTTCTGCAATCAGCTCACCACAGAACAGCTCTCATTTGCCTTAGTAGCTTAAACTATGTCAGGCATATTGATTATCTGACTTCTGAGCTATTAAGGATGCAATAAATCTACTAAAACATAGGCTTTGGTTTTGTATGCATTTTCTGTATCTTAGAGAACAATATTTATTGCTTGAATTTTAGTAAATAATATTAACACAGCATATTAGTATGTAACATGATACATCAATAGATATCTCTATTAATATATACAGATATGGTGTGTGGTTCTTTTTGT
>NC_139721.1:152295348-152455348 GCF_964211835.1 Anser anser
AATAAATTTTGATGAAATCAATTGATTGTTACTGAGGTAGATACCCATTGTGCATAGTGTTGATTATCTTTTGCTACAGTGTACAACAGCGTTTGTTTCTTCGCTTCTGCAGACAATTTTTTTGCAACCTCATGGTGGGTGCGTAACAGAAGGCGGGCCCTATCACAAAGAGCTGAACTGGATGTTTTTTTTATTTCTGCCTGCAGTTTGAACCCTCCAACAGCATTTAATACCTTCTCATACATGTCCATTTAATTTTGGTCATCTACCTGAAGGCTGTCCATCTAGTAACTGATAATTACTTCGCTCATTTGTGATATCTATGCTAAAAACTTTCCTTTTGGCAGTTGTGGGGTTCACCTCCACCCAATGGATTCATAGTCTTCTCTTGCCCCAAGGAATGCTTATGCAATTTTGAAAAGAAAAATGTGAAGCTTTATAAAGCTTTAGTCCCATCATTAAGCCACACTTCTGGGTCCTTGGCCCTTGTTAGTTTGGTATAGAAGAAGTTAATATCCACAGCGTTGTTAATTCAAGCAACTCCTCAGTTGCCTTTCAAGAATGCAGCCTTTCTAGCAAGCAGCCTTTTTTGACAGTTAGTTACTATAACATTAATCCTTTATTTCAAGTACAAATTAATGAATTATTTCCAGGGACCCAAAATAAGTACTTTTCCTTTTAAAAAATTTCAAAATGTTTGGGAAGATAGAATTCCATTAAAAGTGTGAGTCTTTAAAGACAAACCAGGGCACATAATCTTTCCAGGGCATGCTGTACTCCTACAGTTTATGATAACAGTGTTGAAGTTAGGTCTCAGAGCCAAATTCTTGCTTGTGTGCTGAAGTTTGGAAATGCTAGTCAGACAGAGAAAACCCTGGAAAGGGGGCTTTGAATGTCTGGGTATGCAGTGGTGGTAGTGACAGCTGCTGTAGGAGCCCTAATCATGGCTCAAGCACTGCAGAAAACCAAAGCAAAAATGCAGACATCCCCTTACAGCAGGGAAAATGCAAAATACAAGAGGCAAAAGGCTGATTCAGAGCTAACTACTAAATTGAATTACCCCTGGGAAAGGGTAACTCTCTTGTCTTGTGAGGTTTTTCTACAAGGACATTCCTAGTTTGAACTGCTTTACAACCATCCTTTCCTAACATAGAAGCAACAAGGTGTCAGCTTTCACTTTCTCTTTTTTTGAAAATAAATTGTGGTTGTCATATTTCTGGTAAAGTGTTTGCTCTGCTAGGGGTAATTCCTTGTGATAACTTTAGCCTTTTTCTATCTTTGGGGAAAAGTAATGTGTTACTGGGATGCTAATTCAAGTACTTGGTTGAAATTTAAGAACACCTTGAAATAAAATGAACAGCCATGGTTGGAAAAATCACTGGTATTTAGTTCTTGGCTACCTGGGGAAACATAGCTCCATATCCATTCCTACTGGCATATGCTAACTTGTTTTAGTTTTAAACTGTTATCATTAGACAAAATAGAGTGTGTCAGGCCTTAAAGATTCCAGATAATAGGACATGGCAGTTTGTCATTTTGGACAGAAATAACTACTGCTTCACAGTCAGAATTCATTACTGTCAGAGTAGATCCTGGTTTTAGTTACCATGTACATGACTGACCACGTGCTATGTACTCTTTGTTTTTGTGAAGGGTTGTATGTACATAATAAATACACTTAAGGTAAGAACTTCATGCTCAGTCCTTGCAGTTGTTACTACCCAGGGTGAAAAGACGTGAGAACTCCGACAAGTTTATGAATGAAGGCTAAAACATTCACAGTTGCCAGTCTAAAGTCAGAATGAATCCTTTTTTAATCCGTATAGTTAGTGAAATAACTGAGGTCATTGCTTTTCCAGGTATTTAATAAATTAAAGAGTTGGGATAAGAATCTGTAGTTGAACTTGGCCTGTTTTCAAATACATTTCTGAACCTTCACTGGATTTTGAGATACTTGGTGATTTTCAGATAAGGGAGATGACCTTAACTGACCTATACCAATATTTTTCCTGACTTTTGGTTGTAAATATAATATCAGTGGAACTGAAAATGCCAAATCAACAGCTAGAACTGCATAAGTTAAGTGTTAATTTATTTCTTTACCAACCAAATTCATGAATGCAATGTACAAGCCTAATATGCTTGGACGTCCAGGCCCAGAACAGCAGCCCACAAATATGTCAACATTACATTATAAGGAACAAAAACACTTGTTGAGATCTGATGAGAAATTTTCTCATTAGTATATTATATTGAAAGATAACTACTAATAGCCTTGTGCTCTGCGTGAGCTGTCAGGAGGTCCAATAGCTCTGGGAGTTGTAGAAATAATAATAATGTAACATTAGCAAGTTCCACTTATTTATTCAGTCCTGGAAGGAGAAGATCAGCAGAGCAGCTTCCCCACAATTTGCTGACATCATGGAAAACTACACTTGAGTAAGAAAAATGAAGAAGGTATCTAGCCTAGTAAGCAAAAGATGATCATGAAATTCAGGAGAGAGCCAAACTCAACGTTAACTCTGTTAACAAGAACAAATCACTCAAAGTGGGAACAAAAGGCTGCCCACAGTAGTTCTCGTCCAAAATCCACAAAAGGCTCTGGTAAATTGTGCTTCAGAGATTCTCAAATGTCCTGCATGTTTTGTCCTGACATTTCAGTAATTGCAGAAATAGTCCTCTGGGTAAACAGATGCCTTGGTCCCTGCTGTGATTCACACCAGCAGGTGCCTACATTTCTCCATCAAAGACCAGGTTTCTAAAGTTTTCTTCTAGCATCCCAGTACACAGCAGGGTGCCTGAATCCAGCACAACACATGGACGCTGCCTCTGTTTCCTCTCCAGAAGAGGGGCAGAGGAGACACCACTGCCTGCTCTTTCATAATGACCTTGTTGGTTCCACAGACTAACCAAGAAAGCTGGGATGCCCTGTGGTAGGGATTGCCCATAGCCTGCCCAAATCACCAGGTCATGGGAGAAGCTTCACAACACAACTTTCCCCTTAAAATTGACCCATGATATAATCTCAAACACAAGAAATGCACAATAAAAGGAAAAAAAATGAGTAAACTGACTCTAGCCTCCTTTTGAGGGAATGTTTGGCCTTACGGTTCTTTTTGCAATGGTTATTTTTGTGTTTCCTAGTCACTGTATTTTTTATATAGTGCTGATTGCATGTAAAATGCATGAGCTAAGATGCTGGCAGCGAGTAGCACCAAAGTGTTTGCTCTCTGGTGAGGCTGCTTCTGGCTTCCTATTGATTTTTACATTCTGCTGAGATTATATAGGGATTAATTAACCCTTATTAATATTTCTTGGTTTGTCTCACCAAACTGAGATGAAAGGAAATTACAACCTTACTTAGAAAACGTGCAGCAGACTGAGCATTATTTATTTCTAAAACAGGCAAAGCATTTTTTGCTAAGCAAACCTTGGCAGCAGTTACCATCCTCTAAAGCATTCCACGTATTTGGCAGAACAAGATGAGGAACAGATGTAAAACCTACCAGTTTGGTGAAACTTCTAAGGGGAAAAAAAAAAAAATAATAAAAAAAAACCAACAAGCCAAACCTGTTTTTAATCCAAACCATTTAATGTATATATTTGTATATATTGCATGGTACACATGGAATAATTTTGTTTTTCATTTCTATGTGCATTTTGCTGGATTTCTAACATCATGTAGGTCTTGAAGAGCTTACAAACTTTTGGGGGTTTGATATCTTTTCAAAATTGTACGCTCTAACAAAAGTCTTCCTTAAACTCCCTGATCACCCAAATTTAGGTATTACGGGACATGATCTCATTCTAACAAACTATTTTTGCATTGTTAAAAGTAATTCCTACTTCTGTTACACATTCCTAGACCTACCAGAAGCCAAATTATTTTCAAGTTGTGCTTCTTCACTCAACACAATCTTTGCTCTCTATACCTCTTCTTCCTTCTGATTTCTTTCAATAATTTCCTATTGTCTAGCTCTAAGCACTGTTTGTGGAACACCCTCCAAGGGACTTAATTCTTCTCAGTCACTGAACATTGACCTTTGGAAGGGTTCCACTCTTCCCATCGACTGTGCAGACCAGCCTCTGGCTCTCTTAAATCATCCTCTGACTCCAGCCACCTAATTTTTAGGCACTGCAAGACCTAAATTGGAAGCACACAAGCTCCAGAGTGTCTTCTTGTCCATAATATTTGTAAGATGGCAATCATTTATCTGTGTTATTTTAAGGGGTGTTAAAATATTAACTCTCATAATGTTAATGTGTTAAGGTCTGTGAAGTGCTTGCAGATATGTAAGAATAGATATAGAGGGCTCTGCTACATACCATGAGAATTTTGTGGCCAATTATTTAGCATTAAAATATGTGATGATTATATTGGACAATCCACGTTGTGGAAAGCAGTCTGTGTAACAGAGGGAGCTATGAGTGCAAATAGTATTTACCACCTTGAATAAAAGTTGCATATTTTCTGCTGTTTACTTCAGACACTCAGCAAAGGAGGAAAAATCTGAATATGGAGTGTTTACTACTGGAGCGAAACACTGATGAGAAATTCACTTTTAGAAGCTAGGCTAGTATACTTTTTCATGGTTTACACTTGGCTGAAGCAAGTAAGCAGAAGCCATTTAGTCCTGAGTAATGCACATATATCTCTGTGATTCTGGTGTCATTTTTTGCTTTGTAACTATGCAGAAGATTTAGTTATGTGGGAAGCTATGAGAGAAAACAGCTGTCTGGCACACATGATGGCTTATCTTAAAGTGGGTGAATCAAAGTAAAACTTGCGGTGTTTGACATTCAGATGTATTAAGCCTGCTGTTATCCAGAGGTCAAAAAGATATTTATAGATTAACTGGTGTTAAAGAAAACATTAACTATTTACAAACTTAGGATACATTCAGGAAAAAAAAAGAAAAAAACACTTCTGTAGCCTATTTCTAAGGCATTATTTTATCCCTTGTTTAATGAAAAGACGTAAGTTTACTTTTTCCTTTTTTGTTATTTTCAATAGAAAGACAAAATGTGCACTTAACCAGAATACTAGTGTTTATGCGAGGGTGAAATCCCCACACTCTGAATCTTCAAATGCGGGATTTAAAAGCGCCCATATACTGTATTAACAATCCTTCAGCATTGTCCAGAAGATGCTTTTTTTTCTTTTTTTCTACCAGTTATGTGGAAAACTGTAGTGACTTTGAATGCCATTGTACAGGAATTCTTGAGAGATGGTGACATTTAAATAATACTTAATAGATACAATTTTAATAAAATATCCTTTTTAGGATTACTAGAGGAGTGCAAACTTGCAGAACATCCTTGAGACAGGAGCTCGATAGAAAATTCCTTGTTCAGCTAGTTAGTTGTAAGGACAAAAGATACTGTATTTAAAGTAGCTGTATTGTATACATCTTCTATTTGATATATTTTGTCAGTAGCATAATCACAGGGAGATAGGATTAAATAAGCTAAACTGAGAGGCACATGTTCAGAGCATATTCATATAACATCCCTTAGGGTCTGGTGAAATGGAGCTCTGGAGGCATGGATGGGACTAAGAACATCCCTGGAGGGATTCAGGTCATGGGCTGCTTTAGAAGAAACACCCTGAATATCAGGTATCCCAAAAGGCATTGTATTCCAATAAGACACTTCTGCAGAAAAGTGGTTGGCTATTTTTATTTCTCAGATAGTAAAAGAGCTGAGGCTATGGAAAAGAGTTACAGATTTCATGCATATTGCCAGATAGTTTTGAAATGAAAAGGCAGCTACAGCTGTTTGCCCAGGATACCCCAGAGGTGTGGGGTACCTCTTTTATGGCTGCTGTAACTATGCACTTCAATAATAACCGCATGATGGCAGAAGAGAACAGACATCTGCAGACACAACTTGACAGCCTGACTTATGAGAAGCAGCAAGTTTTGATATTTCTGTAAAGTATTTTCTATATTTATCTACTAAAATATATAAACATCTGGAAGTATTTAAATATAAGCATAAAATATATGTACATAGTGAATGTATATATATATATTTATAGTATGCATTTAGAGATATATATTTCTGGTAAGTATGAGGAAAATTGATTTGGTTTTAAATTTTGATTGGCCCTACTAGAAACCTGAGAAAGACATATATATAAATATATATATATAAATAAATAAATATATAAAAATATATATATAATAATTGACTCATATTTCCCTCTCATTTCTACAATGCTAAAGATTGAAGAAACTACTTACATTAGTAAGTTGGCGGTAGTTTCTTCAGTCTTTAGTATTATACAGGTAGAAAGGTGTGATTGAGTGAGTCTAGGATCAATCTATGAAATGGGGAAAAAGATGTACTTTTAAGAGCTTCCATGGTTAGGGAAACTCCAATTTCACTAACTTTTGTCATCTTGTATTAAGTAACTGGAAGAGCAACAAGTTCCAGTCACTTCAAGCAAGAGTAAAAAATGAACTTTGTTGTTAACTATCTACATAGTTATGCTGAATACATTATACATACCAATGTTTAAAATCTCCCAGCCTCTCTAATTCAAAACGATCTCAGACATGTGATGTATTTTTATAGACAGCCTTGTAAAAATTACTTTTCTTGGTTGTATGTCTGGAAAGTGTCAACAACATTGTAGGCACTAAACCAGCTGATAGTAATTACTGGGGGAAAAAAAATGAAAGAAAAAGAATTGGGAGCAAAATTAACAAATGAATTATATGAGGAAAATTAAAAGAAACTTAATTGAGGAAAAGGCTAAGAACCACTTCCCCAGAAATCCGACTGCCAGCTTGCCATCTCATTCATTGTACAACACCAAGTAAATCTTATGTTTCTGTTTCTCATTGTTATGAGGATTAATTAGTGAGTGGTTGCACAACACTTGGAAGAAAACCAGGAAATGCTGAGCACTGTTATGATGAAGTTGAAGCTCCTTGATTTGACGTGGGTGCGCAAGTGGATGGCCTCTTCATTGCAAACTGCAGAGAAGTGATACTTTCACAGTGGCTGATTTCTGATTGCAGCTGCATATTTAAACTAAGGAAAAAAAATGTAATTAATGTTTTAATTAGATTGTTATTAAATGTAAAACACAGGTTGCATCAGTTGGCTATCTTTTGCTTTGTGGGGTATGCTATTGGTTTGGAGCGTGTTACTGCAAGGCAACTGCAACAGAAGCAGCAAGAACTCATTTGTGTAGTTTTGATGCTGTGGTACCTGCACTGCAGGGTAAGTAATAATGGCTGGATCCCTGCAGGTGCTTAATTACACAAAGGAAGGAGGGAAAATACGGTGCAAATATCGGCAACCTGAGGCTAAGCTCTGTTTTCTGCAGTGCTGTTTGAAAGTGAGAATAACACGATCCACCTGTGCCCATGGGGCTGAGTGTCTGAGCCTGCAGCCTGGAGGGCACGTTGGGGTTCAGTATGCTGCCGCAGCCCCGTACCTGTCCCTGTCCTCTGCTTTCCATGGGGAGAAAACCAGCCCTTCTGGCAAGCTCTGGTGATATCCAGAGCAGGGAACTGGGATTGCAGGGGATACCCTCAAATATCTCCACCCAGAACCACGATGCAGCCCACAGTTTTCAAAGCAATCCACCAAGCAGTTTGCTTTTCCCTTTTTTCCAAGTTCCACTGTTCAGAAGAAGCATAGATGAAACACTGTTTGAGACAGCTTTGCCTGAGACAACAGAGGCATTTCTTTCTCCTTCTCTCCCTCTTTCTGTACCTAGTGCTCTCCCATGTTCAAACACTCATCTGATGTTACCTTCAGGAGCAAATTTACATGCTTTAATACTGGGAACTTGTGTACAACTTAATACAGGGATTTCTTTCTGAATCCCTGACCCCACCTAGAGACGGAGGGAGTTGAGTCAAATTTCTTTACTGAAAGAGTTGTGCAGCATTGGAATAGGCTGCCCAGGGAAGGGGTTGTGTCACCATCCCTGGAGGTCTTCAAGAAACGTGTGGATGTAGAAGTTAGTAACGTGGTTTAGTGGTGGACTTTAGTACTAGGTTAAAGTTTGGACTAGATGATCTTAGAGGTCTTTTCCAACCTGAATGATTCTAACTCGTTCTGGAAGATCCATGTGGTTTCTCACACTGGGGCTAATGGCAAAGATTTTCTAAAAAGGGCTTTTTTCATTCGTGTCTCCAAGCTTCTCTGCATCAGATCTCCACCTGCCACAATGAGTCTGCTACATTATAATGGGACTCCCAAAATTATGTCTCACCCAGTGCTGCCATTCCTTCTTCCTGCCCCCCAGCCCCAGAAATTCTAGTGAGAACAATGGGTGAAACCTCGTGCAAATGGCCCCACCAACACCTGCACAACTGTGTGAATAAATGGTCACCCTTGTTAAAAGCTCACAGTGTGCTCTCTCTGCCCATTCTGTATTGTGGTATAGTATTACTACTGTTGTGGCTTTGATTTCCACTGTAGTCTTTCATGCCGGCTATTGAAATGGGAAAAAAAAAAATCCAGAAGTGTCTAAAATCAATTACCATGCAACCTCTGTCTAGATTAATCTCTGACAAACTAACTGGAGCTCCTAACTACAATACCAGTATAAACACTGTCACTTCATTAAAAAAAAAAATCCATAATAAATACTAATTTTCAAACTTTAATTTGTCATTAGAGAATGAAGTGATTACTTACACTCTGGCTTCATTAAAGCTTAATTTTGTGGTTCCAGCTGCCTGCCCACCACCACCTCATCCATGGCTAAGTAGATTTGCCTTGGTGGAATTAGGAACAAGAGTAATTTTGTAATCTGGTTGTTTAACACTAACTGAAAAGGATTATCCAGCTGGATTTTTATTTTTAAAGAATCTGATTCCCAGGGCAAATCTAATCATCCGAGGGGGAAAACCCACATCATTTAGTTGCATGACATTTGGCCTTTCAAGCAGCAAATAGCAGCTACCTGTGGCAACACTGGCAAACTCAACACAGCCTCTCCTTTCAGCAGATGGATCCATTTTTCTGGAATTCAGTCAACAGGATTGAATTGTTTTAATTTTATGCAGCAAGAACTGTTCTGTGCCAAAGTCTGTGCCAAACTCTAGCATCACCTGCGGTATTAACAATCTTAGTGACAAAAATGTTTGTGTTTGTAATCTAAGAGCTGTTAATGAAATATGATTGTAATGTGTAGTCTGTAAATGAAATATGATTGTAATGTGTAGCCTTAACAAGTTTATTAAAAAACACAGAATAAGGGAAATCTGAATGCTGGAAGAATATTTAAATTCATGGAGGAAGCATATGGAAACACATTTTTTTTTTGGGTAAGCACGATTGTATCAAAATGCAATTAGAAGGGTACTGGAAACCGTTTTAAAGAATTTTATTAACCTCAGAGTTAATCAGTTACATGAGCTGGGGCAGGTCCCAGCTAGGGAGCCTGAGTCAGTGGTTAGGGGAGCTAAGGATGCTTAATTAAGGCGATGACTGAGCAGGCAAGAGGATTTGAGTTTTAAGTCTGATTTAACTTTTGTGCTTGAAGCACATACAGCAAGACTGGTTAGGAAAGATTAATTTGTCTCTAAAATTAATTATAATTAATTAATTAATTTCTCCCTAAAAGAAAATATGTTGTGAGTCAGAACACGTTGCTTGGTTCTTTGCTTCTTTGTTTAAAAAATAACCATACTTCTGACTGTACAACAACAGTACAACAATATTCATAATCGAAAGTGACAGTCTGAATTCATTCGTGGGTCATATGAATATGCTTTGCACATTGAGGAAAATTATGAAAGAAATAATCTGGATAGAAGTAGTTTTCTGAAATCTGATGGCAGCAATCACACTTAATCTGGACAGCTGCTGCTTTGCTGCTGCCATGGGATGCGGTAGTTGCTTCCCTTCTGAGGGTACAAGATTAAAGAAAGCATTCAGTATCACTGATCAAAATGTTAAGTTAGACAGCTTCTGTAAAGATGCCCTGTCAGAGCCTGTCAGTAACAGGGTAAGATAATCTGGGGCACAAACCAATAAGACAAAAATGGAAAAGAGAAGATGAAAAGCAGGCTCAGTCCTGATATCTAGGAGACTATTTGGTTCTGTATACATTACCACAGTGATGTCTGAACACAGTTTATCTGTTAAAGCAGGCATTGTTTTTTTTGACAACTTTAATATCTAAACAGATATTCAGATTAAGTTTTGTCTTTTATCTTTCCAATGAATTATTTATCAGATTTAGCTGCTTTTCACTGTCTCTGTGCATTTATTTTCTTCTATTACTAAAACTGTTACGGTCTCTGAATCTAATATGAATTCATAGCTTTTCCACCTTTCAGTTAATGGTAACTTTTTATTTTTTTCTTTAATAAATCCAAATTTGGTTCAGGGGAGCCTACTTTTAGTTTGAAATTAATGTTTAATCTAAATGTTCCATGAAAGAGAATCCACAATGATCTTGAACAACTCACAGTCATACTCTTGCTAGAGGTATCCTGCTGTGATAGGAAAGCCAAAAGAACAGAATATTTATATATGTATGTATATTATTGTACATGCTTCTGGATTTGTGTTCAATTCAGGAGATTGAAGTGTTTCTCTAGGTGTCCAGCCTTCTAGCTTCCATTGGACTGGACCGTTGAAAGCATCCAACAGTGTGTGTTCTCATACCACCTCGCATCTTTGAAATATAATCAAATTCAGCTTTCCCAGTAATCAGTCTGGGAATCTAAAGTGGGGAAAACTGTGCTTAAGACCTGGACAAAATACAGTTCTTGAACCACATGTGCCTGGGCTCACATAAGGCAATGGTCCCCTGTTATTTAAAATCCTTGTGGGATCTGTCAGGGGGTGACAATGAAGGTTACACAGAAGGTTCTTCTGCTCTTCTGGCAGCTGGAGGAGCCCTTCGCAGGGCAGATGTCCCAGATGGTGATGTGGCAAGGCTCTGTCTTGTTGCTGCTTCTTGTCTCCCTTCCCCACCCCTGCAAAGGCAGAGGGGAGACTCCCGCATGTAGTCACCCTCCTGGAGAGCAGATTAATTGCACTCTTGATTGCAATTAAGAATTAGGTAACCTGCTTTGTGAGGCTAGTGCAGTTGTTCAAATGAACAGTTTGTAAGGGATACCAGAAGTTGGACCTCTCATTTTCAAAAAAATTAATTATTTGAACCGTAGTTTGTGTTACTGCATTGTGCACGACAGCTTGATACTGGTAAAGCAGTATTTTTTTGCAAAGGTGTCATGAGAACAACAGACTGAAATTCAGATATTCACTGTTAGGCTATACATTTGGGGGATTTTTTTAGTGTTACTTTGTATTACCTTTTGCTTGAACAAGCAGTTGCACATGATGGATTTTGACAGAATCAGCAAGGATATTCTGAAAAGCAAAAATTATTTACATCTCACAGCCAACAGAGTAACAGTCCGTCTCTCTATGCTGAATTCAGCCCTGTGAATTCTGTCTCTTGTGCTTCTGTTCTAGCTGGGAATCAAAACAACACTGTGGCTTTCCAGCCCAAGCAGTTCTGGCAGGGAGCTCTTCGCAGGGTTTTCTGTGGGAAATCCGTGCAATCTCAGCATGCATTTGGCAGACGTGAAGTCAGTGCCATGCTCTGCTCTTTCTGCTATTCCACCACGCTCTGAAAGGTGGGTGTCAGGAGTGTAGCTTTACAAGATGATGTGGCTGCAATCTTCTTAATAAAAAAGTAGGGTGATATTTTACTGCTATTTTTAAGATATAATATATCAGTATTTTCATATAAAGAGAATGCATGTGCTAAGCTGGAAACCTCAATATCCAGGTCAGTGAAGTTATATAAATGAGTGTCTGGCGTTGCTGGTTCTTGAAAAGATAACTGCTGAGACCAATGGTAGATAGTCACCCTTGTTGCCAGTAGTTTCTTAGTAAGGTAGTCATCCTGGCCTGGAAGATGCTACTTGTTCTGTTGCTATAGTTGTTGGATGCCTTAAGTGACCTTCTTATGCCTCTGCAGAGAAGTAATTTAGAGGAGACATAGAGCAGAACGTTGTAACTTTGCAAGGTGAGTTTAATCAACAGAGAGAATTTAAAAAAAGGGGGGGGGGGGAGGGAGGGAAGTGTCTTCTTTTGATCATTCCATATAAAGTTTGTTGACATTTCAAACTGAAAGTTAGTCCTCTAAAAGCAAACGCTATGAACCCCCCTAAAGCCATACTGGGACTTCTCACTTCCTCCAGCTCAGTAATACACTGACAGGTACCTGACACTGTTACTCACAGGGCAGAATCAAATGTGGCTGCCGTGGAAAAGTATTGATATAGCAAGAGAGAATGACTTTTACATAGCCTCTAACAGCCAATAATATCTACTTAATTGTCTTATCTATTTTTAACTACAAAAGCACGTCTACCTAAGAAAGAAAAACAGCTGACATTTCTCCTGTACATCCATTACTGTGTGCTCTGAGTTGCCTTTATTCATAGCAACCTGAGATCACACTGTTTGCATATGATTTAAATGAAAAGAAATGCCTAAATGTAGCCCTTGGAGTCAGTTCAGACTGACCTCTTTCTGTGTGGTGAGGATATCGTTTTGTGATCCAGATTTATGTGAGGTATGATTACAGCCAGAAAACAGCAGCTTGGCCACAAGTTTTCAAAAGCAGTCAGTAATGGGAGATTTTTCAGAGCCTGAGCAAATTCAAGTTGCTTTAATGGGACCTGCTTTTCCAGAGCTTACATTTGTTTGTCTTCAGTGATGTGAAGGTGCCCAGCTTCTCACTCCCAAAATTCACAGAGTGGTTGAGGTTGGAAGGCACCTCTGAAGGTCATCTACTCCAACCCCAATTTGGAGCACTCCTCAACATTTTTCAGGCTGTTGAGATGATAGAAGATCTTGGACCTTGTTTTTCTAAATCTTAAGTTGTCTTGAAGGTGAAACTTTGGCTCCTAAGCTATGCAGTGATTTTGAACATTTTCATGCCCTGCTCTCCTGCGAGGAGGTGGAAAAGCAGAGGCACGTCACCACGGATCAGAATGTATCTCCCTACAGAGGAACGTGCATCTGAGTCTCACTTGGACTGAACTGGTCGGTGCTAAAGACTGCTTCCAAATGACTGCTGTAAATAGCTCTTAGTTACTGGGGCCAGAGAGGACCTCCATATGGCATTTCCTAGTTGCATCATTTCCTTGCTGGCTGTTGGGACGTTGCAGCCCTGCAGCTCCTAGGTGATGCTCCGACCTTTTAATGACACTCAGCACCATGCACAGTGTTGTCTTCATCTTTCTCATTTGTTTCAGCCTGTCAAACCCTCACAGGAAGAAACTGGAAGAAAAAAAGCTTTTGAGACTTGGGTCTAATGCACTTCGTTTCTCCTTCAGAAGAGTAAATATTTGTGTAATAATCTGCAGAACTCCTAAAGCAACCGTGAAATGATCTCAGCATAAGATCTCTTGAATGGATCCAGGACATAGGAAAACAACCATCAAAATCTTGTCTACTCTACTTTGACAATACTCCAAACTCGAATTATGGATAAAACATCTGTACAGGAACATACCGCCAATAATTCAAGTCTGAAATATAGCTGTAGTATATATATACACACAGTATAGCTGTACCTGTTGTGTTGGTGGTGAGAAAGTTTCAGGGGACACAGCAACCAGAGTGGTGCTGGGCAGCTGTAGCTCTCCCTCCTGTGAGCAGGGTGTTCCCGATGCTACACTGTGCTCCTGTGTTTACCCCAGTTCAACTCTCCTTAGTTTGCAGAGCCTGGCTTTTTCCCAGCCTCGTCCCTGCCCTTGGAAGATTCCAGCAGGTCTGACCTCCAACTACCTTTTCTGGGCTATTTATAGCACGCCACCTAGGGAACATAAATGCAACAGATATGTACGTCAATATTTTGAAGAATGACTTTGGTTTTTATTTGCATTCATGTTAGTTCAATAAGTCATCTGGCATCATTTGGACTTTTCTAATCAGGCTTCCTTTGCACTACATTCATCATATTGCCTACTCCAGTTTTGTTTTCCCTTTTCTTTTCCCTGCCATCCCTGATTCACTCCATGCTCCAGTTTTCCATTCAGCTGTCTCCTTTGTTTGGAAAAAATGTAGCCCAGGGTATATTCTTTCTTCAGAGTCATTTGTTACTAGGAAATATGCATACAGATCAGTTGGAAAGTAGACCCCAAGTCTGTCTTAGTATGCTCATTTGATTTCTTTCAACGTCCTGTGTACAGGATGTCTTTCTTGTAGATGCTGTATGGTCTTCTGTTTCAACACCTCGATTGTTGTGCACTTTGCTCATCCTCAAGTCATTTCCAGCCTTGCTGTTCTGCTTTGTTTCATGTGTCTGCACTTCTTGCCCTTTCATCTGCCGTTCCAGATACAAATTTTTGGTTATATCTGACTTTGGTTTTTGACTATTCCAACTTCTCAGACATAGTCTCCTCTAGTTTGATTCCAGACTCTGAATACTGCAAGTGTAAATATGGGGAAATACTCAAAGGAGTAGATACAAAGGGAGCAAAGGACCCTTCACTGTTATTTTTTTATTTTTTTTGCTGCTTAGCAATAAAAAGTGAAAAATAATACTGTACATATATATAGCATTAATAACTGTATGTCATCATTATCTCAAATTTTACTGTGCCCTTATAAAAAAGTATATGCTTCCACTGTGCCGTGAGGCACTATAATAGACTCCATAGTCAGTTCTTGTTTTTTATAGCCTGTGAATAGTACATAATGCCTCTCTTCACAGACAGATGCATTCTGCAAGCATTTAAGTGCTTAACTGGTGGATTCACTTGTACCATGCTCAGCCAGTATCCTGTTTGTACAGAAGTAAAGCTCAGTGATGCATTCGCCAGTATTTAGAAAGTCACCAGAGAATAATATTTAACCACTCTGACTGGCTTCATTTCTACAGCTGGAACTCCTTGATATTGAAAAAATAATATTTTTCTTCCTTCAGCTAACAACTAATTTATGAAACTCTAAGTTGTGGTTCCTGCGCTGACACAAAGAATCTGCTACCAGCTACTGCAGCTGCTGAAACAGGGGATACACATTGGGTGCCTGCTCTGTTCTCCTCTCCAGACTTCCAAATGCCCTAAAACGCTAAGATTTGTCATTTCAGATGCTCATGTGTGACACGGGGGATCAAGAGTTATTCTCCCACTGTCCATTAGGTAGATTTTAAGCATTTTTGGCTACTATTTAGTGGGAATATTTAAATAATGAAGAAATTAGGATGGAGAGTACCCTAAGCTCTGTGGTTTTTATACAACCTCACAAACTGCTGTATCACACCTCACTTTGATCTGCAGAAATTAAATATTGCACCGTGGGTACTCCACGAATGCTTCACAGAGATGGCAGCATTCAACACAAATAATGCATAAACAGCCAGGGTATCTGACTAAGCCAAATGTACTACAGTCAGTTGGAATGGTAAAGCTAACTATTTGGCAACATGCTGGTTGGATGTAATACCAAATCTACTGTTTCAGGCTAAAAAAAAAAAAAAAAAAAAAAAGTATAAAAAATAATAGAGAACCCAAAGGAATCAAAGGACTGGATTTTCTTAAGTGTTTGTAGTAGAGTGCTTATGGCTTTCTTCTTTCCAAAATGTCAAAATAACATACTAAAATTCTGTTTCACCTGTGTAACCTATTTTTTAAAACGTTAAAAAGACACTAATAAGGTATGGAATGAAAGCTGTATAGGCTATGTTGACACCTGCAAGTAGTGTAGATACTGAGAGCAGATAAGTAACGTAAACCTACACCATACACACTTCACTAGGTTTTGAGTTGGGCTGAACTGCCCCTGTGGATTGGAGCCCAAGAATGTGCTTGGAGTCACCTTCTGGTTTCATTGAAAGGAAAGTCTTTATGTTCTCAGAGACCTCTGTGTGAAGTGAATAGAATCACGGGAGGTGTCAACAAAGCACCATTCTGATCTGGATTAAAGTACTAACATATGTGTAATCTTAGTCATAGAAATTCACTGAACTTTCTTGTAAAATAAACCATCATAGACTATTCTTGCTGCAATTGGACCTATTTTCTCTCCAAACATAGTATCTTGCTATTCAGTGGCTTGACCAGAAACTCATACCTTTGTGAATTTAAATCGCTGTTTTGTAGAAGGTGTAAAATGTACGTGTTTTACTTCATCCCATGTCAGCCTTCAGAATAAGTTTAAAACGTTTACTTCTGCAGGACAATTGCTTCCCTAGGAGCAGCTGTGAAAAATGTGTCTTTTTCAAAGTTTGTGGAGCCCATATAGTCAGTCCCATCTGCAGTAATCTCTGAGCCGTCCGTTTTCCAGGCGCAGGAAGTGCAAGCTCGTGCACTTGCTTTACCTGCATTAGCACATTATTAAGCCCTGAAGAAGGGTGGCACATACTGGCCCATGCTGGTCCATACTGCTAACTGCAACCGGTCTTTCCTGTCCTCTGAACTGTGTACACCTTGCCTAGGAGAGTGCTGAGTCAAAACCATGTTGAGAATTTAATGTTCTAGCCTTGTTAGCTATGTCTCTGTTGCTAATGAAGCAGGGCCAGGGGATAGGAACCCAGCAATGCAATTCTTCCAAACACTGTGCTGTAAAGGTTGGCCTGGCATGACTGCAGCTTCTCCCAGTTGTTTCCGGCTGTGAGAAGCCCAGGCGCTGTGTAGGACGTGATGCAGACCAGAGCAACTCACCGCTGAGGGAACTGGATGCAGCTGGTAGTAGCTCTCCGATAGGTGACAGAGAGCTGAACTGGGCCCTTGGAGCCAGCAGCGGTCTGTGCTATTTACTGCTGTAGACGTACCAGTTATTTTACACGCACAGGCATAACCTCAACGACCTGTTTTATTTAATGCTTTCTGCTAGGCTGCTGTGGGTAGCAGCACTTGTGCAAATGGAAATTCTTCAAAATGAGAAAGCATCCTGCTCCCCAGCCAGGCCAGAAGAACATGATAAGGTATGTTACTTCCACATTTGTCTTCCTTTAACCACCTCTTCCCTAGCCCAGCACTCACTGTCCCCTTCATATTTTGAGCCTTCATAGAAATGTTCTTCCATCATTGTGACCCGCATTTTGGGGAATGCTAACCTCAACAGGAGCTCTCCTGACATGGTCCATGTAAAAAGATGGGGGTGTGCTGGTGCAAGCAGAGGAGCACACGGGGTGGGGGGCCTTCAAGCCAGGACTACTACGATGCACCACCTTAAATTGCTGCCCAGGAACATCCCGTAATTACTGGCCGCAAGGTTGATGCCCACCGGTGAGCTTTTTTTTCCAGCCAGCAGTTCTTCTGCAAGGAGGGGAGATGGGACAGGAGTTGGTAGAATTTGTGCTTGCACCCACAGCAGCAGCAGTACCTCTTCTCTCTTCTCCCACTGGTTGGAGACTGAACTGCTGCAAGCTTTTATTAGCAGACCTTAATCTTCTTTTGGTTTTCTAATAGTTCCCTCAGTGGCTGTACCTCAGGGCATGGCACACACTGATCTGCACTGGTTTTATTTAGAAGAACAGCATTTCCTTCCCCTGTGGAGTCCCTCTTTTCCCTCTTATCTCAGTTCAGAAAGAAACAGGGACCAGGAAAATGCAGGAAAACAAAATGCCAACATCAAATTAATGCTCAGAGTTGCTGAGAGAAAGAAATATACTTCCAGACTCTATTAAATGCATTATTTATTTCTCTAGAAAGCTGAATTTGATGAAGTCTGGAGTTCCATCATCTTTAAAGTGTTTTGCTCAATTCCCCAGCGAGGACAGAAAATGGCCAGAACACGAGGCTGGCTTGAAAAGCTAGCAGAGCATGCCTGCTGCTCAGAGCACAACAAGTTCCCACTTTTCCTCTGCTTCAGAGGGAAGAGACCAGCCTCCTTTCCAGCCATGTCACAGCCCTGACTCGCTGGAAGTTTCTTGGAAAGCAAGTCCCAGTTCTGTTTGTTCATACAAGTGACCATTGCGCAACGTTCTGGCAATACAGTTAATAACACATTTCTTTACTATTTTTTCTCGTTGTGCTGTTTTCCCTATTATCCTTTTGTCAGCTGTTTTGCTTTTTCCTCATCCTTCAAAATATGGACATATGGTTCTTAGTTTTCCTGTGGGTGCATGTATTTAGGTTCTCCTTATGGGAAACGTGACTATTACTCCAACTTGTTTTCCTGACAAACTGAAGTAGTGTCTCTGTACATCTTCACTGCTATAAATTAAAATCACTGGTTGCATTAAAATAATTTTATTCTATTTTATACCTTTTGTTTCTGATCTAACCCTAGACCGTACCTTTATCTCATTGTAAGACTTCTGCACCTTCAGTAAAACCTGATACTAATGACTAAATTGCAGTTTTAAATCTAAATGTTAGTTAAATTCTAACTGATTTTTCCTCTTCATTTTCTTCTTTCATTTAGTTCAACACATTCCCTCCAATTGGTTTGTGGGATCTGTTATTCCTGTCTTGTACCTCATCTGGGCAGAGGTGACAGGTACTCCCAAATGGTAGTTTTACTTTATAAGGGAATACATTCTAGAGAAACCTTTTAAATTATTTTATTTTATTTTATTTTATTTTATTTTATTTTATTTTATTTTATTTTATTTTATTTTATTTTATTTTATTTTATTTTATTTTATTTTATTTTATTTTATTTTATTTTATTTTATTTTATTTTATTTTATTTTATTATTTTATTTTATTTTATTTTATTTTATTTTATTTTACTTTACTTTACTTTACTTTACTTTATTTTATTTTATTTTATTATTTTATTTTATTTTATTTTATTTTATTTTATTTTATTTTATTTTATTTTATTTTCACCCCTGTTTGAAGCCTAAACTGGATTTATGGAGATCAACAAGTTCCAAGGCTACCCATATGAGATGTAGCTATCCCACAAGGTTTATCTTACTATTTTAATTCTTTGCCTCTGGCAAAAGAAATATGTTTCTGTAAAGCTGAAATATTTTATCTGATTGGTTGTTTGTTTTTTATCCCCCAGCAAGCCCAGGTGGTTGGTCACTTTGGCTGAAGGACTGAGACTCTGGTGTTCAGCTCCGGGTTTGGGACTGATTCACTGAATCAAATGTTCTTGACAAAATCTTTGGGGGTAGTGTCAGGCCAATTTACAATCAATCGTTACAGACAGTAGAAGCAGCTGCTTCCCATCCTCTTCCTTTCATTCACCGTTCAAGACAATTTTGGCTAAAGTAGGAGAAATTGTAGGATGCCCATTAACATGCATTACTTTATTTAGCATCTGTATTTTACTCCTCTTTCATTTGTTTCTAAACTCATCTTCATCTACTGAGCCAAGAACAAATGCAAAACGTACAAAATCTGGCGAGGCAGCAACAACTGGCAAGTGACTGAAGGGGACAAGGGAAGGAATTTGTTTCACTGAGATTTTCAGCTCATCACTGACATCAGACAAACCCTCCAAGACTCTCAGTGCAACACTTAGAAGAAAAATATTTTGAAACCATGTTTTTAAAAATAAAAATTATTTTGTTTTTCCATTGTGTCTAAAACAGTGACAGTCAATGTTCAATTCATTTGCCTTCACTTAGGTGTGTAGTGACATCTGGGATGCCCTGGACCCACTTGGCTCCAGAAGGGCATGGATATCCCCACAGGTCTTCCCAGCCCCATGCAGGTGACCTGGGTGTCCTGCCCCATCTCAAATCCCATAACAAAGTGACTGCCAGGCAGCTGAATTGAGTGCTGAGAGATTTGTACCTAGGGACAGAGGCTGACCACCTGTTGAGAATGCAGTATGAAAGTGATGTTCAGACACTTGACACTATTTAATGTGAAAATAATGTGAAAAAGAATAATTTTTTTTTTTTAATTTATAGTTCACTTTTTTTTTTTTTTAACTTTAAGATGAGGTTTAGGCATAGTCTTGTAGTGACTTTGATGGCTTGTTGGACTATGTCACCTGGACTTCCCCTTGCCCTGTCTTCCCCATGTTTCCAGCCAACAGCTGACACTAGAGTCAGCTGTTTGATGTTTTTCTGATGTTGGAAGATTTGGTGTGATGCTGATGCTGCTCAGGAGCATTCTGCCTCAGAGACTGTCAAACCCAACCGTTGCATTCAGCTGAAGGTGTCCTGTGGGCCATAAAGCCTGACTGTCAATGTGCTCCTCTGCATAAAGCAGCACGGTCCCTCCTGCAGGACTTCCTCTGCGACAGCGGTCACCAGCACCTCCCTCATGGATGTGGTGAACTTCCTGGAGAAAATCACCCTGCTGTCCTCTCCCTCACCATTTCTGAGTTAACTGTGCTGATCGGGATGTTAGGAAGGATCTGACTGTGTCCTAGGAAAAAACTCTATGGGGTGACTTTTACTTGCACCGTAAATAGGGAGTGAAAAGATTAAAAAATTGTGCCTTCTTTCTGTCACAAGCATCCAAGGTTTAAGCATCATCTCTTCTGAGTTTGTACGTTCTGCAAAGCTAAGGAAGGACTTTAAAAGAAGGTCCAAAACCCTCATCATGAACCAAATGCTTCTCCTCTTTCTGTCTGATGGGAAGGTGAATTCACTCATTCTTCCACAATGATCTTATGTATAGAGAAACAAAACAAATCAAAAGCAACAAACCAAACCAAAACAACAACAACAAAAAACACCTGTGAATTACTCAAGACCTTCACCTTTTTTGTGGCTGCCAAAATACTGGTCTCGACTCTATATTTTACACAGAATGAGATTCTTTTCCAAAGAGCGTATCAGTACTGCCCTATGGCATTTGAAATTGTTAGAATTCTTTCCAAAGAAGTCTAGATCTATGAATGATTTCTTGTAATAACAAACTGAAATAGCTACATCTCCTTTGAAGCTAACAAGGAGCCCCCCAAACTTCAGAGTGAATCCCACCCCAAAGTATTTGAATAACAAATGTCCCATTTTCAGCTGGAACCCAACATATACATACATTATGTTGCCTGTTTTCTAGACCACACATTTTTATCACTGATCAAAGCTTAGTATCTAGGTTTATTTTAGTCTTTCACAGAAATAGGATGAAAGCTCTAGATCATTACTTCTTTCTGCTTTTATTTACTGGAAAATATTTCATAACACTTTTAGAGATTAAGATTTGGTAACACTTTATTTTAGCTGTCTTATTATTTTAATTTATGTGGTGTTCTCAGTAATAACAGAGATCATAACAAATACCTTTGGAACTGAAGTGGGTGGTATATGAACACTAATGGAGAGC
Source organism: Anser anser (assembly GCF_964211835.1). NCBI lineage: Eukaryota > Metazoa > Chordata > Aves > Anseriformes > Anatidae > Anser > Anser anser. The sequence goes on from NC_139721.1 coordinate 152,316,543, forward strand.
CAGCTATAGATATTTCTATTACTTTCCTGTTTAAAATTTTACACTGATTTTGAAGGCTCAGATAAATGAATCTGGAGATGTTTATATTTTTGGTGATCAGTCAAACTGGCAATGGAAAAATGGCAGTGTAATAAAATTTAACAACAGCTGAAATGGGAGGAAGTTGAGGTCTAGCTGTAATTAAAATATTGATAGGATGGTGATTCTTCAGCTATCTTGAGAAATACAGGTCGTGTATATTTATTGGATGACTTGTCATTTTCTTTGCTTTTCATGTTCTTTTTGTAGGCTAGCAATGCAGCTGTATCTGAGCCTGTATAGTAAGTGTGCAGTAGGAAGAATGAACTCAGCACAGTGTGATGTTTAGAACAGTTGTACGCTCTTTTTTTTTGTTTGTTTTGTTTTGTTTTTGAAGAAGGCTGTGGGAATGAGATGTTCAATTTTCAAAGAATTTCAACTATATTTGTCATGAGCAAAATGCCTTAGCTGTGAGCAGGTCTTCAAGAGCTTTAAAAGCCTCCTGTTTTGCTGAGAACATATCCTATCAACAGGAACGGTTCAACAGGCAGGAGGGAAGAAAGAAAGGCAAATGTTCTTATTTAAAGGAGAAAGACATGTGGAGGAAACCTACACAGAGGTTAAAAACTGCAGGAGTTCTGAATCTCTGACCTAAAAGAAGGAGAAAAAAAAAATGAGGAAAAAAAAAGGCTAAAAATATCACAGGAATCCTTGTCTAAGCAACCTGAGGTCTATTACATAACTGTAAATCCTGGCAGTGAGTAGTGCGCGAGCACAAAGTACTCCTCCAGCACTGCAATCCATCTGAGTTTAAAGAGTATTCTATTTCCATTTATGTCCAGGTGTAGTAGTGTTTTATCCCTGACACCAGAAACTGAGATTAAAGAAATGTATACTGCATTGACTGGGACTTCCATGGGTGAAAGGCAGTTCACAGGAACAGAGGGAATTTCTCTAGAAATCATTCATTCCTATAATAGTTCCTACTAAACATTCCTAAGAGAAGCTTTATCCTTGGTATATTTTGCAAAATGTGATGTTCTAGAGATTGATATCTTTTCTGGGACAGTGAATGTGGTGTATGGTGAGTGTATTGCTGGAGGGTGATTGAAGTAACCTGGGATGTCCCTGCATGATGGGACATTCTGGGAGGCAAAAGTGCTAGTGAAGTAGACAGCATTACATCAGATTAAAGATGTTTTTTTTAGAGATGTTTTTTAGAGATTCTTTTTAATGCTTTTGCAGACTTCTGGAAGAAATTATTCAATGCAGGAGAGTGAAGGCTATCTGTGAAAGTTGTCTGCTCTCTTCTCAGCTCTTGCGGAGAGCAGAACTGTTCTGTTTTGCCAGAAATGTTCTCCTGAGGTTTCCAGCTCTTAAAAAAATTAATTTCATGCTGTGGGGTGGCAGATGCATGAGATAGGAGACTATCTCTGCCCTAAGGCCCAACTGGCAAGATTTGAAATTGTCCCTCTCTCCCCTAATTACAGATCTCTATTCACTCAAGATTAGTCTGGATGTGAGCATCGGTTTTTCCTGTCCTCACCATGAGGTGTAAAGGCCTGCAGGATCAATTAAGCAGATCTGACCCAGTTGGTTCTCTGCCACTGTGGAGGCCAGAGGTGTTTTGGTGTCTCCTGTTACCTTTGTGCCATGACTCTTTTCTAAAGTTGATTTCAATCCTTAATATCTTCAAAACTTCAGTGAAAAGTGCTATACAAGTAGTCAGACTAACTGATAAAACAGCTACTTGTAGTCTGAAATTCCATAAAATTTTATGAGTTTTTAAAGATTAACTGAGGGATAAGCAGCGCAGTTAGTTCTCCCCGAGACCTCACCCGCTCTGCAGAAAAGGACAGATAACGATCAGGCATAACTCAGCATCATGTAAGACAGGGAGTTCACTGTGGATTAAAACTTAATCCTTTTAATAGAAACTTCAAGTCCCTATCTCAAATTTCAAGTTACAAGAAGTTTTTCTTTTTCATTGAATAACTTTTCCTTTTAGCCATGTGTTAGTCAAGTCTATTCCAAGGTGGTAGGAACAGACAAAAAAACACATCAACAGCAGAAAAAGGGAGCTCCTCATCCATATTTAGGCAGCTAAATAAGTGCCCTCGCTTGAAGCTGTGCTGCTCACTTGAAGATGTGCCCAGTAGTGTAGGACCCACAACAGATGCTGATGATTATTGACATTCACTTTTAGCCAAACACAAACCACCCAGCTGACAGCTGCACCGGTAATTTGCTGGTAGCCTCAGAGAGGTCAAGGAGCTGTACAGAATTTAGTAACCATCCCTTCTCTTGGTATGGCACGCAGCCAGGGGAACTTGTAGGGTCCAATACGCAATCACCATAGAGAGAGCGGTAGGATCACAGAATCAAAACAGATGATTAAAGGCTCAAGCAGACTATTTAGTTAGGTCGTATTTATGTATTAGAGGAGCTGACAACTGTAGGGGGACTAATTATGGGACTCCTGGTCACAGCATCCTTTAGCAAAACTAAGATTTCTGTTGGGAAAGGAATCAAAAACCCAATGAAATATTCAGTGCTGCAACTCCTAATGTTTGCTATCTGGCACCAAAAATTTACAATGTTTTGATGGACACCTAAATTGCTATGCCTTAAGTAAATATTAAGTGGGACAAAGAAGGGGATTTAGAGCCACCACAAGCTTAATCAGCCAAACTGAGAGCGTCAGATGAAATTATTTCTCTGTTGCACACAGGTGCTCAATTCAAGACTTTTCTCAGTTGCCTCTGAGTATTTTTATGTTGCACAGTACATCTTTACCTTCTGCTGTCCAAAGCATGGACTTCCCATACCTTGTGTCCTCAATCAGCTCCATAGACAAATTTTTGGACCTGTGATGACTCAGACCCCAATAAATGTTATTTACAGACATTCTCAGCAGGAGAACTGGAGTCCAGAGTGCACTACAAGGAGAAATGTTTTTAGAACAACTTGCAAACTTTGCTTGGGACTGATACACCTCAGTATGTTTTATATATACAGATATACACCTTCTTAGCTGTAAATTCAGTTATTTAGGCAAAGATAAAGTCCTTTTCCTTTTTTTTTCAAAGGTGACCTGAGTTTTGATGCTTTGTTAATGGGTGGCATATAATACCTGACCAATGCCAGGCTACTTTTTTTGAACTCAGGGCCTAGAAAGATTACAATGCTAGCTCCATTTACAATGCTACCACAAGGCACAGTGTGACCTTTTCACTCCTTTAAGAAATAATTTAATGGGTTCAGCTTCATGAGAATCATGACGACATTTCCAGTCACTTATGTAACTATCTAGAAACTAATTATATCATACGTCAAAAATGGAGAGGTTACTTGGCTAAAGTGGCAAGGTTTGGTAATGTAGTAGGTAACTAGACAGAGTGACTGCAATGCACTAGAAATTTAGGAATTTTGAATTGCTTTGGAAAGGACAATGAGAGGTAAATAATTCTGATCAAAAAATATGAACGAGTAATAATTAATGAAAGCTGGTAGAAGCATAGCATGGGTAGGAGCTACAGACCTGTTTTTTCTCAACATACAAAGTTGCTACTTGGAAAACTGCAGAGGTGAAATTTGTGAAGGTTTTGTATATGCTCTATGGCATAGATGTAGCAAACAGGTTGTATTTTTATCGTTAAAAGATAAATGGTTTAAGTAATCCTTTTGGCAATCAAGTACTATATTAATGAAGTCATAGATGAAAGAAAAATGTCTGCAATGTCTGCAGCCAGTGGAATGGGCCAAACCCACTGCTTTAAAAACAACATGTGGATAGAGATTTCTTGACACTTTAATTCTCTTATCTCTATTCTGGGAAATACTGATGTATTGGGAGCACTACTTTCTGGTGTTTATATTAGCAGGTAAGTACATTTTATTCCAGTCATGCATTCCAAGATACAGTATTAGAGTAGTTCATATTAATCTTATGTTTAGAGGCAAAATTTTCTTCATCCTGCCTGGAGTGTTCTCATATTGAGACTCAGAATCATGATAATAATTAAACAAACAAACAAACAAACAAAAATAACCCACCTGTTAGGCCAAAATAGACATAATGGAAGAGAAGGAACAGCAGACAGCCTTAGGAACAGATGCCTGTAGCTGCTTAACAGAGTAACCCCAGTTAACAGTTTGTGTTATGGTTTGTGAAGTAGTTTAGGATCCTTCAAAACTTGAATAATGGCAAACTGCCATTAAACACAGTTATGACAAAGCTAACAAGTTGCCTTCATAAAACATTATGAAATGGATAGCTTAGTTCCCTTGGCTAGAAGAGGCTTAAATAATAGAGGCAGAGGGCATGTAGTTCAGAGAAGGGGAATTTCTTGGCTTTTTTTCTGCATCTGAATTAAAGATTTTAGCATTTCCTTTATTCAGAGTATTGGCAGGTGTGTAGTACCTTTTGTTGCTCTGCATGACCTTGAATAATGCTGGGCGTTGCTTTTGCATGGCTGACTCTAATGCACAAACACTCAAGTGTACAAAAGTTTTCATGAAAGAGCTAAAATATAACCTAATACGACACTTGTACAAGAAAAACTGCAATGCCTGTAGTCCTCAGTGGGAACATACCACTAAAACTTCAGCAAACTAATCAACCAAGAGCAGCATTATTGAAAAAAATGAATCTGCTTGCTGGGTCTTGCCAGTCATGTTGACAGAGGAGAGAGGCTTGTCTTTGAGATAGAACGAAAATAAAAGCAACTCTTGGATTTGTTTGCACATGTTGTTAGCAGAACAACTTAGCAGTAAAAAGTACTTAGCAGGAAAAAAAATGCTTTTCATATCTATTTTATCATTTATTATTGTTTTTATATAGAAAATCTCTTAAGCTCCATAAGATAACACTAATGAATTAAAATAAATACGTGCAAGTTTCACAGTTTGTTCTTGTCCGATGTATATTTTTGCTTTCTGATGAGAAAACAGTGTAATTCTCCCTGAGAGCTGCAGACGTGGTCACTTCATACAGCTGACAGTGTTTGTTATACAATATGAAGAATCACTGTGCTACTACATGAATGTGATGAACTTCCCCGGCACTGAAGTGTGTTCTAGTGTGGTGATTATCAGAAGTTTTATTTTGTGGGCTTGACTGTATCAATTTTCTCTTTTGCCCTCCTTCTTTCACCACCTCTCCCTATCCCATCCTCTTCTGCTTGGCCTGGACCTTGGAAGGATGTTCATTCTGCTAATGTTGTTCTCGTATTTGGGAGTCATTGTGCACCTCTCTGCTGAGCACATCAAAGTCATAGGTCCCTGTGACTACTGAGGGAGAAACCTCAAAAATAGTGAAATTCTGATATTTTGGTGCAAACTGACCTAAGAGAAGGGAAAAGCATCCACAGGCAGGCAACTGAATTTGTGAAAAATATTCTGGGTGCAAATACTAAAGAAATAAGGTTAAAAAAGAAAGAAAAAGGAAAGAATACATAAAAAAACCAAACAAACAAAAAAAAAACAGGCTTGGAGTCTACTGAAGGATCCATCTGCCTGCTTAAGTAACCAATTTTCTCCCACACTGAGACTTCTCGTGAGCATAAATGAAATATGTAAATTCTCTATATAGTCAATAGAGAGAGAAAGATGACTCCAAGGCTTCCAGAAGGAGACCCCATGCTGCCAATGGAAGGCAGCTGCGTCCCCTCCCTGTACCATCAGCCTGAGCCTCCTCGGGGCCTACCTAGCATGCTGTTCTCCTGGGACAGCTCTGGGTTTGTTGTGGTGCTCCAAGCAGCAAGGGTGCCGAGTTACAGCCCACCTAAACAGAAGTCTCACCCATCTTTGTCTTCAAAATGTCACATTAAACTGACCACTTTATGCTGATGATTAGACTGTTCTCACCTAAAATACTATACAAAATATATCATCACATGCTTAAGAGAAGAAACTAATTTCTCACTGTTAGTGGAAGTCTTTTAAAAATACCTTTATGCTACCCCCTTCTTTACATCACACCTGTAAAACTCAACAGATGTATTGATATGAAATGAACATCTCTGAGTTTTAAAAAATACCTTAGTGAGGAGGCTGAAATTCTGGTGCAGCCAGCTGTGTGTAGAGACACTACTTCTGCTAACACAGACAGAGCTAAAGCTAGCAAAGGCTGCAGAGACAAGATGCAATGATATAGGGATATATACTATTTAAAAATTGCGTGGTTGTTATTTCAGTGGGGATACACCACGACTAATACTGGCTTGATCTTGTAAATACTATCAAACACTCTTTGTAGTGTGGAAGTGTTAGCAGCCTTTGACTTCATTTCTCATGGTGCTTGTAATTCTCCTTTCAAAGAAGGAAAAAAAGAAAAAAGCAAGCAAAGTCTGTATGAAAGAAAGATAATCTGTCTTATGTTATTTAATAAGTTCCTGCAAACCCATGAGCTCAATTCTTGTTCAGCTTTCAAATAGATGTTATCTTCTTTAAAAATGATCGTATCCCAAATGCAGTAATTTTAAGTGCACATTCACTGTGTAGTCCAACAATTCTTGGGTTTAAAATCACATTTTATTACAAGCCAGAACAACAGCATCTTGAAACAACATGTGGATATTCTTTGGAACAGGGACAGAATAACAGATATTCTTGGTCCCAGATGAACTGTGAGGATGAAAAGTCATTTTCCTCTTTTCTCTTTCCTCTTTTCCTTATCATATGCGTGAATGCATATCTAATTTTCTCATGCAATAAAGCACTTCATCCACAGGACAGGTCACAATCCTCATCTATCTTCTGACCTAGTGATTTAGGACTCTCTACGGAAGAGGTGGGTTCAAATGCCCTGTCAGAGAAGTGTTCCTTCACCTCCCACCCTGCAGTATGGATGCTCTTTCTCCATAGCTGAGCATTGCAGGAGTCCAGCTGGGTTGGGGTTTTCACTGCAGGACTTCCAGATCAGACCTCGGGAGGGTTTTGAGATATTTTCAAGGCTTTGTGATCAGCTAAACACCTAATTGCTCAGCACTGTTGAGACATGTTTTTCTGGGCATGGACAAAGCACATATGGGCTTTCTGGCTCTGCAGCTTTTGGAATCTAGAGAATTTAGTTCCAAAAGTTTCCTCGGTTAGAACTAGGAAACTTAAGGGTTATGTTGCCTCTAAGGGGATGTGGCATCTGAACTGATATATAGACGTATTCCATTTCAGCAAGGGGACTGGTCCTTAATATAGACCTGTCTGAGAGGCTTCTGTATGGCATTTAAATTCAATTGTTTGTAGGGCTTGCAGTAAGTAGTAACAGTAAGTCCCTCCTGGAAATGCCCTGCCACACTGCCTCTGGCACAGGTGGAGTGAGCCACACCATGAAATAAATTGGTTGAGCTGTATACACGGAGAGAAGCTGGGTCTCCTTCTCTTTCTCTCTCTCACCCTATTTTCCCTCTGCTCTCTCATTTTGTCATTCATGACTGATAAATCTGGCAGACAGGGAAGAAACTGATTATTATTATCAGCTTGAAAGAATATAAACTTTCGCAATTCTCTTGTGTAAATGCTGTGCAGCTGTTTGACGGTCTGACTGTCAAGGACCAAAAAGATATTTTAAAGCTTGGACTTTTGCAAACAATGTACTTCTGATTGCTTTTCAGTCAGCTCAGAGGCAGCCTGGTTGTGGAGATGGGCTGACTCTGCCATTCAGGCTGCTTTAAACTGAGAAGCAATGATGAACGTAAAATGGAAGCCAGTGTTCAGTGAAGAACCCAAGTGCAAAGAGAGGATGCAGAGGCACCTCGAGGTTTACCTCCGTGCTGTTGGGTGCTGGAAAGTGAGTAGGACAGCGGAGTAACATTTTTCAGAGTCTGTACTTTGGTAGTTTCATTGTTCTATAGGGTTGGAGACTTCTAAATTCATATATAACAGATAAACATTGTTGAAGTCTTTTTTATATAAAATATGGTGGCACTGTGGAAAGAGATGAATGGGGAAGAAAATCAGGTACTCAAGTCTGGAATAGCAAGGGAGAGAAATGTCACACCTCACTGGGATAAGAAACACATTTTAAATAGAGGTATCAGGCTTTAATATGGAGTTAGAGGAAGTTCAGGAAAGGATCCTGGGTGAAATTACCCAGATCCTTTTTCATCCATTCATCATGAATACACTGGTAGGCTTTGTTACCCTTGCTTTTCATAGCTGGTACTCTGGGGTTTTCCCTGTCCTAAGACTGGGCCAGGTAGGCAGCCCTTGACTGATTCCCACCCAAATGATCTGAAAAGTCCAATTCATGTTTCCACAAGGAACCTTCCTCTCAGAGCATACAGCTATCGTCTGCTTTCCCACTCGTACTGCTTGCTGATCCCAGCATCAGCTGAAGAGTTTTTGGAGTGCTAGAGAAAGTGCTGATAAGCGAATGGGGCATGTTGCTGTGAGTAGAGAGAATGACATTTGTTTTAAGAGGATATGATTTGTTTAAGTGGATTTACCTCTGGTGGTCATCTGTCAAATTTTAAAAATACCACTTGCAAATTCTTCAAATGATACTTTTAAAGCATAAATACTGTTGCACTGCGTTTATGACCACTGTGTAGGGAATTAAACAAGCCCTTTGATTTCCATCAGTTTGGCTGGCCTGATCTTTCTCTAAACCCTCTCCCTGACACAATGCTGTAGAGGGAAATGCTGAAATTCTTACATTAAAAATTAAACAGAAATCCTATTATATTTTATTTATTTTGAATTGGAGGTGAGAGGATGGGGACTACTGCATATTGTGGTTCATACTTCCAGTGTCAGAAAAATTATGTCACTTTTCAGCAAAGCAGAATTCTTTGGCTTCAAAGTGCCAGTTGTAATTAGACCTTTCCTTTTAAAAGAAATTCCCAGTGTGTGTGTAGGCAAGATCAGCTGCTTTCTTTGTGTGAATTCTCAGATTACAGAGCCACTTTCCCTCCATCTGATTTCCTTTGAAAAGGCGTATTTCTTTAGACTGAATTCATCCATTTCCATTGTAAATGTAGCACAAAACATAATTACTTTATAAGAGCTGGAAACTTGGAATGGCTATATTTAGAAGGCAGAAGCCTTAGGATCATTGTCAGTTTTTGAAAAGTTATGACTATGTTACTGTGATGTCAGACAAACACAAAGGAATGTTGTTATGTACTTTAAAAAACAACTGTGCGAATCTAATCCTGCATTACCGTAACACTCATGGGTCCCAAATTAAATCAGTAAAAGTGGCTTAATCTTTTCCTCTTCATTTTCAAAAGTTAGAAAGATACATAAAAGGTTTCTATCTATCAGTTTTCAGTTGTGGAGCATAATCTGATGCAGATGAGGTGAAAGGAGTTTTTTGTTTGTTGGTTTGAACTAGCAAGAATGGCAAGAAAAGATGATAGAAATAGCAGTGGGGGCTCTTGAAAGAGAAGAAAGAAGGGAAATCAGAGGGTGGTCTGAGGGACTAGAGGCAGAGGGGAAAACATAGGCACAGCAGTGAGAAAAAAAATTGAGGATGCAGCCTGAGAGGTGGAATATAATTAGAGGCAAAGAATTAGAGACTTTCATAAGTTGTCGCAACAGATAGAAAAGCATTAATATATCTGGAAAAGGGGGAGAAAAATGTAAATCAAAATGTGAAGGTGGTAAATCAGAGGGGTAATAGGGGGATCCCACAGAGAGCAAACAGTTTTGTCAGTGGAAGGGACCAGAGCCTGCTGGCAGAAAAGCTGCAAAGGTGAGAGCAGCTGCACAGCAGCCAGAGTAAAAGGAGGAATGCGGGGAGCTGAATACAGAGCTGAGCGATGGCTGGCGTGGGCTTGGCACGAACAAATAATGTCAGACCTTTCAAACTTCCTTCTGCAGCTCTGTGAATGAGCGAGAAGTAGAAGATTCCCTGTCTGTGCCTGTAATAAGGCTTTTGACAATGCTTTATAGAGCATTTTCACAAGCATGCTTTGAAAATAAGTTTCTAAATAGAACTTTGACAGGCTGAGGTGTAAAACAGTCTGGGAATAGGTACTCTGCGCTGATAATCAAGGGGGATGCTTCAGAGCCTGGCCTTATTAGCTGTGGAAGGATGGAAAGCAAGAATGCTAATTAAACATACAGAGGATGTGAAGCTGTGAGGAACTATCAGGAGGTTGTGTAATATGATCAGAATTATGGAAGAAGAAAGGAGAGAAAAAAACATCAGAGGAAAAAAAAAGCCCCCAAATTAGGACACGTTTTAATAAGAATAAATCCTGGTGCACACTTTTTAGGTCGGTATAATGAGCTACTATGCAGGAAAGACCGGATCTAGAGATCTAGAGATTGGGCCGGTTTTCTTCTCTCCTTTTTCCCAAATAGACTTTTACTCCTTGATTTTCCCCATCATTATTTGAGAACAATGGATTCACCATCCATTGACATGACCTGATATCACCGTCTTCCCCTTATGGCACTAGAGGTAGAAGGTCTAAAAGCCAGTTTCAATCATTTGCTCTTGCAAAATTCACTTCCTCTGGAAAACAAGGGAATGAATCATTAGCAATCCCAGAAGAAGCAAAGTCAGAATTGTGAACCATCACTAAGCATTCTCTTAAGAAAATGCATTTAATAGTTTAAGTTTTTTGGTAAATCAATCTGACAGCTGGACTCAGCAGTGCAGTTTTTCTTAAAAGTCGAGTTACAGTTTTTGAGTCTTTATTTCTATGTAAAAGTTCAATTGTTGTAATGATCAGAAGATACCTCACTCTCTTTCTCCTAACAGAGATTAGCAATGCCCCTCTAACACCTCTTCAAGTCCTGCTGATGTGGGTCGGAAAAATGTGTTTGCCTGGTGGCAGTTTAACTAAAATTCATTTATAATGATGGGCTTCACTCTCCAAGGACAAGACTTTAGATGCTGTCTTTCCGCAGCAAATCTCTGCGTCTAGAAGCCCTGGGAAGCACTATGGATTCCTCCCAAGCCAGCTCATTCCCCAGGATTTCACATCTTGCTGCCAAAATAAGGTTTGACTGGGATTAAAAATACAGCCACTGCCCAATTGCAGTCTTGACAGGGTTTTAGATGCCACCCTGAATGGGGATCTAGGTGCCAGAGCCAGAGCCCATCCTGATAGGTATTTGCATTGAAGAACGACAAAACCAAATCATTTTAAACCACCGAAAATCATAAAGTTCTGCACATACCAAGCCCATGCAAAGCATCCCTCTGCAGTGCTTTTGCCACAGTGTGGAAATCATTGTTCTGAAATTTAATACCTAATCCTTTAAGCGTGGATCTTAGTTACTGTACCCTATGCCCAGAGGACAATTGTCTCCAAAGCCCATCCACTGCCTGCCATTTGTCTTTAACCTACAAACTTTGTCTTGGGCCCCTGGGAAGTTTCTGAACATTTTCCTAGATGCCAATGAAGTGTGTAAGTAAATTGGTATTTCCCCAGCAGTTGGTTATACCACCAAAAACAACAACAACAAAATAAAATAAAATAAAATAAAATAAAATAAAATAAAATAAAATAAAATAAAATAAAATAAAATAAAATAAAATAAAATAAAATAAAATAAAATAATAAGAAGAAATCAATAATTAAGCGGCTTGGGTTTTTATGCCAGCTTTTGACATTTGTCTCTGGAAGAGACAGGAAGGTATGTTTATGAACCACTACTCTTACTTGATAGATCAGTTCTTATGTATCCTTTTCTGCATGAATAGAACCAGGGAACAAAGACTGAAATAAAAAAATAATAATAATAATAATAAAAAAACAGGGAATAAAGCACTGAGTTATTTTCTTCCTACTGACAGTTCTGTAAAACCATTGATTTAAATGATGTTCATGAAGCTACAGTTTTTGTTTTTGTTTTTTTTTGTCCTTGCATGTTGGCAGACAGGCCTAGTTATCTTTTAAATAAAACTTAAAAATAGATGTGTTAATGTATACACTCAGAAATGCAAAGTTCATTAGGAAAATGCAAGTATGAATACTTCAAATAATCTACTTATTTTCTTTTAAAAACCTTTGCACATTGTGTTCCCCTTAATGACTGCTAAACAGAAGCTTTTTTTATAAAAAGCAAAAACAGTAGGGGAAGGTGGATGAGCTCCCATGCGTAGATTGCAAATTCCTCATATGGGCGACTTACAGTTTACAAAGAAGAGTGCAAAAAGCACCACTGGGTACAGATGCATGTATATTAAATCCAAATTCTATGTTAACAAAATGACTATTTAAAGCCCTTTATTTCTGCTGGGCTTTTACTGAGCAAAAAGCAGTTGACAACTGTGGACAAAAAGCCCTGAGTGCTTTGTGTTTGTCAAACTGCCTCTTTAGTGGATGTATTAGGAAATCAGAAGCACAAGAAAAATTCAGGTTGCTTCAAGCTTTTGTGTTGAAAATTCTTTAACCAGAGACCTTATCTGACCTTCACAACACATGCATCTTTCATTAACCTGATAATAATACTGTCAGGTTTGTTTTAGGACAAAGAAACAAGAAGAGGAAGGACTTAAGAGCAAGTAACCCATTAAGATTCATCCATTATTAGACCCCTCATCTCCACAGGTAACATTTAACAGGTTCTGCAGTGACCCATTCCCAATATTTTCACAATTGTGAAAAGAGATATTCTCTGTTTAACTTTATTTTAGCATCTGTATAGATTACATATTTCTTCTGATTGTTCTTTATTTTCCCATAGTCCATTATCTTTATTAGTTAAAATTATAATAACTGCTTTGTTGATATAATATGAAGGGGTAAGTTAATAGAAGCATCAGTTGAATTCCAGGTTACTATTGAAGCCTGGAAGTGAAATGAATGTGATTGAAAAATCTGTCGTGAATAACCCCTTTCCTATTTATTCTTTGGGAATTCACTTGTTATTCGTGAGAGTCACAGATGGCTCTTGGACTAGAGGCAATGGTCTAAATAAGATGTGTTGGAAAAAAAACTAATAGGTAAAAGAAAAGCACTTCACTGAATAAATTAGTGCGTAAGGGATTATATCTGTTTTGTTGTTTGTTTGTTTGTTTGTTTGTTTGTTTTTCAGCTCCTGCAGAAAAAAATAAGCTTCTTAATTTGGATGATGATCTCCAGGTTATGATGGACCAAGAATCCAGAAATGTTAGTTCATTTTTCCCCTGTATGAATGAGAGTTGCAGGAGTGAACAGATGCTGACCCCTACTCCTCCCTCCATTGTCAGGAGACATTTTTAACCAAATATCTTTAATGTTACAGGTGAGAGGTGGAAAGTTCATAGTCGGCCTTGAGAAAGACAAGTACTAAGACAATACTAAGCTACATATAATACTGGACTACGAATAATATTTTATGATACATGTTATGCACTACATATAAACTGAAAAGTTCTCATTTGATCTAAAGAACGTACATTGTTTTTCATCATATAAATGAATGAATGTATGGAAAACAACAGTTTTCCATTATGAATGAATGGTTTTCCATGCATTGTTCCAACCTATTTTTTTCCATAGATGGGTGCGAGCAAAAGCCTTATAATTAGTGGATTTTAAAGGGAAACCTTAAAGCTTTTAGAAAAACTACAAATCAAGAAAGTGATGTTACTGCAGTTTTTGTCTTCTTCAGCTTCATTCCTGAGAATTTGCAGCTGTTGAGGTGTTTTATCATTTGAGTTCTGGTTTCAGGCATGCGGACATTCCCTGCCTGAAAAGGACATAGAAATGTGAGGGTCATGTTCAGAGTTATGGAATGGTCCCGGTGTAAGAAATCAGTAAACGAACCGGGGTTAGTCAGTCTGGAAAAACATTTCTAAAAAAGCATATGAAATCAGGAAGGGCACATGAAATCTAGATAAATAGGAAATTGTTTTTCACCTTTCTTCTTAGTTGCATTAATGCCCCTAATTCATGTAATATGATATGACAGATTCAGCATGTACAAAGAATTGTTGTGGATTTTTGTTGTTGTTGTTTCTACATAATATGACTCTGTCACAAGACTATGAATGCCTAAAGAGCAAAAAGCAATGGAACAAATGTCCCAAAGAAAAGCCACGCCTTTTGATGGCACAGAAAACATCTGAGTCAACAAGTTCCAAAAGCAGCATGCTGGAGGGGAGGAGAGCACATCACAGGAGCACGCACTTTATGCCTGCCCCTGTTCCCATAGTCATTCCTTGGCATCTGCTGTCAATAGGAACTGGCCTCAAGGTGCTGAGCTAGAAGAGTCATGGAGGCATTATAGAATCATAGAATATCTGGAGTTGGAAGGGACCCATAAGGAAATCAAGTCCAACTCCTGGCACCACACAGGTCTACCCTAAAATTCTCATGTTCTTACTGTGTGCATAGTGTGGCATTTTATTTACAGTCTGTTTCCTAAGATGTATGAATCCAGACTATAGATACCTTTTATTCTGAATTTGGCAAGGCACATCTGGAGCATACATAGATTTCAAAAGAAAAACCTCAAATCTCAGCAGACTGAAGAGCCCAAAGAAGTGAAGAGTCTCTGCCCCATAAGGGTGCCAAGCAGTTCCCCCATCCCATTCCTTACTCTCTTCTTTCCTTCAAAGTTGATTTCAAGACTTCAGAAAGATCACAGAGACTGAAGAAATAAACTATTTTCTGAGCTATTACTGGAGCTTTGCAGTAAATCACATTCTCCAAGATAAAACATTTAATGTCAGAATTTATTAACTTGGAGGTCTTTTACCTGACACATAGATCATCCAGTGACAGGAGCTCTTGAAGGAGGTGGTCAGTTGTAAATAATAAGTTATTTTATTGAGATGCCACACGAGCACCTCAGTTAAAGTATGTCTAAAGTTAATTAAACTTTAAAATCTAAAACAGAATGAAGTAACCAGCTTCTCACACAGGCCATGTGGGAATGGCAACAAGGCCGAGCTCTGGACTAGAGGAAGAGAACACGAACATCTGCAACATCGCTCGGTACAATCCTGTGGCAATTTCAAAACCAGCATTGACTGGGGCTGAGAAGAAAGGCATCCAGCACTCCTCTCTATCAGTGTGACTGCCTTTCACACGGTGCCTTGAAAGGGACAGGAAGGCTGTGTTCCAAAGCAGAGCCCTTCCTATGAGGCAGGTGACTAGAGGGATCAAATGCATTTGTATTGTCCTTATGGGTTGGTCTCAGTTTTACTTAGTTCTGTGCCTAGAGCAAGTTAGTTTCAAGAAAAAAAGAGAAAAAAAAATATATTTAAAGAAAGTGACCTGGTGGTTACCTGTCTTGGGGCTTCTCTCAGCCTCCTGGCAGTTACCAGCTACTGGAGCATGTAGCACTATATCCCATGATAAAGTCCTGGTATTTATAGAGCTGTATTCTTCTTGAAAACCATTATTTACCATAATTTAAAACACAATTGAAAGTCCAGTGAAAACATTTCTGTAGAAAGAGGATAAACAAGCAATCTCCTTTTTCAAGGCTGCATCTTAAACCTTTTGTCCATCTATTTTCTCTTTAAACAGCTGCATGTGGCCTGAGGGAAACCCTGCTCGTCTGGGCTGGCTGCTCCTGCGGCAGTGAGAGCAAGGCACCTCCAGGGTAAGCTGGGCTGGGCTCTGCAGTGCTGAAACCAGAGACTGCCTCTCTGCTTTGTGAGATGAGGGCAAAGAGCAGACAGAGAGCAGAGAGATGCTGCCAAAAGGCAAGGAGCATGCCGGGTCCCAGCCATGCGGCCGAGGCAGGCTCCATCACCACCACAGAGCTCTTAGTGACAGCCTCATTGGGGTGCTTTGGTGAGAAGCACGCTGGTGTAAATGAAGGACTACACATACTGCCTCAGCTAGTTTTTTAGAAGCATCTTGTGTCAGGGTGTTGGTACCTGAGTGTGGGTCATCCCAAGCATGTGTACAGGTGCCTTGGGGCTGTCTCCAGTTAATGCCACACCTCTCTTGGGGCAGCAGCCCTGGTGCAGCCCTTTCCTCCTGGAGCCCCATCCAGCCATCCTTGGTGTGGGGATCGGGGGTCAGGGCTTGCAGGCGCTCCTGGGAGGGGAAGGGGGGCTGCTGGAGCTTTGCAGATGCCTCTTTGCTTTTTAGGATTAACAGAGTCGAAAAATAGTATAACAGATCATGAAAACCATTACAGGAATATTAATCTTTTCTGTCCCTATCAGAGCTGTAATCATGTAAAGTGCTATCTATCTAGATTAAAATCACGAAAAACAACAACAACAAACAAACAAAAAAAACCACCCTGTGCTTTTAAAATGCAGCAATATCCCCAGTTGTTATACCCTGAAATCAACTCCTTCAGATAGGGCGGGCACTTAACATTGGGAGCTGTGTTACCTCTCCTCACAGCAAACTCCTCCAAGTTCTGCTTTCTTCTAGGAGGGTTCCCAGCACAACAGCTGATTTCTTTGTGTGCTTCACGCAGGTTTGAATCGTGGTAAAAACAGTAAAATGGTCAGATTACACTTATCAGGTGGTTTATAATGTATGTCTTTTGCTACTCTGTGGGATTGCATTTTGCTTTTTTTGTGCCCATAAGGAAAAGAGTGGAAAAGAAAAAGGGAAGTTGTGATTTCTTTGGAGGTTTTTGTCATTTTTTTTCCCCAAAAACCCTAAAGTTAATAGTGTTATCATTAGGTGGCATTTGGCAGGGGCACTGTACAAACCTTGTTTCAGAAGTTAGATGACTGAACAATTCACAGCATCCTTACCACGGGTCCAAGATGCTGAATTTCTCATGCAAGGTGCCGCATTGGACAGCTCATGATTGCCGAGATTTCTTGGCAGCACCTCTCAGAAACAGCCCCTCTCATTCTTCCGGTCCCTCATGGCCTGCTACAGAAATGCTCTCGGAAAGTAACTCCAGCAGCCTGCTGCAGTTGTAATACAGCATTATGCATGGCGCTCTGGGTTTTGACAGCAGAAAAGATCTCCTTTAACAGAAAGCAGACGTGCCAGTATTGGTCCACAGATGTAACACAAATATGATTATCTGAGGATTCCCACAGTACTGAAAAGTGACCACTTCCCATGTTACCCCAGAAAAGACTTCCTTACTTTCCGTGCTGGCAGAATCCTGGAAACCAACGCCTACTCTGCTGAGATGAGCAATCAGATGAATTTGCTCTGATAAGTTATACAGCAACTCCTAAGCATGATCTTGTGCCTAGTGTAAAATCTGTGGGCTTGTTACATTTATTATAAACTCAAATATCCCATATAGAATATATGCTAATTTATCCTGCTATTTATTAAAGTCATGCTCATCTTTTTAGACAGTGAATGTTTAAGAGCAGCTGTTTAATTTAGCCTTGGAGGAAGTTTTTTGTGGATCAGACAGTAATATTCAACCTCCTTGTCAAGGGTTTTCCACGTGGGTATTTGTATTATTTTACTGAAAAAAAGTACATATTTTTCAAGATTCTTTAAACCAAAGGCCAGGCTGTGTGACTTACGGAAGCATTTCTGACTGCAGCAGGCTGTGACCATTTACCATGGCAAGGGGCTGGTCCTCAGACCCCAGGCTGGAGTCAGAACCCTTGCGAAGACTGCAGCAGAGGCAGTTTAGTAACGGCGGGTTGAGAATAATGTTGGGCATAGCTCCTATAGTTACAGCATGCATCCTGATCTGAGAGACACTCAATTTTCTCTTTTTCAGGACGCATATTTTTGTGAGGCTATCAGAACAGCAGATAAGCCCCATCTCTTTTACCTGCTGGAAAACAACCCACAAGAAATAGACATCACCTCTATGCAAACTTGCACCAGGTTTTCTGTTGTAATTCTTAAAGGAAGACAAATCTTCATTGCCAGACTTATTTCTGCATAGCTGACAAATGAAAATAGAATGCAAGAAAACCACAATCTGTATGATATCTGCTTTTTATCATCCTCTCTTCCCTTTAGCTCCTTTTCTGAACGGGAAACGCAGAATGGAAATCAAATGTAAAAGAAAATACATAAATGCAACATGGGAAAATATCTTTTACAAATATTTAGAATAGTGTTTACTTTATGGCTTTAATTCTTGGTAAAAATAGCCCCCAAAACTGAGTGCATGTGGAAAAAATGCAAACTGTGCTCTGTGTCTTCAAAATATAATTGTGTTAATGCCACATACAAAGTCAAAGCAGCACCTTGGGGAAAAAAAAAAAAAAAAAAAAAAGGATTTCCTGGTGTAACCAGAATGGGTAGCACAAGCCTATAACACAGTAAATGCTGTCACGTCAGGTCCAGTTTTCACACAGTCTCGATACCACAATGTGTTCAACGGTTGCCTTTCATATTTGCCTACTGATACTGTTTTCACAGTTGCAGATTGTTTGCCTCTTCTGCAAACACCAGGTTAACATATTTTGTGAAATCTGCCCTAGATGCTCCATCAAGGCCTCCATGTAAAGGCAAGCACCCACTTAGCTGTTTTCAGTCTCTCAGGACATGCGCTGCACGTGCAGCCTCTGGCTGTAATGACAGCAGTGGTTGTCTGTCACTCCGGTAGGAAATACCCTTTTTCTCTTTGGTTGACACAATTCTGAATGCACGCAGAAGTCCTCAGAAATGAAAAAATCTATCTTCAAATCCATTTGCAAAATAAATACATCTTTGTATAGCGGGGAGGGGGTGCCCTCAGGAGGGTGAGCTCTCCCCAGCACATCCTGCTTGCCTGTCCTAAGATCTGCAGCTATTGACACAGAAAACATTTTCGAAACATGCCACTGCTTACTGAAATATTGGTTATGTTCTGTTTAATCCTTTCAGCGTTCTTTTTTTGGCTTTTTTTTTTTTTTTCCTTTGCTGCCTTTCCATGGAAACATAACACAGCCTATTGTTTTGTTTAATTTTTGTCATTTGACTTTCTTCTATTGACCTCCTCTAATATGTGTCTGATTCTATTTTTTTTCAGACAAGTTAATGATTCAGGAAGAGGAAAGACATTTTCAGGGCGGCTCGAATATAAATGATAAACTGCAAGTCACATTTGTTTGCACATGGATAGTATTTGTGGTTTCACACTGTTCCAAAGCAGGGGCTCTGCTTCCAAGAGCTGGCTGGGTAGTTGGCCTGTTATTTATCAATGTCCCAAGCAGATGATTTCTGGATGATTTACAGGGCCGTCATCACACTCTTACATGCAGGCCGAACTGATCCTGCTGCTTGTGAAATACTTAAAGTTGTTAGAAATAAATAAATAAGACTAGAAATTTTCATCAGATAAGCTTGTTGCTAAATGTCTTTCAACATTAGCAGTAATTTGTCTGTAATTAAAGCCCAGATGAATTTTCCCAGCCTTCCCATTCTACATGGTTTGCAAGCAGCTGCAATCCCAACCTGTCCTCAAATCACAGTGAGGTGATTACGCCAATGATTATCGACTTCTCAAAGTGAGAAAGGATCTGCGGAGATAATAACATCTTTCAAGGTGTACAGGACAGTTTAACTTCATTATTCCAATGGGATTAATCCAGACAGTAGCCTAAACTCCAACATATTCCAGGTGGCTTTTCCTCCTTTAGTTTAGAAACTAGGTTAGCAGAGCCCCAAGGTAGGGATGACACTGCTAGGGAAGAGCTTTCCACAGCCCAGGGAGCATCTCCAGGTTTCTCCTCTTTAGTTTATGGAAGTGAATGACCTAATCTGATGCTGTGCTTGGAAATACAAATTGATCCTAAAAAACCACAGAGCTGTATGCCTTCTTACTTCACGTGCTTAAAAAATCTGAATTGCATTTCTGTAGTATGTTGGGGAAGTTATCTGTGGTCTATTTAGGAACTTTTTATGATTAAATGATAGGAAATGATTATTTTTACTTCGATCAGTTAAACCGCTCACATTGCACTGCGGTCACAAAGTCTGTGACCTGAGAAAGTTTGCCAAGTTCCATGACACATCTTTCAGTACAACTAAATCATATATAAACCAGTCTTGGGTTACTTTATTTTCCTTTTCTGGGCTGTGGGGAGCTAAAAGAGAATCCATGAGTGTTATTATTATTGCTACATTTACTTGTTTCATTCACTGAGCCTGGGCATCAGCCCTGTGGTAACAAGAAAGAGTCAATAAATATTCTTTAAATCCCTTGCCAGGGTTTCTAAGCTGTATTTACTGCTATATTTGCTGTTTATTTATGTGATTAATTTATATAGATATTTCAAAGAGGATTAAATCCTAGAATATGTAGAGAAGTACGTTCAAATATATTTGTTGGTAAAGATGAAGTGGAAACATGGTAGATTATTCAAAAGCAAATAGGCTGCTTTTCTACCAGTTTCTTCATAGCTTTTATTGTCTGTAAGTAATGTAGGTGCTATCTGAAAGGAACATGGTATAGAAAAAAGGCCTAATTTTGCTAAGAGGTGAACTGGCCAAGGTCAGCCATCTGCCCCTGCAGTAGTGGGTTTTTGTCAAGCTGAAAATTGCTCCTTTTAACTGTGTCTTTGAATATCTCATATGCACTCATCAACACAAAACAGAGGAAAAAAGGCCTGTTTTTCTCAACGAAGACAATTATTTTTACTCTTGATTACATTTGAAACCTAGCTCTTTCAGTAAAGTATTTTATCTAGTTTTTGATAAACAGAAAAATAAACCCAGTAATCTCCCCTTTCTTTACCTATATATAGCAGTAGCTTAAAAAATGTAGGGAATGATACTTCATTGTACTTCTGTGATACATTCAGATGGAGGGTTATTTTGATTCAGTTTTCATAAAGACAAGACTCCTAACCAGACCTGCAGCATTTTTTTTCCTTTCTTGCTCTGTTTTCCAAAAGCTATATTCTACCCTGGCAGTATGGCCATTTCCTGTCAGACAAGCACACCAAAAGGAGGAAAACAAATGCAAATTTTCCTACTGAATGATTCAATTCACCTGGAATAACATTTGAAATAATAAGAGCAATCTTCTATTAACAAAGTCCTGTGCACACTATTTAAATGAAAATGTGTGCTGTGGAATTGCAGCCCTGTCTGTTTCTGTTTGGAAAGGTAAATGAAAACTTTCCAGAAAAATCGGTTATCCTGCCTAGAGGGCACTGAATTAAAAAAAAAAAAAAAAGAAAAAAAGAAAAAGCTCAAGTTAAAATACCCCAGGGACTTATAACAGTCATATCTAATATAAGAAAGGACTAATTTACAGGTTATTCACCACAAAAAAAAAATTGTAATTTTTTCAGTGCCCACTGTTACTGCATTATGCAGTGTCCTGTTTCCCAGGGTCCTGTCAACTATGTCTAGAGGATGATAAACGTTGATTCTTTCGTAAAGTTGTATTGAATTCTCTGCTTTCCATTTGTTTGAATATTTCTGAGAAAAAAAAAAATCAGATAAGTTCTGGTATTAAGCTCATAAAAATAAATGTCCTGAATCAGGTCTCACTGAATATTCTGTTTCTGCCTGAAACACTGATTGATGTTAAAAAAAATTGATCATTAAAAAGCACATTATTTGGTTGAATACTACAAGGTCAAACTGTTATATGTGCTATTACTGCCTGTCTAAAAGATAGCAAAGAAGGTGAATATGCATTCATTCCCTTTGGTGTTTTTTGTTTGTTTTGTTGTTGTTTGTTTGTTCTCCTGTAAATGGTCTCAAATAGTCATTTTCATAGGTTTAGTTCAGCCAATAGTCCCATTGTAACCACTGCAATAACTGGTTTAATATGGTTATGTGTATGGGTGTGTATGTAATATGTGTATGGGTGTGTGACCAACCAAAGATACTGAACCATACCTCTTATATTCACAATGACTTTACTTTTTTAACACAAAGCATGGCAAACATATCCCATGAGGCCTCAAAAAGGGACTCAGGACAGTAGGAGGGAAGCCAAATAATGACACGTCTTTTTTAAAGATTTTTGATGAAAACTGTGCAGTGTTTTTCTAGCCCTGAAGTCTCATTGCAATAGAGGATGTGTTTCTGGATTCCCGTGGTTTTTAAAACTACTGAAAGAAGCCCAGTCCTCTAGGTTATCAAATATGGGGCCTACTCATGAGCATTGGAGCCAGAATATGTCAGTGAGGGGGTTCACCAGGAGGTTCAACTCCTCTGAGCAGGCAGGATTGCTGTAGACCCTGCTCTGTGTTGAGGAAAGGATGGGGTTGTGGCATGAGGCTCCAGCCCAGCAAATCTGCAATTTCTGTGCCTATTGGCCCAAGATATAACTTTGTTATCCTTATCCTGTGCTTTTTATTTTATGTTATTTTATTTTATTTTATTTATTTTATTTTATTTTATTTTATTTTATTTTATTTTATTTTATTTTTTAGGGCTTTTTTTTTAAATCAGTGGTAATAATAAACCCCTGGATTCTTCTAGAGAAAAATTAGTGGCATAGAGGTTTTTTTTTTTTTTTTTTTTTGGGTGTGTGTTTGATTTAATATGCATGACAATGAAGGAGAGTTGTATTGGGTAGTAAACCAGGATGTCAGCTGGAGGTGTGCAGAATACTGTACGTCCTGTCATTTGCACCAATGCATGAAACTTGTAATCAGAAAAGTCAGTAAAATGATGCACAAGGAACTGTCCTGGCAAGGACTTTGTTATGTTCCAACTTTTTGCTTTTCAGAACAGGTTGAAGTGAAATTCAGGATGGGGCTCAGCCATGAAAGTGAATTTTTGTTCTGCTGACTGCTCAGCTTGCAGTTAGCTGTAATTAGCTCTATTGCCCACCTATTCACGACTTGCTGGCCTCCTGCCACTCTGCTTCATAATGATAATATAAAAGAACTGAAGTCACATATAGTCTGCTACAACCTTGGGGTGTCAACGCGAGCTCTACTGAGAGGCTAATTACAAATGTGTTTGTAAAAAGAAACACCCCCATTAAATACAGGATGCCTATAGATAAGAACAATTCAATGAAAGGGGAACAACAAACTGAGACTTACCACCTGCTGCATCTTATTGCTGTAGTTTGGTGTATTCTTATAGTTTTGGGCTCTGCTTTTACATGATGGGAAGGTTTCCAGTGCTTGGATCTGGGACTGGGGATTTGAAAATCATCATTTAATCCAGACTCATTTTTTTCTGGTTCCTTGCTTCAGTGATGGTATATCACGCAAAGGAGCTTAAGCGCAACTCATGTGTTTATGAGTTCCTGAGTGGTCTACCAAGAAACCATCTAACTCCTGAGATCTTTTGATTCCTGAAGGCATCCTCAAGTTTTGCCCAGTGGAGCCCTCACATGTAAAAGTGTTTTTGCCACTGGAGAGATAAATGAACTTGTAGGTCTTTCCCTGCTGGATGTCTGTCTAATCTTTATTCAGTTGGCACATAACATCTAACACCAGAGGGCTTTTGTAGATAGCTCCTTACCTGAAATTAATGTGAACTCAGTCCTGACCTGCAGGAACAAGCTATGAATGATTCAAAACAGAATTGGGGTTCAAGCTCAAATTCAAATCCCTTCAATCTTCTGGGCATTAATTTTTCCAAAGGGTTGCAGTGCTGATACACAAGAGAAGAAACAGTAAACACCAAGCAGTATTTCTGAAGGAGGTTAGAATTATCTAAGTTATATTTTCTCTTCATAATTGAGATGTCCTCAGGTTACTGCTACACTTGTGGTTCTCCACAGTACCTCCATGTAGTCACTTGAGAACATTTCCCCAGCTGACTTGGAAGCTCAACTCAGAGTTGGGCTAATTTCTCTGGATTCAAACTGGTTCTCAGCATCCAGGGAATGTAGTCAGACTTCAATACCTGCACATGAACAATAAGATTAACAAAAAGTATAACAAGAAAAGAGTATGGGATAGTAATTACACTATAAAAATTACATTTAATCTCACCCTTTCTTTCTGAGCTATTAGATTCACAAGGTTGCTTTCAATTTCAAATTATCGTAATTGATTTTCCTCTTTGAAAATTGTCCGTCTTTTCTTATCAGAACCAAATAACCTTCAAATTCTTTGACATTATGCATGTTTTTACACCTCTTAAAGCACCGATATTCACATTATTACCCACGCCCACTGAATATGATGCTAAATTTAAGAACATGGAGTTTGCATTTGTGATTAAAAAAAAAAACACTTTGTAGAATCCTAGAATCCTAGAATGGTTTGAGTTGGAAAGAACCTTAAAGCCCATCCAGCTCTAACCACCCTGCCATGGGCAGGGACCCCTCCCAGCAGCCCAGGCTGCCCCCAGCCCCATCCAGCCTGGCCTTGGGCACTGCCAGGGATGGGGCAGCCACAGCTCCTCTGGGCAGTCTGTGCCAGGGCCTCACCATACTCATAGTAAAGAGTTTCTTAAAGGTGATCTAAACCTACCCTCTTTTAGTTTAAAGTCATCACTCCTTGCCCTATCACCGCACCCCCTGACACAGAGTCCCTCCCCAGCTTTCCTGTAGGCCCCCTTTAGGCCCTGTCAGGCTGTTGTAAGGTCTCCCCAGAGCCTTCTCTTCTCCAGGCTGAACAACCCCAACTCCCTCAGCCTGTCTTTGTAGGAGAGGTGTTCCAGACACCTGGTGATCCTCATGGCCCTCCTTTGGACTTGCTCCAAGTCCATGTCCTTCTTGTGTTGGGATCCCCAGAGCTGAACACAGTACTCTAGGTTATCATTACTTACCTCCACTTAAGGGCTCAGAAAGGTTACTGTAAGGAAAAATCTAAACAAGTTAAATCTGAAAATGGCATCTAGTGTACCAGGGCAATTGTAAATTTAGTCTACTGTGAAAACATGCAATGGCCCTATTATCATGTCAGGAGCATTTTATTATTCGTACTTTTTAGATTATGTATTTCAGAAGAAGTGGATATTTCCTCTTTGTGAGTTTCCTTCCAGGCAAACATATGGTTATTTTAGTTCTATATTTTTCTGCCATACATTTGTTGCCTTAATATGTTTTGATTTCTTTTAAAAGGAATTTTATTTAATTTCTTCTTTATAGCAGCCTTCATCTTACAATCGCTTCAGTTTATCATCTGTGCTTCATTTGTAGAGGAGAACAGGACACCTCTTTGTTTTGAATTCATCTTGTTTTCAGCAGTAAGTCTTGAGATAAAGTGGAAATAATGAGGCTGAAAGCATCATTACACCTGTATAGACACATTGCAGAACTAAAGGAAAGAGAAATAACTACTGTCTACTTGGTAATCAGACCTTTCCAAGTAGCACAGGAGGAGAAATAAAACAGATTTAGCAAGGCATAGTGCTTTTGAAGTAGACAGAGGGAGGAGTGAAGCACAGTGTCTTTCTTGTGCCAATATTACAAATACTTCCTTTTAGTCTCTTACTAATTTTTTTGATTGTTTGAACTAGCACTTTCAACAGTTGGAGCTAGCTAAGGAATGGATTTTATTATTTTTTTTCCATCATTCAGTTCACCTTCAATTAGCTCCTTTTACTAGCCATGTTCAGCATTTGTTCACCACTGAAGTAGCACCTTAATGATTCTGTGTGAGGATCACTTTGTATTTTTCAGAACCTGCTGCTGCCCAGAATTGGTAACACAAGAGGGAATTGAAACTCCAGCTCCCCCAGGTAAGGTTGGATGACAGCTTTTGCACAGATTTTACAAAATAACACTTTGAGTCTCTACTGTGTAACAAAAGCCATTTGTCCACTTAAGAAACACTTTAAAAGCATCGGTCTCTATCTTTGTTTTGCCTCAATGCACTATGCACTAAAAGCTTTATTTCCACAAGGGAAATTATTTTAGAAAATCCACCTGCAAAATGTCCTTATACCTCCAACCTAACTGGAGAATATTCACAGGGGCTTTTTGTTGTTATTGGATTTGGTTAATTAAGAATGCAATATAAAGCCAAGTAAAAATAATTAAATAAACAAGTGGGGTTTCCTTTCCTTCCCTTGTGCCTGACAGTCATATTAATACATAAATATCCTTTCCCTTATTGCCTATTGTCTTACGACAAATCATTTATACTTTTAAAACTGTTCTGTAAATTGACAGTCTCTTATGCTCTGCAAGGGTAAGTTGTTTTCTGCTGGGAAAAGAAATAAGTATAAATAAATCAATTATGGCATAATATAGATGCTTCATGAACATGTTGGTCAAAATCCTTGTGTCTGATGAATACTTCTAGTAGAAAAATTGTCTGCAGTCTGACACATTTGCTGAGTTGGAGGAGCTTATGTGGTCTACTTGAATGCACATGCTGGGACTTTGATGTTGTAGCCTCTGTACAGAAAATAATAATAATAATAATAAAAGAACAGAAACATGGTTAAAGCCCTGAAAACTTGGAATCTAACCTGCAGGAAGAGGCAGCAGATCAATAAAATTCAGTTAAGTGCATGAAAACAAGGCAGAGGATGGTGATCCCATGAAATTACCAAAATAACCAAAGGTCTGTTGAATCATAGTGGAAAAGGAAAGTTTAGGAAAGAGTTTGAAGATAAATTGGTAAGTTTTGCACATATTTGTAGGAGGCTGCTCTCAAACACGAGCTGCAGCTGGAAAGAAAGCACTAAGCTGCTATTTGAAAATCTGGCCAAGTACAGGCTAGCCACATCCTCTGAACAAAGATTGAAGTTGGCTTCAGAGGAGAAAAAAAAAGAAAAAGGAAAAAAAAAAAAAGATATTATTGGCTGGGAAGGTCCTCAAAAGCCTTTCTTGGATATGATAGAGATGAGGAACTTCAGAGAGAGACAGAAAGAGACTAGTGGCATCGATAAACAGACTTGAAAAATTATCCTTGCAAAGATATTCTTGGTATATATGCAAGACAAGGGACTTACTCAGGCCCAAGAAAAGCATGCTACATTCATGAGAGAAGAATCTGATGACAATCTTATCACAGAATCATAGAATGGCTTGGGTTGGAAGGGACCTCAAAGACCATCCAGTTCCAACCTCCCTGCTATAGGCAGGGATGCCACTAGATCAGGTTGTTCAGGGCCTCATCTTACCTGGTCTTGAACACCCCCAGGGATGGGGCATCCACAGCTTCTCTGAGCAACCTGTTGCAGTGCCTCACCACCCTATGAGTGAAGAATTTCCTCCTAACTTCTAATTTAAATCTCCTCTCTTTTAGTTTAAAATCATTCCCCCTCATCCTGTCATTATCTGATTAAGCAAAGAGTTGCTCCCTATCTTTTTTATAAGTCCTCTTCAAGTACTGAAATATTAGCTGCGTGAATGAATCAGAAATGGTGTATTTAGAGATGGCAGACAGAAAGACACTGTAAGGCTTAGACTGAGTGCTCAAGAACATGAAGGTCAGGCTATGGTCTTGTGTAACCAAATGCTTGATATGTCTGTCCACAAGAACAAGCAGAAAAATACCAGGGAGAATGTTAGTTTTAAATTAGCCATGTTGAACCTAAGCATCTACAAAGTGTTAGAGACAGACTAGGATTTTAGTTTGGAAAAAAGAGTAAATTTAATCTCACCTACATTTATATAGCTACAATACAGATATTACCCTTTACAGTAAACAAAAACAAGGACATTTTGGATATCATTCAGGTGCTTTATCTTAGAGATGCTCTTCAGCAGTAGGATGATGTGAACCCTACAGTTCTTTGAATATTATTGGCTTGATTTTCAGACTACACAGAGAGCCTGTTTTTGTTGATTCAGAAATATCTATATTTGTAGATATGAATCCCATCTATAGGGACAGAATACAGGTGTAGAAGTGAGGCATAGGAACAAGGGAAGAATTTATGTTTGTAGATGACATTTACTTAGATAAGATGTACACAGAAAATATAGCTGTAGGGAATCCCCAGAGGGGGATGGAAGAGGACAAAGATTCACAGAAGAACTTTCTGAAGGAACAGTTAGAAAGGTAGGAGGGTTTATTTACTGAAGTCAAGAACTAGAGATTAGGGAAAAGCACAGGAAAGAGGACAAGATGTGGTGAGATGAGCATAAAGGGAAAAACATATCAGAATTTGTCAGCTTTCTCTTGGAATATATAAATGAGGATAAGGAAGCATAAGGAAGATTTGAGGAATGGGTCAAGTTTCTGAGCAAATTCTTTAGCTTTTCCAGAGCTCAGTCTCCATACCTGTAAAATGGGACCACAGCAAATACTGTATCCTGAATCATACTGCAGAGCATGGAGATACTCTTCCTGGAGGCGACAGACAGCAGGAGCCAGAGCCATTCTGGGTCCTTAGCAGAACTTTCTAATTCATTTTGCTTCTCATTGCACTGCCCCAGCTGCTCTGTTACGATGAACCAATGTACTCTTGTTTCCTCCCAGGCCACGCTTTGTAGTGTGCGATGCTTCTTGATGAAGTATAATATGGCAACGCAAAATTTGATTCATTCACTTTATGCCATAGTTCACATATGGTGCACATGAGCAATCGTGTTTCCGTGAAGGTTCTCCTCATTTTGTTTCTTTTCCATCCTTCCTGTCTCTCCTGTCTTCTATCTCTGTCTTTAGGGAGACAGCCTAAAAAGGAAAAATTGCTTAACTGTTCATTGGATGCAGTTAAAAAAGCCTGAAAAGGATGAGGTGGATGTTGTTACAGATACACCAGGAATAAAGCTGGTTAGGGCAAATTGTTGCCCATATATTACTATTCTGGAACATAGACGTCACAAGCAATGAGGAAAGATTTTCCAGTAGCAAAAACTAAGCTGCTCAGCTTGAAACAAGCAGCACAGATTAGGAATCAGGATTCTCTTCTTTCCAGCATAATTGATAAATTGAAATGAAGTTTTATAGCAATGACAGTTCTGTTTCAAATGTGTATCCCACCATTCATTTCTGAATTTCCTGGGGTGGGAGGCATTGATGGTTTTGTTCCATTTTTAAAGCACAGCACTAGTATTTAGTAACAGTGTCATTCTTCTCACTGCAAGATGGTAAAAACTTTCAGTTTCAGTCTGATCCAGGCACTTAAGCAAACTGTTCTTTCTGTATTATGGGAGGAATGAAAAGTTCAGAGCAAAACTACGGGTATGCCTCAAATTTGGGAAAACTCAGACTTTAAGCAGAAGTCTGATGTTGGTTCTTCTCTGCTAAAAATAACGTGCTGTTGGCTGTAAGCCTACTTGGCAGGGGACTTGTGAGTGCCTTCAGGTTTGAAACTCTCTTCAGGTGTTGATTGTCACCTTCTACCCTTTTGGCAAAAAAAAAATATGCAGGGAAATTGAATTTTAGGCTAAAAAGACTCAACAGAATTTCAGTAAGTTTATTCATATTTGCAGCTCCATTAAAACTTCAGAAAGCAATTTAAAAGACTCCTTGTAACTTCAGGGGTTACATTTGCAGTGTATTTTAATTCCAACAAGGTTCATGAATCTCTTAAAATAGAAATCCTTGTTTTCCTTCTTTAGTTCAACAGTGAAAGTTCTGGTTGGATTACGGCTGGTAACATAGGCACTGATAAGAGAGTTTTCAGGCAACGTTAAGACCCAGAGGTTTAGATTTTCTCCTAAAATGGACTACTCAGGATACAAATACTTCCAAGCTTTTTGAAAATGTCAGTGAAAACAATAATATTTTTTGAAATTAAACCTGTTTCTGCCATGCTGGATACACATACCTCAGAGAATCACACAAGTGCGTGAGAACTGCAGACTGACCTACATCAATTTGTGCTCTAAGATGAGGGCATAATTTGCTTTGAAAGCCAAAATGCATTTCTTTTCATACTCACAACTACTCATGCCATAAAGGAAGCTAATTTCAAAATGTTTTCCTAATTATAAAGCAACATCACAATAGCACTTTCCTCCAGAATTTTTCTGTATTATATTATACAACACTGAATTATTTATATTTCTACTTAAAATATCCGAACACCTTTGAATCCAGGGCTGTGGAAATGGAATGCTAATATTTAGTACATTTAACTTTTTTTTTTCCTAATACTTCACAGTTCATTTACATTAATGCACCTTTGTGAGATTATAAATAAACTACGTTATTACATGCACATTGCTATTGTATGTACAATAATGTGTGGCATAGGAGGATAAAACACCACAATAAACTGCACTTTGTGACTTGCTATAAATAAGGTTTCTTGTTTTACCTTTTTTTTTTTTTTTTGTGTAGCCTTCACCTTCAGTCTGCTTTGGATTTTTGTGTAGGTTGGTTGCAGTGGTCCTGAGGTTTTTAACTGCTTTTTTCAGTGCAGAAGTAGCACGTTTGGGAGCAGAGCTGAACGTGCACTGTACAGGTATAATATGGATAATACAAACGAGTTCACTGGCTGTTGTTTATCTCTTCTTTGCACTGAAATAAAAAGAAATCTAGCTGAATTAGTTGATTATAGAATGACTTTGATCTGTTGTTATGGTGCACCCATCAGAAATGAAAGGCAGTGGTAGGATTGCTGTAGGCTGTGTACTTTCTTTAGAGACAGAGTAGCTTTAATGACGTTGTGCAGGTTGTGGCTGGGACCCTGCTGGAGTACTGCATGCAGATCTGACCCCCTATGTACTGACATCAAACCCTATGAGACTGATTCAGTGCAATGGAATTTAAAACTTCAGAGCTACTAGGAAAAAAGAACCCCTTCTTCATGCAAGGTGGGTTTGGAGGAGCATGTGCTGAGCAGGATGCTCCTTGCCCACTTGCCTGCAGTAGAGAGATGGATGGGTCCTGGTCCTCCAGGAGACAGGGTCTTAATGCAGAGGCTGTGCATTGGGTAGCTCTGTGTCCTGATAACCAACTCGCCTCCCAAATTTAATTTGAAATAGATTTTGTTTGCATCATTCAGTTCCTTAACTTATTTGATCTCAGGGGAATCAGCTATTGATTCATATTTAAAATATCTCCAAGAAATGGGTTATTGAGCATTAGGGTAATAACTCAATAATATTCTCATTAAGATGGCAGTTTTAATTCACAAATATAAATTTTGTCTTCAGCCCAAGGTTCTATAGGTCAATTTGTGGGAGAACCTGGTCTTAGCACAGCCAGTCTGGTTTCATAACAACAACAAGGAAAAAATTATTGCCAAATAAAATGTAACTTGAAAGCTCTAAGTATTTTATAAATAGTATTGATGGGGTTTTGCATCCAAGAAAGATCATAATACTAGATATATTAAGTCTCTAGGTTCACTAATACCTGTGATTAGACGCAAATATCTACTTATAATAGGATCTGACTGGAAAGAGTGGAAAGAGTGTTTTTCCAGATGCACAACAGTTTAAATAATTCAAGGACAGAGGAAGATGCAGTTACGTGAATAATAGATAAATCAACAGACTATGAGGAAAAGATCTAAAATAAAACTGGCTATCTGAAAAACCCCGTTCAGTGACAGGGGAGACAATTTTGATGACTCAGAGGTTGCCTATCTTCAAAAATTAAGTGAAATAGCTGTTTAAGAAAATAGTGGTTTGAGGGTTTACATTGAAACAGCTATTCTGACTATTCCACCACATTTTCAAATATAAACAAGTCTTGACTTCTGAAGTATTTATAAGTTTGGCTGCTGGTGCTTATTTTAAGTTGATGTTTGCAAAAGTTGGATGACTTCAATGATTAATAATAGTGTGAGAGACTGAATAACTACAGCCATCCTAAATGTTTCTGTGTAATACCTTATTAGCACTGTGCTCTCTGCAGTAAAGGTGTCACTACAGGAGATCAGACAGTAACAATATTCTTGTTATTAAGAGGGTAAAATAAAATAATTACTTTTTCTGTTATAGACATTCCTAGCAGTAGTCTAGCTTAATCATGCATGTTCACACCTCTGAATAAAGTTGCTGTTATATATTGAGCTACCTGATAATGGAGAAGAGGTTTGTGTGTTCTCTAACGTGGCTGGATACCAGCCCAGGGACCTGCTGTGCTGGCCTGCTGTTATGCTGCTACTCAATATGGTTGATATTGAAGGAAATGTTGGGAAATGTAGGTCTGAAGGTGAGAAAAGTGTGAGTGAAGGATTTTTTTGATTCTCCATCCAATAAAACTAAAGCCCAGTTCTTTGAGCCATTATCCCAATTCTGCTGGAAGGAGCCATGTAAAATCAGGCTTACCTGCATAAAGGTTGCACTGGCAGGCAAAAGCCCAAAGTGTTTGGGTTGGAAAGGCTGGAAAATTTGGTCATGCGTTCTCATCAGCCTCCCCTCAACACACACTACTCACAGCAATTAGTATGGTGATTCATATTTGTTAGTCACTACTTTAGTGAATCAGTCCAAATTGTTCTCTCCTCTAAGTGTGTCTTGGAAAACTCCTTATTCTTTATGCAATTTTCTAGGTATATTTATCCAGACATCAGTCAGGTAGCCAAATACCAATTCTTGTGGGACATTACCAGCCAATTTCTCTCTCCTTAATGAATTATTTATAATTTTCCATTGTCAGTAGCTCACAAACCAGTTTCTGATTGGGCTAATTATGTTGTTGTCTAAGCCAAATTGATTTAATTTTCTCCCTAGACTATCATATGCTACCTTATCAAATGCTTGTCTGAAATCCAAGTATATCCGTGGCACTCCCTCACTTTGATTTTCTGCCTAAAAAACTATCAAGCTTGTCTGGCCAGCTTTATTTTTAGCATTTCCATGTACACCCCCTGACAAAGAGTCCCTCCTCAACTTTCCTGGCCCCCTTTATGTACTGGAGGGCTGCCATCAGGTGAGGGTCTCTCTTACAAGAAAGGATCTGAATAAATACAGGTGGTTAACTGCAGGAGACAGGTCCCAGCTGGGAATGCCAAGGTAGCTGTGATGCTTCACACTGTTGGGGAAAAGCAAAAGTTAACTGCTCCACAGGAACTTCATGTGTTGTGAAGGGGATCCTGAATTTTTGAATTCCTCTAGAATTGGGGTCCTTTCCAGCTTAATTTTCTTTCATTTTTTCATAGCTGAATAGTGAATAAACAAACAAAATTGGTTTTGTTACATGCATGTTATAACTTGCCATGTACTTCCACACTGTTTTTGTACCACTCTACTTTATCGTCTTTACGTTTTAGAAGAAGTCAATGTTTGTACTGAAAGAGATATTCTGTGATTATGTCTAAGCAGTAACATTGAGCATTCTTACATGACTACCATCAGAATGCTTCAACTGGACTGCTGTTTTCCGCTGCCTTCCAAGGATGTGCTCTCTTAATGTTCAGCTACCTTATAATTTTTTTCCATAGTTGTAATACTTGAGCAGAGACAAAGGTGAATCACAAATTTCAGACACAGAGACACCTGTGACACCTCAGACATTTATGTAAATGAAATTGTTGATATGCAGAATTATCTAGCAGGAGTTAATATATATGATATGCTTACAAGAATTATTTCAAGTGAAGAGTAATCAAGTATGGTTTTGTAATCCTCCTCTAACTCAGCTTCTGTTTAACAAATTTGTGCTGTCCAAGATGTGCCTTTATATCTGTACTTTCTGTTATTAACTCTCCTTGCTATGACTTCTACCTTTTATTGTGTTTGAAAGCTGCTTTTTTTCAGACTGCTAGTTAGAAGCCATGGGTCAGACACATTTATATAGAAAAGCACCACGTGTGGGATGGATAACGGCAATGAAATTAGCATGAAAATCGTTTAGTCTGAAAGAGTAAAATTACATCTATTGTGCTCTCAAGGAGACAATGCATGAAGTACTAAGGGAAGGGTTATAATCAGATACTTTGATTAGGCTTGTGAAGAGAAATACAAAATGCTGCTATTATGAGTACCCATTCCCATAGTCATTGGCAATTTTCATATTTAAGTTTTCAAACAAACAAACAAAGCAAAATAACAAACCCTCCCCACCTTCCTCTTCTAGATTATGAGAACAAGTAGTACCAATTCAGGTCATGCTTTTTTTCCAATACTTGTCGTGAGCTAGGAATCAACATTTTGGCAGTAAATTTTGGCTTAGACTAAACATCCAAAATCTTGGTGGCTTTGCTGAAATTTTTCAGTCTTTAAAGCAGACCTGGAAAGACTAAAAGGTAGAAAATGAATGTACTTTTTTTTTTTTTTCAGATATGCAATTCTATCTGTCTATAGTCAAGTTGAGAATTTAGATATGTCAAATAAATTTATGCAATTATTTGGCTATCCATTCCTTTTTCTATCTTTTTTTTTTTTTTTGACATGAAAGACCTTTCTACTCCCAACCTGCCCTGAAGTGCCACTGAGTTATTTCAAAAACAAAGCCCCTTTTTCCAAAAAACTATTTTCCCTCAAAATGCATGAAGCTGCGCTATCTCTTGGGTCCATTAAATCTCTTTCTGGGTGAAAGCTCAGCAACTAACTCAAGACAGACTCTGCATTTTTTCAACTTATCCAGACACTGACTACAACTTGAAGGTTCCAGTGAAAGCATCAGTACTCATTTCTGGAGCAGAGCAGGCTCTCTTCTGAACATTGCGGAACATGGAAAACCTTTGCTTTGCAAAGAAAAATCAAATTTACCTTGAAATTGAAATGTTGGAGCTAAGCAGCCACGGCCAAAGTGGGAGTTATATTCTGAATACTGTAGTTTTAAGACTCAGTAGAAGTGCTTTTTACAAACAGATTGCATTTCTCTTCTAAATAATACCTTTGTGTCTGGCTGCTAAATAAAAGTCTATGTAATTCCTCTGATAATCCAGTCTTAAAATACCCCCTAGTTTGGAAAAGTCAAGTCCTCCAGGTAAGATGTCTTGAAGATAAAATGAGAAAATACAAGCTTTCTAATAACTTCTAATATTGTATTTTTCATGCTTTTTATTTTTATTTTTTTTCTGATCAGAAAAAGTGAACTTTTCTTGTTTTGTGCTGTATAGAATAAAACTATTTGCCAGTTTATTGCAGGGCTGACTCAAACCTAATCTATAATTAGGATTTTTTTTAAAACTTTATTTCTTCTATGAATAATATCCAGCTGATCTCAGTAAAGCTGTTTGCCAGGTAATTCAAATAAAAAGTAGTGCCCCTTGTTCTGTCATTTAGAAGAATGAACCTACCTAAGCAACTGTTAGGTATAATTGCGTTAAACAGGTTGATTGCAAACAGAATGTTACTCTGCTGCTTTCTGTTTTGTTAAAGCTCGTTGCTAGGGGCCTACAATCAGATTTACATTCTTAAAATGTTGGGTGCGCAGCAGGTGAAATTTTAGCAGCCATGGCCTTGTCCTTCCTTTGTAGCACTCTATGACTGGAGAAATGACATTGGGAATGTATAGATAACATTCTTACATACATTATGTTAAAACTAAGGCTTTCTTGGCTGAAATGTTTGAAGCAAAGCTTGGTTTGGCTTAATATAGAACTAATCAAGGCTTCATCTTGATGTGACCCAAAAAAAAAATCACTATCTTTTTCACAATCAGCTCTACTGGCAGTAGACAATTATGCTTTCTTTCACTTGCAAAAATGTGTATTTATAGTGTAGCAGATAACTGTGCACTGGATATATTCTTGGAAGCCAAGATAAAGTCCTCACTTTTCTGCATAAATAATCTGGTTTTGAAAAGCTTATTATGCAAAAATGATGTTAGCAAGTATGCTGCAGTAACTTCCATCAGCAATACCATTGTAACTTGTCAGGTAAGCAGGAGTTTACAATGCCACAGACATCTTCGTCTTTGTGGTTTTCAGAAGGTCCATTTTGACCTCAAAGTGTTACTCTTGACTAAAATAACAACCTATCTTTGGGTTTTGAAAAGTCTTCAGAAACTGAAGAAAATTTTCCTCTAAATCAAGACAGTCTTCTCAAGTCATGAGTCTGTCTTTTTCTGTCCTTTCACTATAAACAGATAATCTCGTTCAAATGCGGTTGATTGGACTGGAAACCAAAGTCTTTGCAGACTCTGCAAGTGTTAATTTCAACTGCCAGGGGAGCAAAAGAACTGAAAGGTTTGCTGCTTTGAGAGTTTTGTTTCTTTTGAGGCTTCTTTGCACAATAAACCATCACTAAATTTTCTTGCTGGCAGAAAAAAAACATTTAAACTACAAAATGATTTTTCGACCTGTATTATACTGCAACAGTCAGGAGCTAACTCTGGTTATATATGCTACTAAGCCCTCATTCATATGGACAGCATAGTATTCAAAACTATGAAATATATTATAATAACATGGTTATGGCAATGGTTTTGTTTTTCTTTCTGACAGTGGAACTATTCTCTGCTTAAAAGCTTTAATTTCTTATGCAGGAGGGAATTTCTCCAGGGAAAATCACACACATCAGTTAGAAGGAAGGAAAAACTTGTACTCATAAATTTTAATGTGTAATTTATTTGCTTGTTTCTGTGGATTAGTCGGAAGAAAAATGTGAAGGGCAAAAGCCAGTATGGCTTGATTAATGGTCAAAAAGGCGTTTCAGGGATTAGGAATTTGGATGAATTTTTTAAAGGCATTTGGAGTTCTAGGAAGGCTTTTCTAAATGTTTTATCTTAAAACAATACTTTACCTTTGTAAATTGCATAATAATCATTCTTACCATATGGTGAACATAACTGAATTTAAGAGGTCTCATTCCAATTTCACTTTCTCTCATTTAACTCTATTCAATCCATGGCAATATATTCTTATCATGTACTGCAGTAGATGAAAATTGGTCACTTAGAGATAAGAAAAACAAAAACATGTGCTACTAACCCCTAGTTCATATCAACAATATAGTACTAAAAAAAGTTATAAAATATTTGAAAATAACATGGTTATGGGAATGGTACTTCTGCCATCTACCTCTGTTTATAGCAACTAGCTAGGTCCCTAGCTAGAAGGAAAGTAAGGTTTACCTCTAAATTCAACTAAAGCGTATGTTTTAAAGTAGAATTGGAAACATTGGTTATTCCTGTGAAGTAGAGATTAATGTTTACTTTGCAGGCTTAAGCACAACTTGACAGCAAGGATATGCAGTAAGGATCTACTGGAAACTAAACCCGGATTGCTAGTACACCAGGCATGTCACCTCTTACCGGCACACACTCCTGTTTACAAAAGTTATATTTTTAAAATTGTTATAGATAAGTAAAAATGTACTTTCAATGACATTGAGAACATAATTAAAGAAATATCTAACGTCTTACTGTGTCTCATTCCATTCCTATAATAACATCTAGGTCTAAATCTAACTGTGTGAAACTTTTTGAGGACTAGAAAATAAAATAAAATAAAAAGAAACAAAGAAATAAAAAGCAAGAAGAAGTAAATCTGAACTAAACAAAGAATAAAGGCAAGAACTTTTCCAGTTTTCAAATAAGCTTCAACCTCATCTTGTTTAGATAAGCCTACAGCAAACTGGCTAATGAGGAACTTCAAACCCAGTGGCTGGGAAAACAACCAGAAATAAATGTACAAATATAGCATGAGTTTCCAAAACAGAATGATGCATAGATGTCTGAATTGTTTCTGGTAGAGAGGCCCATGAATTATATCTGTTTCCTCATGAAGATATTCATAAAGTAAATTTGGACTTCTCCCAACAGAGCTATCAGGTACATATATATATAGGAAAACGTGTACATGAATATTTGGATATCCAGATCATCATAACTAAATATAACAAGTTATATGTGATAAGAAAGGAGATAAAATAAAAGAAAACAAAATCCCAAAAAGTAAAACAGATCTGACTGCAATGGACCAAGAATAGTGCCATTTATTGCAGCAATTTCAAACTGAAAAAAAGATTGAGATGCAGAAAGTCTTGACTTATCACAGGATATCATCTTCAAGCCCTTCCTCTTTGACAGTATCATAAATTCTAGAAAAAATACAGTCTAAATACAGAAGTAATCCCCTCACATATATAAATGAGAATATACAGACCTCTATCAACAAAACAAAACTAGCCAAAATAACCATTCTTTTCTCAAAAACATTTCCAAAAATTTCAACAGAACCACAACTCTTCAATGTGAAGCAAAATCAATAAAAATCACATCAATATAAGCAGTAGAGAACAATCCAAGAGGATTTACATGAGTTATAAGGAAATTGATACAACTGTTGGAAGAGGTGGTAGTAAATAACAAGATTTGCTATATTCATCTATACTATTCTAAGTTATAACGGCTAAATAAATTATGAAGCTCAAACTGAGAAAAGATCAACAACAGAATTAATAAACCAAAATATGTTACAAAAATATCTTTAAGAGAATAAAGACAAAGCTTAGTGAGAACAGGGTAGATTTTAACCTCTTTTCAAACACATTTTCAGCCATAGAAGACAAATCAAAGATTCATCAAACAGGAATGAATATTTAAAATGCACACTACGGATTTTAATATCAGAGAGGTTCTCTCAACATGGTGTTTAGCACTGAATTTGTAAGATTTGGAGATGAAGTCAAGACATAAAATGTGAACAGAATAGTCTGACAGCAGAACATTGCTTGTGTTTTGCTAATGATACGGCTCTTTTATAACACAATCAGCTAGCAGGCAAACAAAATAGAAGTTTCAATCATTAAAAAAAAAAAAAGGATGGGCTAATAAGCAGTCATAAAAAAACAATACTGAGCATACTGAGCACCCAATATTTTCTAATTTTGGCTTTCCATTAGAGGGCAACAACTTGCTTTCATGTACCTTATTTGTAACATGCAGATACAAAGAATAATCAGATGATCATGATATTATGAATTGGGAAGTCAGATGCATTATTCATTAAATCAAATGAAATTTTGTCTCTGCAAATTTAGGAACTCAAGATCAAACTAATCTTTGTTTCAAATATGTTATTTCAACATTTATGTATGATTGACTCCACAAATTTAAAAGTAAATGCCTCAGGAAAATAGTAAATACTGAACATAAATGAATTTATAACAAAAGTGTAGACTTTTCAAAAAGTGCACTAATTTCAGTACGCGCTAAGAATTAGGCAATGGAGATATTATAACAGGGGTATCAATACCTGACAGAAAATATGGAAAAGAGCAAAGCAATTTGTGGTACAGCAATGTGTGGGGGAAACTTACAGAATATCAAGGGGATGAAGAAATAGTAATAGAAAAGCTGTTTATTTCTAGATCTCATCTGATTGTATGGGAGAATCCAGATTGAGACAAACCATTGACAATTTTGACACTCAGATCTTTGCACTGCTTTTGTTACATTTTATGCCATGGGGAGAACTAATTTCTGAAAGAAACTATTACTTCTCACAAAATCCCTCATTATATCTTTGAAGTTGTTGTTGTTTTTCATGAATGCGGTTTCCTTTCACTTTTCTGACAGAAATACTGACCTTGGGTATTTCGAACCTGCATTTATAAAGCTGATGATGCTGGCAGAATGAATCACACATGCTTACATTTCCAATTCCATTCATATGTCTTTTGAATTGTGTCTTTTTTACACATCATAGCCTGAATTTATACCTTGGAAAATTGAATTGCTGGTTGAATTATAGTGCTAAGTAGCACTTTAGAATGCCCATAGAAAGTTCTTAGCCTCTTCTATTGGCAATATGCAATACTAATTTTTGAAAGTCATTAGGGTTAGATTATCCTTCTGAGGAACTATTTTTTGAAATGAAGAGCTCATTCTTCCTCCCCTCTACCTGCAAATATTCATATGCAGCCCAGAAGACTTGCTTTTGTTGCCAATCACTAGTGCCCAAGCCCCACAGTCACACGCAGCTAGTGGGTGGAAATCAGGGTATGCAGATGCCATTGCAGAATTGGCCTTGCAGGTAACGTGCTGGGCAGGGTAATTTCTAGGCACAGATAAAATTCTCTAAAACCACTGTAGGCCCACAGCTTACTTCTGCCCTGAAGCCCTGAAAAAAATACAGTCATTGCTGCATGGACCATTGGGTATGTGGCAGGAGGTAGGGGTTCTGGTAACCCCTTTTCCTGTCCCCAGAAGCAGTAGTAACCTTTTCTGTTACTGGCAGGCAGCTCTCCATTGCTGTGTTTTATCACTCCCTTGGTCTGACTTGGATTATCTCATGCTTTCTTCCCTTTCTTTTTCAGCAGAAATGGCCAGGTCTGAGAGTCCCTTATTTTTGGAGCAGGAGAATGAAAATGAAATGGTGTCTACACTCTGGAGAGGCTCTGATCTGGTACTAAAGACTGAAAGTACGTCTGTACGTATAGTGTGGATGAGCTGAAGACCTGGGTTTTGTCAGTATGGGCCAGCCGCACTAAAAGCCTGCCGGAGTATGCTCTCCTAAAATGATTTCCAGCCTGGAGAAAGTTTATGTCCAGACAGGTCAGAGAAGTAACAGAAGAGCTTCAGAAAGTCCCATCCATCTGTAAGATCATAGCACCCAGGATAATCTTCTCCATAACTTCCAGGTACTGAGACT
This sequence comes from Anser anser, assembly GCF_964211835.1. Lineage (NCBI taxonomy): Eukaryota > Metazoa > Chordata > Aves > Anseriformes > Anatidae > Anser > Anser anser. Next base: position 152,356,622 of record NC_139721.1, read on the forward strand.
GGACTAACAGGCCTGTAGTTTCCTGGGTCTCCGTTTTGTACCCTTCTTGTAGATCAACAGGCTAGCTTCCAGCCAGCAGGAATTGTTGAAAGAGGTTTATATAACATCCACTAACTCCTTCAGTACTCTGGGGTTAACCCCATCAGGCCCCATGGACTTATGAACATTCATCTGATAAAACTGGCCCATTACAATTTTGGTGACCACAAATAGAAAATCACTGTTCTCCCGGTCATGGTCCTCAAAATCAGAGGACTGGGCAACCTAAGATCTATCATTTATATTAAAAGTTGAGGCAAAAAAAGGCTTTATATGCCACTGTTTTTTCCTCATCCCTACTTGTTTGGTGACCATCTTCATCATCACTAATATTTTCCTTAGACCTCCTCTTGCTGTTGACATGCTTTAAAAAAGCCTTTTTTTTTTTGGTTGTCTGACACCACAATGGCTACTATCAGCTGAAGTTGAGCTTTGGCTTTTCTTGTTTTCTCCCTACAAATGTGAACTGCAGCTCTGTGATCTCATTGTGGCCTGACCTTGCTTCCAGAGATCATATACCTTTTTTTTCTGCCGAAGTTTCAATAGGAGTTCCCTGTTCAGCCAAGCTGGTCCTCTGCCCTGCTTGCTTATGTAGGAGTAAATCCAAGGTGGTATCACTGCCTCTGCTGTGGTCACTCAAACATTATATATGAATAAGCCCTGAGCCTAGAGCTGAGACAGAATCACCTGAACACACTGACTGGCATGCCAAAGAGCTTGTTTCCACTTTCTTTCAGGGGTTTTCTGTCTTTACATTATTGTTATCAGCCCTAAGTGCATCAGTTCTTGCTCTGCTAATGAAGAAAGTAGTCCAGTGTTTTATTTTGTGCTGGAAAAGTCTATGGAATAACTATAAATATATACCCTGCTCCAGGGCTAAGTTCCTTCTGAATGCCATTTGTCTTGAAAAATGTGGAAATTCCTGTGGTTTTAGGCCTTAAATATGTCAAGATACATCCTTTATTTCACTTTGTTCCATATGGCTCGAATATGAATGGATTATTTTTTCATTCTTCCTTTTTCCAATCTGGAAAGACATGATATTTATTTATTTATTTATTTATTTGACTGAAAATTCATTTTCACATTCTTGATATTTCAGTGTTTATTTTATGATTGAGGTCATCATAAAGGGCATCTTTGAGATGTTTTTCTTTCATCCTAATAGCTTTTTTGATTTTTATATTTTTTTTATTTTTCTGTGAAAACATTCCTTTTAGTTGAGTGAATTCCATTATTTCTATTGTCTTTTCTATTAGGCTTCTTTAAAGTGAAGTGAGGGAGAAGGAATTGAAAAGAAGAAATGGAACACAGTTCAGATGGAAAAAAATATTTACAGCAGTATTGTTGAGCTACCATGACTGTATCTACTATATTTCTATCATAATATGTTTATAATTTCCTGAATGGCCTGTGCAGTTCTCACAAAGATTGTGGTCTATGTCACTTACGGTCCTTAGAGATAAACAAGTCAATCTTTTTGCCTCAGCTGCAACCTTTTCTCTCTGTTTGTTCATGTATTATTTTAGATATTATAGATTAGGAAAAGGAGAAAGCAGATAGCTTGTTTCAGATATATTACTTTTAAGAACAAATCTGGATCTAAGTTACAATTCCAGAAAAGAAAATCTCTTTTTTTTTCTTATATCAGAGCACGTATTCTAGATCTGTATGAGGTAATTAAAATAAGAGTAAGGTCTTATATTTATTTTTTTTAATGAGATTATTTCATCCAAAGTAAGATTCTTATTTAAAATGAGAATATCTCATCCAAAACTTTGTTACATGCTCCAGAACTGAAGGTTCACAGAAGATTAGAAACAAATTTGTGTTCACATTGCTTCGAAAATCAAATCACGTAGATTTGGGCCATTTCTAATGAACATCACATGGAACTTCCTTTTTTTAGCAAAAAATCTGCAAAAAGACTGTCTTAAATATTAACATCCTTGGTTTTCAGAAAACAATCTATTGCGTCGATTACATCAATTACAATATTTTTAAGTACAGACTTGAGTTCATAGGGTCAAAGGAGTCTTGAAAACATTCTGCTCTACTAAGAAAAACTATGAGGTCCCAGTCAACAAAGCAAACCTGCTGGTGGGACCTCATTGACAATTACACGCTTTTTTTCATACAGAATCAACTTGTGCAGTAACTGGGCCTTGATAAGTATATGAAGGAGTTCAAGATAGCTCTCACATCCAAGCAAATAAATGCTACATTCAGGACCAAAAAATAAAAAATATAAATCAGTACTCTAAATATCTGCTTCTGAGAGTGCTGAGTAGATGTGCTTTAAGCATATTCCTGTATCAATCTTATACTTCAGTGGGGAGACTAGCCCATCTCTTGTGTGTAATATGACTTTGACAATAATAGAGGAGACTAAACAATAACAAAAGAAAAAGGGAAGTAATTTTTTTCAGAGGTGCCAGCTCTGGAGCCAGCATGGAGCATTTCTCATGATGAATCGGTTAGCTGGGCACAAACAAGCAACTAAACAAGCTAAAGTTAGTAATAGGCAGCCACAGGCTGAAAGCTTGCCCAGTTTCTGAAGAGTGGGAAGATGAAAGACAGCAGAAACTTTATTCATGCTCTGTGTGTTTGTGTTTCCCTCAAAGTGGGTTATGAAGAGTGTTAAGAGGAAGAAATCTATTCATACGTCCTATATTGTCTGCAACCTTGTAGTCATTCTGTTTACAATCTGGACAGTTGGCCACAATCAAGAGCTTTAGCGGTTTCTTTTGTCTCCTGTGTGTCCCAGAACTCTGACTTTCTGCATTTGCATCAATATGCCAAGTTCTGTGATCTTCTTGTAAACCTTCTTCAAACAAAATTTTGGTTATGCATCTCAGAGCATAGCACCCAAATATGGTTTACTTGCTGGAAGTGCAAGAAAACTCTGTGCATGTTCTCTTCAGTTTATATCAGGGTAATTCAGAATAAAATTCAGCCCATGTTTTTGGTACTTATTGTGCTTATTTTTTCCTGCTTTTTGGCAAGATACGTCATATTCTGTTTAGATAATGCAGTCTTGGTAACAAAAGATGTTGCTTCATCTCTTTACTGTTGAAAGTTGGTGGTGTATGGGGATTTGAATGCTGCTGGATTTACTATGAAGCATTAGTGGATTTGTGGAGAACTGGCTACATTGCTTCTCTAATAATAATTGCCAAGAGTTTTAACATCCTCTTGAAAAGTATTGAACTTTCACTGTAGTGGTCCCTCCCTAAGAGCAGAGGTCTGAGTTATATCATTGTTTGCCTGGTCAGAGATTTTGTGAGTCCTGGGACGCAGAGCTCCATGTGCTGGGAAAAAAAAACAGCCCAAGGGGAGTGTAACAACACCAGATGTCCACGGTCTTTATACTCACAGGATAAGAAAGAAAAAAAGAATTGAGAATTTACTTCAATCTTCCTTCCTTACACACAGGGCATAAGTAGCAGTACAACTGTGGTTGGGTGCATGGACATCCGAGTAATTTGTATTAATGCCATTGTTGCAGTTTGTGAATCCCTTTGCTTCTTTTTCTTTTGCAGATGGGAAGTGTGCTCCCCTAAATGCAAATCAATGAGAAGATGAAAATCTTCTGTCCCATGCAACACAGTCAGTGTGAGATAGGGAGTCCAATCCTGTTCTCACTGCAGAACTACTCAGATTTACATTAGCATTGTCGCTGGAAAAGATTTTGGGGTGGTTAGAGAATCTCTGATTTTTTTAACCAGTTTTGTTCAAATATAGTTCCAGATGTGCTTAACACTTCATATTTTCTTCATTTTCCATTGTCAGAAATGGAATTTTGCTTCATTTACTTGCTTGTCTGTTCCTTCTTGCTGTGTTTTTCGTTTGGGGTAACATTCTTATGTAGACAAAAATTCTTTTTTTATCCAAAGTACCTAGATTTCTGTATAGGGTTTTTTATATTTAAAAATAGGAGAACAGCCCACACTAATCCTCTAACTGCACTATAAATGGGAATTGTCCACAACTAATGTCAGAATCACAACCTAGATACCACTGCATAGACCACTGGTGTTCTTAGTATATTTTTGTGCAACTAGATTAAAATTTCGGCATGAACCTATTATTTTCATTATCTCTGTAGCTGACTGATTTCTTTCCTCGTATTAAAATATTTTTGTTACAAAAACTCTTTGAGTCTTCAGATTGAAGATTTCCTCTCAGAAATAGTAGGTTAAATCTTTGTAATCATGCACTGTATGTATTTTTTTTAATTGGTCAAAATATTACCCAGAATGTGTGAAGTATTTTTGAAATAAGTAGCGTAGAATTAAACTCGCCATTTAAAAGGTAGGTAGCACATCTAAGCACCATCTACTAATAATGGGACAAAAGCAACTCCTGAAGAGGAATCCTCTCACTTAAATATCCCAGACAGCTGGAATGAATTGCTACTTCCCAAGTCCCTTTTACTATAAATTGCTGGTAGAAGGGGACAAATAGCTCTGTTCTGACACTTCCTTCTTAGGTGAAGTGACTCCCATTTAAGAATAATAAATTCAAAGAAATGTTGGAGGAAAAAAACAACAACAAAACAAGCAAAAAACTACCACCACCACCACCAACAACATAAAACAGAAGTTCTGTAACTCATGGCATTTGTGTGCCTTCCCACAAGTAAAATTATGCTTTGGATAATAAATGTGCCTATAAATATCAGGTAGCTATGGGAATTTTTAAAGTCTATATGCTGCTGGAAGGGTAAATTAGTCAGTGCTAATAGGATGATCCTCTTCCCCTCAAAACAAACAAACAAACAAACAAACAAACAAACAAAAAATGTTAGTCTAGTCACACGTGAAACATTGTAGAGGACAACATTTAAGAATTAAATAAAATAGAAATTGGATCAAAGTGATATGCTTAACACACTGGGTAGATTTTACTAGTGAACAAAAACTGTAGCCCACCAGAGCCTGTGAAATCCTGAATGCTCTACAGTGAAGTTCCTTTTCACCACATAGCAAAGTATAACAACCTTAAAAGGAAATTAATTTTTTACCTCAGTTTCAAATGGCTATTTTTTTACCCAACTGGCCTGTTGGCCTTATTTCTTCACGCCTTCTGGGTGTGGTGCAATTGCCTAAAGTAACTAGGAAAATAAAACTAACATTCACATTTTAAAGAAAATGTAGAGCATTGAAGAGGCTTTCAGGGTAGGGTGTAGCTGCATTACCTAAGCGTTCCCTAGGCTTCCAACCTTAGATGCTATCACGCTGGGGGAACCTGGTGTGCTAGCTCTAAGGAACAGTACGGAGCGTAGAGTGGAGTGGAGACACCACAGCTAGGCTCTGTGACCAGGTGGGGACTCGATTGTTCTTGTGCGTACCGAGACCGATAAGCCGCACTTTTTGCTACCCTGAGCCAATGACCTGTCATGTTTTGACAAATGTTGTACTCTAGTGTACTTTTGCTCATTATAATATCATTATAATACTAAAACACACCTCCATCCCAAAAGCTACCTGCCTCCAAGGTGTGACCACCCCTCACTGAGTATGCGCTCTGGATTTCTCGGAGCCTATTACTTTAAACGGAGACGGGAAAACTTTTCACCAATCATAACTAAGATATGCTTGACTAGAGTCACTCAAGCTCCACCTAAAAGATAGAAAATAATATAAATTGGCCTAAGAGAGAGGGGATGTTAGGGAAGATACCATCGTAAGGGAAGATATCACTGTCAGGGGAGATACCATCCCAAGGGAATACACCGTTCCGAGGACCTCCTGACTCCTGGGATCAGTCGATGGGCTGAGCCTCTCTTCCCCCCCATTGAGACGCCTTTGGGTGAGATTTGAACACTTGGTTATACTGTGTATCTCCACAGAAACTTAGAAATCTCTATAGAGTCTTTGTGCTTTTTAACGCATTAATTTCCAGGCTGCGCACCTGTGTATTTCATGCATGCTGGCTTGCTTTTGCAGACAGTAAATATCGCCGGCAATCCAAAGAACCTGTGTACCTGTTGCTGTAATAAATTGCACTTAACTGCATTGTTTCTAGCAGTGATAGTTCTCATTGAAAGCGACAAGAGTAAGGGCGGTTATACATTGTGAATACACTGGTGAATCTGTGATTGTGATAGTTCAGTACCCTGAATCCGACTGGACCCGTAACGGTTAATCAGCTACACCCCTTAACGCAACACTGGAATAAGTAAACTTTCAGAAACTTAAGCATACATCTACAGATTTAAGAACTTAAGAGTTACATGCTTTATCAGATTTGATGCTGTTAGATGCTTCAAACTGCTAAAGCCTTGCCCTGAACACGGACCACTGCACTTATCCTTGCTCTGCACGTGAGGTTACCCAGCTCTTGTCATACTCATCAGAAACCTCAAACAAACTAAAAGCAAAATCTGAGGTTACATGAGAAACACAACCGACCTTGTAGTACTTTTCTCTGAGCTGTACAAAGGCTCCACTATATACCCAAGTTCTATGGTCTGTAACTATCCATTGAAGAGGAATGTGTTGTTCTCTCTTTTTCGGCCTGAGTAAAACATTTTTTCCTCTCTAAACATAGGTATGATTTCTCTATTTTTACACCATTGTACTTAAGAGCGCATAGTCCTAAGTGAGAAAAGGAAATTAATGTATGTCTTAAGCTTAACAGCTCTGCACCCATCTCTTCAGAAAACTCCCTCAGCACAAAGTTTTGAATTGTTCTGGAGGTGGGTTGTGCTCAAAACTGTTCCAGCTGAACCCATTCCAATGTGCAGAAAACAGGATACAAGGAAATAACATATACTTTTATTTGACCAAAATGACCTGGAAAAAATGACAAACTTTGGGATCAAGGTGGCATTGTCAAGACTACCCAGACGCAGGAAAGAAATGGGTCACTGTAGCAAGTACATTTACATTTCACCTGTTTGGTACAGTTTAATCATATAATCAGTTAAGTTTGAACCAGGACAGTGTTGTGATGGCATTTAAAAGCTTGTGACAAGAAATCAAAAAAAGAATACTTGCCTGTAGTCTTTGTTCTGGCTGACATCTCTGGGACTGGGTCATCGAGAGGCCCCAAGGTGTTGGGGATTGCTTTCACAGAAGGAAAAGCTGAGTATGGAGTATGGTCAGCTGGAGAAACCTCTATGCTACATGTGAAGGGATGGACAGTCGATATAAGGTACAAAAAACAGGAGGGAGAACAGAGGTGGGAGATAGCAAAAGATGCAGGGAGCAAATAATTCAGAAATGTATTTCAGAAACTGTAATTGTAACAAGGCTTTCCCAGGGACCAAGGGAGATTTTGAAGTGTTTGCTGCTATCCAGTAACAACTAAAACTTTCTGGACTCAGTAAAAGCTGTCCTGCAGGTATATAGGAAGGAAAACTGGTTTTAATACATTTTTATTACCATATTATCCTATCTTCAAAATCAGAATTCTATCCATTTAATGTCGCCTTCTTTTAGTTTGCATTCTAATAAAAGTTTATATTAGTCTGTAAAACCCCCTCAATTATTATTAGCATAGTCATAGTTTTCTGGACAAAGGACTCGCAGTTCTACCTCCAAACCCTGATGAACTTTGAGTCCCACTAAATCAACCTTTAATACATATTTTGTTATGAGAAGACTGAGAAAATGCCATCAGATATTAAGGAATTTCCTCAACGATTACTTAGGAACAATTAGGAACAGTTTCTATCACTGTCCTAACTTGCCTAGTCTAGTGTGACTTAGAAATCCTTATGCCAAGTCATCTTTTCTCTTTCCTTAACAGAAAATATCTTCATTTTCACAGAGACCAGCAAAGATAAATAGCATGTTCACTCACCTTCCTCCGTGAGCACTAAGCTTATCAAGGGATCAGGGGAAATATTAAAAGAAGTCTATTGTCTCAGTGTTTGCTATGTGTAATTGGCAGCTAAGTGAGGGGAACAGAAGTAACCTGATACTCTACTCAAGGCATATATTCAAGAGGATTGCTCCTTTCCAAGAAGGATTACACAAACACAAACACACACACACAGTTTTTCCATTCACATTCTTTGATTCATAAGTTGATGAGGCTAGGGCTGTCATACGACATCTCAGCCACTGAAGGTGAGCACTAGGTTCAATGAGATGATTTCTTTTTGTCTTCTCTTGGATCCATGACATGTACGCGCAATACCAAGGGCGTGGCTCTAAATTGTCACTTACACAAAATCAATCTGCATACCTGCAGCCAAGAAGTGTCATGTCTGCAGCATGAATGCACCACCAATTTCTGGTATCCAGTGTTTAACAGTCTTACAGAGTAATAGTAATGTCTTCTTTGACAGCTTAATGAAAGAAAAAATATATATTCTGGGATATTATGAGATATTAAGAAATAGATATTTGAATGGAGAAATATTGTTTTACTCCTGCACTGTTTAAGTAATTCCTTATCCTAGAAATAAATCCACTGTTTTCTCCATGGTCACGTGCATCACAGATTGCTTGTGAGCCTGCCATTTCTATCTGCAGAAACTTCCCTAATGTAGGGATGGGTCCTGTTCTTGTAGCATTGCAACAAAAAGAATATCCCTTACACCAAGGAAGGCATGGGATGAATGTAGCCAATGATGAAAATCTAGAGTATTCTTTTTTTGATGACAAATGAGCAAAATGAGTTCCTGTGCACGACAGGATGATGGACAACAGGATGATGGACTTCACCTGTTTTTCAAAATTCTGGAGCTGGAGATGAGTTTTCTCAGCCTTTGACTTGTTTTTCACTCAAAGTGACTACAGGTGTGACTACTATCCTGAAAGTGCCATATCCTCTGGCTATATCAGGCTTCATTGCAGTTCAATCCAATTTATAACTGAAGTTCAACTGATGTATCTAAATATGACTCACTACATTTGGGCAGAATTAGCATGGAAATCAGCTTATTTGCATTTTCCAGACTACATGAAAGTCAGTAGACAAGAACACTATTTCCACAGAGATTCTTAAGCTAAATGAACATGTTAGTCGGCATCTTCATTAATATAGTATTCAAAATGTTATTTCTTAGACCGTCTTCCAGTTATTGCACAATATTCTGATTTCATTTATAATATGTGTAGTGACAAATTCTGTTGATGTCAGTTGTAGTTCACTCATCGCAATTATTGTATAATACTCTTCTCATATTCAACACAAAGAAGTGGAGGAACTATTAATTTTTCTAAAATAATGAAATTGCCATTAAAATGTAATAAAGATAAGAAAATTAAACAAATTCTCTTATGAGTCTGACTGAAAATTAAGCTCAAAAAAATAAATGACTACCAACATCTGTGTTTTTTGTTGCTGTTGTTGTTTTTTCCAAAAGTAAAATAAACTTATTTTAAAAATAAAGCGTTTTGCTGGTGCCATGACAATTTTGTACATCTGTCACATTAGGAGCAACTCCAAGCACTTAAAGAAATGAATAATTAAGGATATAATAAATTTTATGCCACCCACATAATTGTCACTTTAGTAATGTATCACTGCATAAAACAATAGACTTGGAAGGATTCCTCTGGTGCGGAAATATCAGTGCTGACTTCCACCTCAGAGCTACCTTTGCCTCCCATCAGCCCTTCTCCTGAGCCTGAAATCAATACATTTCACACTAAAATCAATGGAAAAACTCTTAGCGATTCTAAAATGCCTCAAAAATGAAGATCTCTTCATAGACAAAAGACAGGATCTAGCCTATAATCCATTCCTTTTCTAAGCTTGAAGTAGCAATTCTAAGTCTTGATTAAAAGCAAAGCAAACCAAAATTCTACTGGGCTAGTTCAAAATGTTATTGCAGTTAAAAAAAAAAAAAAAAAGTATGATAGTAGATAAAGAAAATAATTCTCAAGAAGCACATAAGAACCAGCATGGTCAATACATCCCCAAAGCTTCCACTGCTCATTTGTTTTAACCTTTTGCCACACTGCTTTGGTAAAACTGTGCTTTAGGAGGAAATTAAAGGGTTAACCCAAGACTAAGCCACAGACACTTTGTTATATTCAAGACTATTGGAGGATTGAAGAATATCTGTTTTGTAGAAAAGAATCTGAAAAAAATTTCTTCAAAATATATTCTACTTCCTTCCCCCACCCCAATTTCCAAAAAAAAGGTTACTTTTCATTGTTGAAGAAGACCAACTTTGTATCTTTTGGCATGACCAAAGAGATGGTTACATCTTGCAGATAACATCTCTGAGAGCTGCCAAACCTTGTAAGGACAGAAAATCCAATGACTGGGAGCATTATTTGTTTGACTGACTTTGAAGAACTCAGTGATCCGTGAGCAGACAGAGACAAAAGATTCATTTGCAAGGTAGAGCCGTGGGTATGTAGGGCTTTTCTGAGTACTTAGTTTCAGGCCCAGCTAGCCCAGCACATACAGCTAAGAATCTGCAGCCTATTTTCCAGCTTCTAAATAGGGAGAGACTTGGGACCTGATCCAAATCTCAGTGAAGTCAATGGGCATCTTTCCACTGATTCCAATGGACTTTGAACTGGGCTCTTTGTTCTGAACACTGCTAGTAAGCAAAGCTCTGAGAACGTATTATGAGTGTTTGCTTTACTGAGCCTCTTTAGGGAAAAAACTCGTTTGTAAGATGTAGCTATGCACATGTGAGTATGTGGTTGTGTATATAAATTATATAGAAACAGGAAAAAAACATTTTCATAAGCAAACTGCTTTCCTTAAATGACTCCCTCCTGTCCAGCTATTTTTGACTGAAAGTGCTATAAACAGAGCAGGACAGATATTTGTATCTTTCAGGCATGGATTTCTCTTGGGCCAGTGTGAGATCAAACAGAATTAAGTCTCCACTTGAGTGAGACATGGGAGATGTCTTGGTCTCACCACATGTGCATGCAGCCTAAGCTTTCATTGACTCTGTTATTTCTGTTGCTGTCCTTTCACATCTATTTGACATCACCCTTATCGGCCTTGCATTCCCTCCCCACTTCCAAATGTCCTGTGGCTCCTTGCCCTTCCTCCCTCTCCTCCACCACTGCACCCTAATCCCACCCATCCTTCAGAAAATACTGCCTGTATCCTGAATAAACTGCCTCTGCTTCTCCAGAGCAAACCTTAATGACTTGGAAAAAGAAAAAAAAAAAAAAAAAAAAAGAAAAAAAAAGCAAGCCAATGGGAATTTACTGTTAATTCTCAATGAATTTCCATTGAATCTAACCATGACTCTGTTTTAGCTGTATCTGCAATGGAAGAACTTTGCAAATGCAAGCTCAACCTTGGACACACTAACTACTCTTTCTTTCACTGCCAGGCCCCCTTGATTCTCTTCTAGTCTAAGCAATTTTTGCTCAACTATGCATAGGGAGAGTTTGAGGATTTTGCATCAACTTTGCTCAGAAAATCATTTTACTATGCCATAAAAAGGAAGAGAAACACAAACAACGTGTGAAGAGAGCAGGTCCCCAGATCTGCTGCGGCATAAGCAGTGCAAGCCTGCTTGCATTTGGCGTGGTGGGACACACTTAGCTGGTGGGCAGCTACAGTGTTAGCTGCAAATAGGTAAGTTGCAACCTAAAAGGAGATTTTGTTTCAGCCTGAGTTTTGGCTGTAGAAAATCATACACTGCTCTCCATCAAGCTGTTTCCCATTCTATCCTTATATTTTGGCTTGCTAAAGTGTTTTTCTTTAGGGCCTGGACAGAGTAGTGATGAATGACACAGGGCCTCATTTATTAAAACCTTGTCCTTGACACTCTAGCATTACACAAGTGACTAAAAAGAGAGAGTAGAGCTACAGCCTGCTCTCATACTGTTTGTGGTCCATTCTGTTCTTCTTGATAATCAGTTCTAGATACATGACTGAGTGTGATAGGTATGACTACATTGCAGGCTGATTCTCAGTATGATTAATAAGCCTTTGTTAAGGTCTTCCGTACCAGAATTAACTCAAGCAAAGGTACCAAAACACTACTGATCAGGCAGCCACTCGCCTGCTCAAAACTGAAGAGCAAAAGTTCACTTTTGTACTACATTCAGGGATTTGGGGTTGATTTTCTGGTTGGGGTAGAGGGGAGATGGAAGGGGGCTGGACTCTCCTTATAATCATGTCAGTGCTCCAAATTTCAGTAATATAAATTTTATTTGTTCTTTGAAGACACCTCAGGGAAAAAGCTCTTTATTGACAACATTATCTGAGAGAAACCTGGATCCAGCTAAAGGCAATGAGGGTTTTTCCACTGAAGTTATTGTGACCAACGTTGTACCTCAAGGACCGTAGATGTCTTACAACACTGTTGGATCTGTTCTTGCTATATCTGATAAGACATTTCCTGCTAGGGACAATGCTAAAGCACTTACCTGTAGTGAATCCTCTTCAGTACCAACTTCCTTTCAGCTTTCAAGCAAGGCATGAAATGTAAAACAAAGAGCTCCCTTCTCACCTTCTGGACAACCTCTCAGCCATCTGTCTGAAAAGCCACGATATAGAAGCTTGAAGACTTTTTTTTTTTTCTTCACAAGTAGCTTTTTTTATGGCCTGAAAAACAATTTTCACTTGTTGAATGCAACCACAACAGGGACACTCTCAATGGTGACTTCAGGGCTGCTGTTTTGTGGCAAGAATTTTGTCACATTGAGGCTCACAGGAATATTCGACACTGATTCTTAAGCAGGTGACTAAATAATAAGCATAAGTCCAACGTGTTATCTCTGGTGGCTCTAGAAATGCATGCAGTGCACATGAGTTAGGCACCTATCAAGTCAGGACTGAGAACCACCCAAAATTGTGAATAGTTCTCAAAACTATTCAAATCCCTTTTATCTGCTAAATTGGGTTGGACAGTCTTGTGAGAACTGTTTTTTTTATGAGTTTTTTTAGTCCTTTCTGCTTCTCTATAAGCTGTAAATAGCCTGAGAAAAGGCTTTCTCATAGTATTTCAGTTATTCCCGTTCTAGTCCCAAGAGACCTGGGCCAGTGTGAAAACAAAAATGGAAAATAATTTTTAAAATTGCATAAAAGAAGTTGAAAGAGAGTCTCATGATGAACGGGTTGAGGAGAGAGGACTCAAGTAGATGGTGAGGCCAGTAATTTGATCTAAGATGACTTCCTAAACATAGGAAATTAATGTGACAGTTGACAAGACCATAAAAATGCAAGAACAGCTCTGCTCAGACCAAAGACTTGTCTAGCCTGGTATCTAACCAGCAGCAGATGCCAAGTTAAAAGTACGAGAACAGCACAAGCACACATTCATACCTCCCTGGGGCTGCTTCCAGTGGGTCGTGTTTTATGGTTGTCTCGAACTGGTGATGGCAGCCCAGTGCTGAGCACTGATTGTTCAGGAGATGGGTTGTGCAGTCCCTTCCCACGGGGTGCAGGGAGACTACAATTGCTACATATCTTCTTTCTACCTCCAAATTCACCACCCACTTACCAACAGCTTTCCTGCTTTTCAACAAGCAATGCCTGCTTGTCTGGGCCGGTCTTTCCACGTACAGCAGACCATTCACAGGGCACAAGCATTTTATCAGCAGAGTACTGAGTGGAAGTTTGCCTTACACCTACCTAGGAAACAATTTCAAAACAACTGATGGGGGTGAGGGAAGGGTGGATGGAAAGATGGGAGATCAGCCTCCCTCCTGTTAACTGCTACTGTTAACTACAGCTAATTTCTCCCTGTATTCAGGTCCCATCTCATGTGAACAAAAGCAGTGTAGAGCTCTGTCTCCCAGGAGAGAGGCACCAACACAGAAAAAGGCAACTTCTGCAGTCCAGAGGCAGGCTTACCTGTCAGAAAAGTATTTATTCAGGCAGAGGTGTGTGTGTTTCTTATGAACATGCTGTCCCCCACAGTGTCCATCAGCACACATTACTGGAGGAGGAAGCATCACCCTGAGGACAGCAGTGCGTTCATGCCCAGGGCTGAGGGCCACATGCTAAGTGGAAAATGGCAGAGAGCATCATGTTAAAAACAAATCCCAGTGTCACAAGAAGCAATTACAGTCTTTTAAATCAGGATTAAGCTTCATAAGGCAGAGAGGAAGGGAGGAGACCACTTGATCTTGATCCATTTTTTTATTATTGAAACATGTTTATGACCATGTAATATATCTGCATATTATAAAAGGTTCTGCTACCACTAAAACAGAAATCACAGAAAGTCCTGTCATTTAAAAGGAGGCAACATTTAACTCACTAGGGTCACAAGTGTACTTTCTAATCTGATAGGTCAAGTGGTCCCCTTGCAAAGAATGGTATAGGAAAGGGCTCCCTTAGCTGCGGCGTTAAAGTGGATGAAAGAGAATATAGCCATAAGAGGTACTACTTCTGACTTTGCATAGCTGACTGAAGAAGGTAAGGCCAGCAGTATTAAGAAACTGAATAAACCCCATGGCATTTATAAAATCCTGCTCAGCAACACAGCAGGGTGTAGGAATATTCTCCTTACAGACAAATTGTCCTTCCTTTAATGGCTAGGCAGCTGGCCAGCAGGGATTACTAACCTCATTAATATCTCATGTTTAGTTCTAGCTTATAAATAGAGCTGCAATTATGCATGTACATGGTCTATGCAACTAAGTGTTCTTATCATTGTTTCGCTCCTGTCCTCTTCTCCAGTCTCTCCATTTATTTTATTTGTTTATTGTGTCTGAATTTAGACTGTAAGCTCTACAGGTCAGAAACATTTGTTTGTACAGTTAGCATGATAAGATGATCCTGTTCTGACTGGAGCTGTTGTAATGCAAATATAATACAAATGCTGCTAATTTGTTAATGTTGTTAATTTGTATGACAAAATCCTTTTACAGATATTTTTCCAGCAAAGGAATAAGCACTCTGTTTAGCATTATCTGGATTAGAGCACTGGAGTCTCAGGCCAGAAGCTACAGCACACCCTCATTTTTTCCTCTTACCTTAAATACAAAAACAGTTATTAATAACTTTTAATAATATATAGCAATTGCATATTAAGTAATAATTTCCATTATCAACTGTTCTCTGAATTTGATCTGTGACTACAAATGCTTGCGGTTGTTCAAAAGCACACTTCCTAATGAGTAAATGACTTGCAGGAAGAAATAATCCAATGCTAACAGTAGCTACAGATGAACATCATTCTCCATGTTTACAGACCGTTGTTGGACTCTTCATCATTTCATGTTGTAGATGAAATATTATGATGACTGTGCTGCAGAAAAGTAGTTACACAAACATCTTGTAGCTGTGAATTTATAACAGGAAAATTTTTACACTGGTCAGTAAAGCTCAGCTGCACTGATTTCCATTATAGTATCATGATGCAACCCTGAGATTTTGCAGAAATTTCTTGATATATTCCATATTGATATTTCACAGCATCTGAAAATGTCTTTTTTTTTTCCTTATGAAATGGCAGTCAAGACATAGTCTGCAATTACTGAAGCAGAAACCAACAACCTCTACCAGCCAGTAATCCAGCAAATCAGTTCTTATTTTTTTTAAAGAAGGATTACTACAGCCTGAAGTTGTGAAAACGAGTCTTGCAACAAACCCATCTCATATTACTTCATGGTAGCTAGCTAGTTCCCCTTTTGCCAGCTTGTCTTTTTCCTACACCCCTTCTTTTGATTTCAGACAGGCTGTGTGAGTGAAATTTTGGGTCCAGCTAACAGATGTCTTCATATTAACCTTCACATAGGAAAAAAAAAAAAAAAGAAAACACATCAGCTGTGTCTGTACAAATAGCTTGGCCTATTCTTGAACTCCAGAAAGGGTTTAAAATTATTTGTATCCTTTCATAAAAGTCAGCATTTCACTTAAAACTTGAGTCCACCACTTCAGCTCCCCTCTCTGGTATTAATGAGCCAGTGATGAAGACTGGAGGCTTGGCTGGCCACATGGACATGAAAAGCAGTCAGCATGGGAAGTGCCCATTTGTGATTGACACCGTGTGCATGTAGTCCTGCTCCTCTGCATCCTCCTCCTCTTCCATCCCTGACTGCACAGTCACTCCAGGGCTCAGGACTGGGACAGGCAGTGAGAGAAAGCACTTGAAATCCTGTTGGTTTGCACCTGTAGCTGAAAAAGGAGCATAGCTGGAGCTATGTGCCTGGCAAACTCTGAATTCATTGCCACAGAACAGATTTGAAGACAATGGTTTGAATCCCAGAAAATATCAACTGGAGATTAAACCTGAAAAGAGTGAAAACAAAGGAGAGCTCTCTGTGCAAGACCCCTGAAAGAGAAAAATGCCTGCTTTCTTGAAGACCTTAAGGATGTTGGTTTTCCAGATTCAATACGGAAAACCTTATTTTTCTTCTTTTTATAGCTGCCATCTAGTCTGGGTTCACCACCAAGATCTTCAAAAGCCACTGAACTTGCTCTATCATTTAATTAATAAATTTATGCATAACTGTAAATCTCTTAATATCTAGACTACGATGTTTTTGTGTTATTTTATTATTTTTAAGCAAGATACTTACTGTTTCCTGTTCTCTGCAACTCACCAATTTCAAATGAAACAAGAGTACCTGGAAAGTAAATAAAGAAAAAATCAACATTGTTTTGTAATGCTCTAGGGACAGTACCAGCACTTTCCATGACCTGCAATTATCAGCTGTTTAATAAAAAGTCCAAATATACTGCAAGTTTGCTTGTTAAAAGCTGACCAATGTCATGATGATAAGGTTAACACGGCATTAACAAAAAACAAAAAATAAAAACCCACAACTATATATTATTCCAGAAGAGATTAATGCAGTCAGAATTGACCAATGTTGACTAGCATTTTCAATTTAAGACTCTGTTTGAGGTTCCCTGCAACATTTTGCTTATAATAATTTCACATTAAAACAATACTCCACTGAGAAGTTAGGGAACTCCTGTGGTTTGGAGGATTGTCCTGGCTTCATTCCTAAGTAAATCTTCCAAAATTTGAGCATGTTGCAAAGTTCTGAAAAATCATTCAACAGAAGAAGCTTGTGAGTATTTCATAGCTAGGTAACTCTCCTGAGATTTTATTTGTACTCAGAATGCTGCAATCCATGCCTGCGCAGCTTGAACTGTTCTTTCTTTGCAATTGCTCTTTTCTCTTGATGGTGCTGAAACCATTATGAAAGTTTCACTGTTCTCTCAATATGTCTACTGTAGGGATGAAAAAGTAATGGCATGGGAGCAGGGGACAGAAGGTCTGTATGAGGGAGGAAACAGAAGAAATAGAGGAAAAATTGTTCAGGGCATAATATAAATATGATTCATAGTTAGCAAAAACTGGAATCCTGAATCCTGAATATATGCCAGAAGAGCACGCTGAAATCCACGAGAAACACTTATCAGCAGAATAAGTCCCTATGCCATACACAAGGATGTTATTTTCCCTTTGTGGCAACTTGCAATGACATCCAAAATTAATCTAAGTAATGTAATGGTTGAAAAAATAAGCTTTTAAAAGAAGAAATACAACAAGATGTGCATAGGTGTCACGTGCATAAGTGTTATGGTGAGGTCTGGGAGATCTAAATCTCGGTGATCTTCTACATCACCAGTCTGGGAGCACTTACCCATGCACCTGTGGTGGCTGCAGAGCATGGTAGACACAGAGGAGAGGGCAAGAATCTCTGTCTTTTGGTCTAGTCGCATCCTGTTTATAACTCTGTCCACAAAATTCCCTTCCCCTGATCTTTTTAAATCGTTATTATCACAGATGGCTTTGTCTTGGGACTTCCCAAGCTCATTGTGCTAAAGAGGGAAAGATCCTCTTGTTATACAGCATTTATGCTGGTTTCTTCTCAGTTTGACTGCTTACGTTCTGATGAGACAACAAGGTCTACAGATCTCTCAGGAACCATTTGTTATATTTATCACAGGAACATTTTGGCCAAAAGGCCCTCCCAGACCTTCCTTATGTCACCTGTGAAGCTGAACAGTAAGGACAATCAAGGGCTCGTGTTTTTGAAACAACCTGCTTGGTGAGGGAGCCAGCTGTGAAAGGGCTGCTGTACACTTGAGGTCCGGGTCTGCCATCATTTATTTGCTATTTTCCTACTTGAGATTGGGTTGCCGTGTCTTCTGTCCAGTTCAGTTTCACGTGAGGATATAAGCCATGGTTTTGAGCTGAAGGTTGAACTACAAGTAAAGGGAGGCTTGAGCTAGGACTGAGGAGATCTGTCCTAGGTAGTGTAGTAAAGGTTTCTCTCCCAAATATGCACCCCACAGATATAAAAAGCCCATGGAGAGTTGACTGCTGTCACCAAGGTCCATGTGAGGTGCTGATGTGTTTTGTTGGCTTTAGCCTGGCACAGAGGCATCCTGCAGGAGGTGGTATCCAGTACCTAGAAGATGATGGCCATGGGTCATGTTGGTAGTCGGCATGGTGCGTGAGAGGAATTTTCCCCATACTTTCTTTCAAAAGAGTTGAGACTGTAGGTGCAGACAGGCCCTTGGAGGTAGAAGGGAAAATAAGAAGTGTCACAGAGGCTGAAGTTCAGCCAGGCTTCCCTGTCTCTCTGCTACAAAAGACTGGTTGATCATGCCAAACTCAAAGTTGATTTCACTGACATTGCTTGGAGCACTGTCACCAAAGTGTCTTAAAATTGCAATATGTAGGTTGCTAGAAAGTACTGGAAGAAGTCCCAAGCAATTAGACCCCAAGCATTTCAGCCTGGAACACAAAATTAGGTAGTTAGCTTTTGACCTTCATCTCTAGGTTCCTACAAAGGGCTAATAATAATTCCTCTCACCTCAGCTGGGTACTATGAAAATTAATCCATTACATTTGTGAAGTATCCAAATACTCTGAGTGCACAGAACAGCTGTTGAGAAAATTGACAAATCTCTGTTCTGAGGAGGGTTTGGATAGCGTGAATTAAGTAGGATCTCTAAGGTCACATACTGAATAAAAATAAAAGGAAATGTTATATATCCATGTGCTGAATGAGGCAGAGATCTGGGGAAAAATATAATCACATGATAATAGTCCGAATTGCAGTGCACACACCAGAAGGCCAAAAACAAGTTACAGGCAAACTCAAGTCTTCCATTTTGAAAGTTTTGTATGTTTGCCTTTATTGTGGCGCATCCGTCTTCCTTCCTTCCTTCCTTCCTTCCTTCCTTCCTTCCTTCCTTCCTTCCTCCTTCCCTCCCTCCCTCCCTCTCTCCCCTCTTTCTTTCCCTCTTTCCTTCTCTTTTTAGAATATCATTTTTGAATGTAGTACATTTTCTGTCACCATGAAAGTGACTTTTAGAGAGAAAATACTTCCAAGCGTCTCAAATTCACTGGATTTTTCCCAGACTTTTAGAGCCTGATAGCATCCAGATCTTGTATAGTGTTCAAAGACATCTAATTAAAAAATCAGAATCTTCAGATGTTTCTGCTCTAATGCACTGAGCATGTGACTCTCGTCCTTACTGTGTGTTGAGATCCAGCAGAACTTGGATCAAGGACTCAGAGAACAATAAACCAAAGTGACAGTTAAAGTTTGTTGGTTTATGTTTGTAAGAGGAATAAAATTCCTAAACCAACAAGAGACTTTGGGCCACTGATCCATACAGCTACATTTACTGGCTTAGAAAATGTTTTAAAATTATAGTTGCAAATCATTACACAGTGCTGATGGGCAGGGTGAGGAAAGAATTAGATAATACTGAGGTACGGGATGAAAATCAAGCTTGTAGGTTCTCTGCCCTGCAGCAACACAGACAAGAGACAAAGAACGTCTCATCCACAGCCATCTCAGGGACTTGAGCAGCAAAAACACTGCCCACCCTTAGTGTTAACAGGTATATACAGAGTGTGCACTTGGCATATGATCTTGGAAAAGTCACTTCATTTCTTTTTACCCGCAGTTCTTGAAAGTACATGTTTGAGCAGCACCTAACAGCATGGAGCCCAGGGCTAGAGCTGTCCCTGGAGGTGCCACAGAAACACAACTCCTTATTAACATTCGGGCTGTGCTGAATCTTTACAAATGTTTGGCAGCATTTGCAAAACACTAGTTATGCTTCCTGCATATTGAAGGTTTCCATGTGTTTTAAAGTCACAGCAGAGGAAGAGCCACACACTGAAGGAGCTGGTGGGAGCTTAGCAGTTCTGCAAATCTGATCGCTTTTATTTCAATTACAGGCTCGTCTTGTCCCATCTTCTTCCCATGTATTTTTGTGAGCACTTTGTGAGAAAATTAATGTTATCACAGTAACTAAAAATCAGGTTAATATGTTATAAAAACAGAATGGAATATTTTTACTGTGCAATCCAACCTCCTGTATAGGCGACTAAAATTCTCTGTCTGATCCCTTTACCAAGTCTCAGTTCAGCTACAGCAGTTATTTCAGGAAAAAAAAAATCTCATCAGTTCAACATCTGTCTTTGTTTAAGGATATCTACCCCATTGCTAAATGAGCTACTTAGTAGATGGCTATTAGTATAGGTCAGAAAATACTTTTTCCAGAGACAAAGGAATTTGAGAGTGGGGGTAGGATCCAATTTGGAAAAGCCGGCAAAAAGTTATCAAGGAAATGCATTTCAAGTAAATTTAGCTTTCATTCTTTTCTATAAGCACCTGGTTGAATTACAACATCCTCACTCAACTCACAAAAAAAATAAATGCGAATTGCAACAGAATTCCAATTTCAGGCTGGCAATATGATGATTATACCAAAGCTAAAATATTTTCTGTGTGAACATTTATATTCAAAATTATGTGAAAAACAGAAGCATGGTGAAAAAAAATATATAAAAATATATAACTATCTAAGGTAGATGCTCAAAATAAAGCTAAAGACATATATTCTTAGAGCAGTATAAATCAATTGTCTCACTCTAAAAAGGTGGTATCCAGAAAAATATTTTTGGTCTATTTAATTTTTCCTTTTTTTGTAGTGGACTTTTGTATGCAGTAAAGTATACTGAGGACAGAGATTTTTGCATTCAACTATGAACCCTCCCAATTCATGCCACCTTATTTATCATGGAAAGATACTAAGTTCCCTGAAGTTTTATGAGAATGAAAGCTGGATCAAACAAGGAAAAGCTCTATCAAACCGTCAGTCCCCATATAGGAGAAGAATGCAATCATAGTTCAAGCCTTGCTACAAAGAGGACAGAAATGTTAGAAATGTTCTAACCATGGGAAAAGTGTCAGTGGGAACCTTACCTTATTAGGCACTGATGAATTCGCTCCTCCCTCAAGATTTTCCTTCCATGGGAGTTCCCTGCACTCATGTTCTCACTTAAACACAAATCCTTAAAAAATAAAAAATAAATAAAAGTTGTATCTTTTTTTTTTTTTTTTAAATATGGGCAGACTGTAAAGTCTGTCTGGAAAAATTAGTATAATAGCAACATATCCCAGATCAAAAGTGACACCTCAAGGCCTAAAGCAGTGAAATTTGAGCTATTCAGAACAGAAAGGACTTTCTCTCATGCTAACCACAACGTTTTCGTGGCTTTTTATTATTTCCTATTTAACTTCCAAACCCTTTTAGAAGTGTTTGGCATCCCATTTGAAAAGAAGATATTAAGAACTTACTTACATTAAACACCTCTAATTGCTCAAAAAAAAAAGATCCAACAAAACAAGGTAAGAGTTGATATTTATGGGGGTTTCAAATGGCAGATAACAGATCTATATCAGCAGTGCAATCACAAAGGGCTCACAGCCTTAGGAAACCATATACTTTTTTTTTTTTTTTCATACTGCCTTTAAATGAGAGGGCTTCAAATTTGCAGACGTATCTCCAGATAAACTTCTTCATCTTAAATCTCAGTATGCAAGTTCATGAGAGATGATAAATTTTCTCACTTTAATGTCCGAGACCCAGCTGACATACAATTTACAGGCTATAACCAAACAGATGTTTTTCTCCACGGTCAGTAAATGAAAAAATATTATAAAGAAATGTGTACACAAATGTTAGCCTAAAATGAAAATGTCAAAGTAATGCTCTAAGATTTGGAACTATGAAAAAAAATTATTACTATTTTGAGGCCAACTGATGTGAAACTGAAAGCACCTTAACCAAAATTATGTTGACACAGCATTGCGAGAAATTTATGCCATCTTCTTAACCCAGTAGTTTTAATTCAGCTTGTTTTCCTGTGTTTATGCATCTTGGGACAGTGCATTTGGGAAAGTGGCGGAGAATATTTTACAAGCTGGAGGGGGAAGTGGAGAATATCTTACGCACCGAGTTCATTCCCTTGTGTGCCTATGTGTATGCAATGAAGTAAAGAAATAAAAGGCAGGACATGAGAAATACTACAGTCTCATTTTGGAAAATGCTAAAAGAAAGTTTACTTTTTGTTTAATTAGCAACTGGAGTAGACAAAAAAGAGAAGAATTGAGTATTTCCTGCCCTACTGGTGTGATTGGAAATACAGTAACTATGTTTGGTCATGTTTTCCGCAGTATTTTGAGCAGATGCCCCAATTTAGTCTCAAGGAAATTTCAAGACCATCTCTTCATTTTATTCAGCCTTGGAGACTGAATGCTGTCTTAAGGCTCTGGAGAATGGAGTTCACCCCCTGGCCCACAGACCAACCTCAGGAAAGATACATCATCTCCCAGGGACTTCCAACATGGGAAATGACAAATGCTCATTCCCTGAAATAAACTTTTTCTGAGAGATGGGCTTAAACCCCATAAGGTAAAGAAAGACCAGGCTACCCTGCATGCTAACTTGATACTTTAATTGCAAGGCTCTGGAGCTAAATGATAATTGTTCCTCTCAGTGGACTTTACAAAAGTGGATCTGTCCAAGGGTGGTCCAGGAGATGAATCCTCACGATGTGCTGGCCTGAGCCGCAGTGCCCCAGTGCACGTGATGGGGAGACAACCTTTGCTCACAGATCTGTCTTCAGTGTTTTTCATAGGTTGGTTTGGGCTGCCCCCACTCACAGTGTTTGTGGTTGCAGTTCTGAGATGTGAAAAAATCCCACATTCACTTTACAGGCCCTGGGGATAAGAGGCTATTAATACATAATAATACTGTTTAATGGATAGAGACAGGTCATGCACAAATCTCTGAGAAACTACCAGACAGATGTTTGTAACCGGGAACAAAGAACTCATGAGGCAAGGTTTGACTCAGGGTGACTAGGAACAGCTACAAGAAGAAAGAACCTTATAGAGCTCTGTAAATAGTATGAAAGCTTGGATTTGATATAATAGTTGCATTGGAGGTATTTAGAAATAAGAATGACGATCAAAACTTTTGGCATGGCAGCAAAGACCTGTGCGAACACTCAGGAATGTATTTAATTTTTTTTGACCTGATACACAATTATATATTTTTAAATCTGGAGGAGAAATTCTCCATCTTCTGTTTGTGGATGGAACTGGTTTATAGCTGTTTATCTGATTTGTTTATAATTCAGTAGGAAGGATTTGGAAATTAGATTTATCTTTCAGAGAAAGTTATTATAGAGGAATGAAGCAGTTTGGAACAGAAATAATAAACAAGGATATGTATTCATCTTAGCAATACTGACCTTGCAGGAAATTAATTTTTATTTCTGTTTCTGGGTAATTCCAGAGAAAACTTTGCTAAATAATACACAGTTTGTTACTGAAATACATTTTTAAAGTATAAATATTTGGAGCTAGCTACACAGTTTGACCATTTGTATTAGGACCCAGTCCAGCTTTGTGGTGTTAAGGCTGCTTCACCTTGCAGCACCTTTTTAGGATGGAGTCCTAAAAGCATAGCCAAGGTCTAGAAACACTGTCAAAAGCTTTTGCAAACCACAGTCTTCCACGAACATGAACAGAAGTTGGAAATATACCAATTCTTCTCATCGGTGCAGCCTGCTAGTACCAGGATTGAGCCCAGAGTTTTCAGAAGCACATTTTTATTTTGTCCACTAGCAATTGGGGTTGGGACTCACAGCACTCTTCCTTTTTAAAACCTTCCTTTTAGCCATTCCTTGGACAATATTTTTTAAACTTACCCCTGCAAGTTTGTTCTTCATTAAAATAATAAGTAAAATAAAATAAAATGAAATAATAAAATAAAATAAAATAAAATAAAATAAAATAAAATAAAATAAATAACCTGTGGGAGAAATCTGGATAGTCTTTAGAGAGAATCCAATCAAAGCTAGCCATACTGTCATAGTGAATATTAAAAAATAACCATAAAATAACATCTTATCATATATCTTAAGATGACCCTGACATACAGTGCTTCTATAGGAACAGTTAGCACCTTACTCATATTTGCCTAACAAGATTCAAGTAAATAGCCCTTTCTGTGTGCACACAGACTTTTCTAAAACACCCCATACCCCACTTTTCTGCATTAGCCATACCAGCTCAAACTTGTGTGCAATGTTAAGGTCTGTGAAGAAGTATCCCAAATTCCCACACCAATATGGAAGTGATTGGCTCATTCTATCAAGTTACTTATTAATCACTGTAGGAAACTACATGTTCCCAAGTAACTCGTTTGGTCTTGCTAAACTAGTAACTTCTCGGTTATTAGTAGAGTAACAGCAAGCTCTCTAAGGATGACATTAGCCGACTGTCCTAAATCACCGTTGACATTCATTTGAGGATAGCTCTCCTTTGGGAGACAACCTTTATGGATATGTTTACATAGACACTCATGTTCTTAAGCCAGAGGCTTTTCAGTCCTACCAGTACCTGCAAAAGATGTTCCTCCTTTGAATGTCCTACACCTGAGCTGGAAGGAAACCTAAGCGTGCTTCTGGCTGCAGCATTACACATTAGAGACTCATGGAAATTTATTACTTTTTCCCTCTGTAGCTTTACAAAACAGTATATTGGTTTCCCCTTCAAGAGACATATTGCTTTTTTTTTTTTCTTTATATTCCACTTGTTTTTTGTTCCATGATTTTGCAACGTTCAGTCTGTGTAAGGGGTTGTGTTAAAGGGAAATTCCTTGTGATTATTTTGCTTAGGAGAATATGATATAGCACAGAAATACCACATTCATGCTGCCGAGAACTAATAAAAGCATCTTGGAAGATCTTTCAGTTCTGCTTCTTGACAGAGGTGAGCCATGCTGCAGACATTAACTGATTGCTAATGCAAATTTTGTTTTGGGAGCAGTGAGTTACTGTGGTCATTACTGATACGTTACAAGTCTTTGGAGCTCCTGTTCTGAAATATTACGTTAAACTTCAAGCATAAGACTCCTAGACTTTTTGAGGTATATTTTACCTGATTAATTTATGGAATAAGTGGTGTAAGAATCAATTTATTTGCCAAATAAAATGTCATTTAAAATGGATCTTTCTCTGCTTGCTAGTTTGGGAACACGGTGTACCATGGGTTTGGCTAATACATATTGCTAGTTGATGTTTCTGCCCTTTAAAAAAATATTTTGAGGTCAATATGATTGCAGCTTTCATTTTCTTACAATTAAGTGGACACCAGAAATTCATTTAAAAAAATAAAATAAAATGGCAGATATAATATCATTAAAAATATGAATAATTTTGACTGTCAGCACAAAACAAATGTGCACTTCAAACTAGTTAGCAAGGTGTTTATTAATGGGCACACACTTACACAGTACATGAAAATCCAAAGAGCAAATTAGAACTAAAACTAAAGTGAAAAATAAAAAAATAAAAGGTTGAGTTCTGATGTTGGCTGCCCTTCTGTTCTTTGTTTCTTTATCTGTTTTCAGTTTCTTCTTACATATTTTGGGTAGAGCTGTAGAGGAGTTAAAAATACAGGGATTAATTCCACCACTTGTTCAGCTCCCAGGAAATCACAGCTAATCCCAGATCCTGCACAGCTGCAGGTTACCAAGGAGGATTCTGGAGAAGGAATTTTGTCCTCTTACTGTTTCCTACTTGCCGAAGAACTACTTGCTAAAGACACATTTTCTTATTCAAACTGCTAGAACATGAAATCTAACACCAACAGGACTTCCATACTAATCCAACACCCTGTCCTGAACAGTGGCAAACAACATGGAATGTAAGGAAGAATATAAGAACAGGACAAAGATAGTTGGCATTTCATAAGTATTCCCTCAGAATCAACTGATTTGTGTTTCCTAATCCGGAGGAAACATCTTTGTATTTAACCTTCTGCAGGTTGTTCTTCTATTCTTTCTTTTCAATGTTTAATCTGTATAAACATTTGCCAACCCTAACATCATCTGTAAGGGTCCCTGCATTGTCTGTGTATTGTGTGGGAAAAAAAAAATCACCCTTGCTTGTCTATAGCTTGATAGTTTAATTTCATGCCCCCTAGTCTTTGTATTGAGAGAGAGTACCAGCAATCTTTCAGTATTTGTCTTCATGCCACCTATTTATCTCCCCTGGAATATTGTTTAAAAATTTGTGCCATATAAACTTACTGCTAATCTTCCACATCAAAGAAGGTTTAAGTGAGAAATTGCATGCTATTGTTAGCAGCTCAGTTCTTTCACTTGCAAATTCTTTTAGGATCCTTTGGGGATAATGTCAGCCCTGGCAGTTATGGTTTTTTTTATGTATTTGTTCCATAACTTCTACCAAAATTTTACTGAATCATTGCTTACAAACAAGTCTCTGCTAAGGGCTCTCTAGACTCTTCTGGTGAGATCACAGGTGTAAAAAAATCTATTTGTTTTTTCTTCTATGGCTTATCTTTTTAAAAATGTTGATGTACTTTGATCCTCTATTTGTTATACTGATGCTCTGGCAGGCTTGCTGCTTCTGCAGTGTTTGGAAAAGATTTTAACTATTAGTGTTGATACAATTTTCTGAGTGACAGAGGAGAACCAGGGAACACCAACACTTTAGGAAGCAACAGGGAAATATCTGTGAATTGTCCCAAAGGAATTAGAGAGCGCTGCTGTAAAAAGGTGATGTGGCCAACAGATCAGCTGAAGTTCCTCTACACCAATCCAGGCAGTATGGGAAACAGCAGGAGGAGCTGGAAACCACCACAGTTGGAAACTATGACTTAGTTGCTATCACAGAAATGTGGTGGGATGAAACACATGCTGGAATAGTGCAATCAAGAGCAACAAGCTTTTCAAAAGAGATAGGCAGTGAAGGAGGGGCAGGGATTTTGCCCTCTATGTTAAGAACTGGGTAGATCATGTAGAATTGCCTCTGAGAAACAGACACTAACAGGTCCAGACCTTGTGGGTAAAAATTAAGGACCAAACCAATAAAGGACACTTAGTGGTTGGGGTCTACTATAGGCCACCTGATCAAGGGGAGCCTGTTGACAAGGCCTTCTGGCTTCAGCTACAAGAAGCATTACACTCACACTCTCCTTGTGATGGGGTATTTCAACCACCTGGATGTCTGCTGAGAAAGCCACACAGCAAACTGTAGGCCAGGTTGGATAGGGTTTTGGGCAACCTAATCTAGTCAGTGGCATCCCTGCCCATGGCAGGGAGGTTGGGACTAGATGGTCTTTAAGGTCCCTTCCAACCCAAGCCATTCTATGATGCCATGACTCTATGATTCATTTGGAAGTTCATCTCCAGTTCTATTCTGCTTTTTCAAGTGCAATCTGTCGATCTTATTGGTTTTCCTCATTTGGGCACAGTCTCAGCTTTTGGAAGTTTCTTTTTTTCTTCTAATAACCTTCCCAACTCTTCTGTACAGCCATACCAGATTTCTTTTTGTCTTTCTATAATTGAACACTTGCCCTGAGTTCCTATATGGAGTCTTTGTATATTTTCCTTGCTGCTTGCCACAGTTTTGCCCTTTGACCATCCCTTTTATTGAGCTTCCTCCCCTGTATGTAATTCTTATTGTTTAAAACAAGAATAACAGGAGTGGCATTTTTGTTTATGTAGCTCCTGTCACAATTCAAAATGACACCAACATCTAGGACTTTCCCAGAGTCATCACTAATCTTTTAACTCACAAGGCTCAAGGGCATCACACTCCATAGAAACTGTATGACTGTTGAGGATCATCCTAAAAATCTTTTCATACTTTATCAGTCCATGAACATTTAATGAAACTCATCGTTCTATGACCAATCATCTATTTCTTCACTTTGTGTTAACTCCTTGAATTTGATTTTTCCCTAATGCATCCTTTCTGCAGTGTCATGTCTGCATCTTTTTATTTTTTCTTTCCCAACAGCATTAACATAATCAATGCACTCAGACCTTGGCAGAATGGCAAACCCTTCATATACAAGAGTAGCTACAAAAAAGCTCTGTACCATTCATTTTCAGAAACAATTTTTTTTTTCTTTTTTTCTTTTTTCTTCTTTTTCCAGAAATAACAGAAAGGACCTTAGTTTCAAATTTAATTAGGTAAGTGACCTCTATGAGCAATATATTCAAAATGAAGTAGTATTGAAGTGACCGTGGCTACTGTGGTCAAATCATAGCTGCTGGGTATTTTGAAATCCAGATATTCACCAAATATTGCATTCCCCTGGTAAGTTAGCATCATGGCTTGACAAGTGGGAGTTGGTTAATGACCTTAACAGGTTGCTGAGGAAGACAAGAGTGAAATTACTACCATATGCTATCTAGTGTTCAGTTAGTACAAGGTGGATAGACAGCAGTGCAGAAAGGCCAGAAGGCAAAACAATAAACAGTGAGAACACAAGTAGATGATACTTTGAATCTGAGCCCTGTAATTCATCATTATATTGCAACCAAAATGCAAGTTAGTAACACAGGGCGATGAATAGCAGTTAAGGCACAGAACTGTACCAAAGACTTACAAGATGTGAGAGCTGGGGGCGCTTTCACTAACACAAAAGAGGTAAATAAATAACATCAACATGTAAGCTTAGCATTGCATGAAAGCTGTTGTTAGCATTTGATCTTACAGTCTTTCATGTCTTC
Source organism: Anser anser (assembly GCF_964211835.1). Classification (NCBI taxonomy): domain Eukaryota; kingdom Metazoa; phylum Chordata; class Aves; order Anseriformes; family Anatidae; genus Anser; species Anser anser. The sequence goes on from NC_139721.1 coordinate 152,385,386, forward strand.
CTGTGCCGCTGTGGACTGAGATACTTCTAGTGAGTAGACGCAGTTAGTTCAAGCATAATGTAATTTGGAGCTCATTTACTTCAGAGCAGTCCATGCAATCAAATCTCTGGGATGAAAGCTGTTTTTCAAATAAAAAATATCAACATTAAGGGTTTGTTACCAGTTGGTATATGCAAATGCATTAAGAAAAAGGGGAGAAATGTGGAATGATTAGGAAGGGAAAGCATGCACTGTGTATGTTCTTGCTCTGCTCTGTTTGGACAGAACTTTAACATCACAATCCAGCCTTTAAAAAATATAAAAATAAATAAAAACACTTGAAAATCTCCCCAATTCTTCATAATCATCTTCTAGGACATTCTGAGCTTGTTCCTTTGTTTTGGTTTCTTGTCTCAGCTGCTTTGTGCCCTGTGTCATCTGTAACAATTGTGGAAGGGATAAGTTAAATACCATCAAATTTGGAAAAACAGCTCATTACATCCACTCCAGTCATTTTGCTCCAATGTAAATCACCACATAAGGTGCAAGGCAATAAAGACTGAGCTCCATTGTACTTCCATAGCCTGACCTTAATATTAAGTCCTGAGACTGGTGAGTCAGTTTCTGTCTGGTATTTTGACATTTGCCTCACTAATCATTCTGCACAATTCCATTAAAAACACTATATATTAAAGCAGAAAAATTGCATCTCTTAGGATTAATTTCTAAGTTTCCAACCCAAAACAACATTGTGATTGGGGAAAAACTGAACTGACATTTCAGTTCTGGAGATTCGGTCAGCTAATTGCTGGCATATGTAGTTAATGAACATCATTCCTCAATATATAGTTTGAGTATATAATATATAGGTTGGGCCACAAATGTAGGGCTAAAGGGAACAGGACAAGACTTGGTTTCTCCTGAGAGTTCAGTGATTCCAGTCAGAGCTTCCTCAATATCCACTGCAGCTACTCAAAACCAAGGACACTCAACACCTCCATGGAATCAGAGCAAGAGAAGTTAGATTGAAGTTAGATTCTCAGGTTTTTGTTGGCATTTGGTGAAGAAAGATTCGGGGAATATGGGGCAAGATTCAGCCCATGTATATAGATTTCTCAAGCAAAATGTAAGCATCTAGGGCTTACACACACTTCATTACACTTACTAAAAGCTGTATTTTATGTAATATCCACATTTTGTGCAATACTTCAGTAATAAATGCATTTTCTCAAGAAGTGGAAAATGTGTGTGTCCAGGGCCATGTAAACCTAGACACAACAACTAGATGTCCAGTCCACCAGGCTCTCTGCTGAATGATGTCCTTCATGTGTCCTGAAGCTGGGCCACTATGCAGCCACAAATGTGGCCAGGAGAACACCAGACAAAAAGGGTTGCCATCAACTGGGTGTCAGGAAGTCTTGGTCCCTGCTTCTGTTTTGTTAAACTAGTGCTGTAATAAAATCAGGCCTATCAGTGAGCAAATATTTGTGGGGGTGGCTGTTATTTTCTATCCATATATTTTTAACAACTTTAAAACCAGTTAGCCCGTCTTAGCCTGAGAGAAAGTATCAAAGACGTAATTTTCATGTAAACAGATGACCAAATAGGAAAGAGGCTTATCTGTCACCACCACCAAGTGACAGAGAATGGCACAATCTCAACCCTCCTCCGGTCACACTCTTCTCAATCACAACAATAGCCTTGATTCAAGTTCGACCAAAGAAGACATGGAAACAAAGTCTTCAGCAAACCTGACACTACTACACCACAACAGTTCATAGCTACTTTAAAGTTATTTTTTGGTTTTCAGGTTTTTGTTTTGCTTTGTTTTGTTTTGTTTTTAGGAATGAATTCTGTTCAGGTAGGCCTTTGTTCTTCACAGAGCTTTCTGGATCCTGAATGGACAAAGGCACCCAATCTCTACAGAATGACAGAGCACACATACGCTCCTAATATTTCATTTTGTGGACAGATCCCTGTTTACCTGAATGCCTATCTTTCTTCACCCACTAACACTGGCAGCCCGCGTCACAACTACCCTGACTCTTCCTGCTTTTTAGATGCTTACTGTTTAACTTGGACACCTGAAGTGGGCGGTATTGATTTTGTCTGTAGAACATTCCTGTGGATTACAGGGGTTTGCTTTGTCAACATGTATTTCTCTCATCCTCCTATTACGTGGCAAAATTTCTCATATGACCTTCATTAATCCATTCCTGATAAGAATGTCATTCAACTCACACTGCTTTGGACTATTAGGCTGTGCTTACTACCATATGCTATTGAATTTTTCTCTTAATGGAGACAGCACTTTTGGACTTTTTAAAAGTTTGGTTACACTAGAGATGAAATTTCTCCTTTTATGTCTCCTGGGTAGACTTGAGCTAAGCAATAGAAATCACACACCATATTGATGATGACATTGAAATCTCATATCTCTTCTTTCTAAAATTCTTGTTTTTAGTATTTACCATTAGGCTGATGGTTAGTTGAAGTTTTTAACAGAATGGTGTTCTGAATTCCTAAAGCACGCTGAGCTTCAGTCTTCTTCCTGAAGGGAGTGAAAGAAAAAAATAAAATAAAATCATGTCCTAAACAATATTCTGTCTCTATTCTAAAGATACAAAAAAAACCAAGAATCAAAACAACCTCAAACTGTAACTTACTCTAACTAAATATTCACTACATATTTGTTTGGTTCTATTCCAAGATTTTAAAGTCATGCAAAATAGCACTCAATCTTTTGACTATACCGATGTTATTTCTCCCCCTCTTTCTTTACCAGGACTAAGGGTGGCCTGGATTTTTCATCCTTTTTCTATCATCCTTTAGTACATTTTCCCCTCTTGCTGGAGAAGAGCCCAGTATAAGGTTCCTGATACAAATACACTCAGATTACCAAAAAATGAAAATCCAGATCCAACTCTTGTCAATTGACCTTAAATTTCCTTTGTTTTGAAGGTGTCACAGAACAAAATTCCTCAGAAGGTAGAAGCTGGTAGACTTCTTTTCCTCTCTAGCAAAATTTATGTTGCTTTTGAAAAACCCCAAATGGAAAAATTTATCCCAATGCTTAATATTTGTATTTCTGCCCAAAATAGTCATCGTATTTCTTATTTGTGATGGAAAATAGAAATTTTCCACAAGGCGGGCACTTTATATAGAAAACCAATTTGTCTCTGCAAAAAGCCAAAGAATCCAGCAGTCAATTTTCTATAGAACAGCAATATTGATGGAAACATTTGGAGAGGTTCTGCTTACCACAAAATAGCACAGGGGCTTGGGAAAGACCTCTAGAAAAGCTTGATCTACTGATGCACAGAGCTTACAAAAATCCTTTTCACTGGCTGATCAAGTTCTGCCCTACAAACCAATTTCTTTCTTTGCCATCACTGTTAAAATATTTGTCCTGAACAGCTACCTGGATGTCAGTCCCTACATTTACTCTCACCTAGGTTAATCCACCTGCTTTTCTGCCAAATTTTCTTTAGCCTACATAATTCCTTTTCTTTCCTTTTATCTCAGTTTATATTTTAGCAGGTTACTGAACCAAGTTTTCTCTAAAATTCTTATGTCTTCATTTCTTTGCTCTGCACCTGCTGAATTCATCTGCCTTGACCATGGATTGCTAAAATTATACACAACACTCCTGATGAGATCTGAACGGTCCTTTGTGTGTCACCTAGCTTCACTACTTTTCTAACTCTACAGCAATTATCACTCCTATATGTCCTAAGATCACATTTATTTTTCACAGCCATGTCACACTAATACTCATGTTTGCTACACGCTGTCTTGTACGCACACAAATTCCTGCTACTGCACTTTATCTTATAGAGGAAACACTTGTTCATTGTTCTTTAGCACATGACCTTCCATTGTGCTCTATTAAATTTCCAACTTTTTTCTAGTACTTCATTTTCAGGTGCTCCAGTTCCATAAGATATCCAGATCCTGCTTTCTATTGACATCTTGAATCATTAAGAGATTTTTTTTGTCAAAATGAAAATCATTACTGAAATTAACAAAATAGGACCCTAGCCTGATCTCTGAGGAAATTCACTGTTATTTCTTTTTATCCACCTATTTACATATCTGCATTATTTGCCAGGTTCATTTAACCCCATTTTGGCCAAATAACTTTTTTTTTTTTTTTTAAGCTCCATCATTTCAGTTTTAACTAGCTATTTCTATGACACTGTATCAAATGATTCACTGACAGCTATTGAGACTAAGTCTGATGCATTTTCTTTGCATAGATTATATGTCTTAGTAAAGTATATGATTCTATTTTTCATTTGTCTTCCCTTCTGTACTTACTCTTCTTTACATTTCTAAAGCCATGTTTGCCATTTTATCAGTTCTATTTTTCTGTAGTTTTTGAGTTTTGTTAGGTTTGCTTGTAGGGCTTGCTGGCATTAAAACAACCCTAAAAGCAAGAGGGGCAATTTTCCCTTCATTGTATTAGTATATAAAATACTTGTAATTTTCAGAAATACAAATATTTAATTTCGTCATATCCAACAGAGGACTCAAAAATCACTGATCAAACCTGAAACTTTGTAGTAAATCATAGTTGTCATGGCATTAGCCAAGTATTTTCCGGCAAGTCATATACCCAAATTATGTATATTATTTTTTATTCATAAATTTAAAATATCAGATTCTATTTTCTCTATCTATGTTAATGAACAGAATACCCATTAATTTAATGCATTCAATAGTTATTTATGAAAGGACCTGCCTATAAGGGAAATAGGAAAAACTGAATAGCCTGGTCACAAAATTGGAAAATCTTCTTGTACTGAAGAGACCTTCTCTCACTCTTTTGAAATCACAGAAGACTTGAGAGTCTTACAAATTTTAGGGAGAGAGGACGAAATTGCGTACTTTAAACTAACTATTACAGATTACACTCTAAGTCTTCTGTGAACAGTGTCCCTGTGCCATATTTAGACTGAAGACTTCATTGTTACAGACATCTCTTTAATCAAGCCAATTTAAAGTATATGAGTTCTGAGATTAACATAGCAAAAAAAAAGTCTTCCTTTTTTTTTTTTATATAGAACTTCTCTGTCTTTAGGAATATATTTTTAGTAGCCAAGCTACTTGTAAATTATAGCAAGATTACGCCAAAGACTTCTTTATATCATTATTTTATTGGTTAGTTATTTGCTCTGTTTGGATGTATTTGGCATGTATTGGGCAGTTGGCAAACTGTCATTTTGCAGGCCATTGATAAAATAAAAAAGCAGTTCATGGAGGTATTTGAACATTATCACTAACAGACACAATCCCAGCTATAGCCTCAAGCTACTCTTCATGCCTAGAAACAGAAAGGCACTGTTGGTGATGCTGAACTGGAAGACAATGAAAAAGCTGAGATTACACTTAAGCATTTCCTTAGAGAACTTCCTCTCTATATCACGCTGCTTCTTTGTCTAAGAAACAAGTATAGAATTCAAGAGATTAGGTAGACAGAAGATGACCAGTAATGACGGCAAAATTTCAAAATAGCTAGGCGGACTTTTTGAACGTGAACATCTGCTGAAGGTGTAGATGAAACCCACTGATTAATGTTTCTTCTGTTCATTCAGAGAATCTGTACATCATTTTCACCTCTGAATGCAACTACTACGTTTGGTACTGATGGGTCATCTGTTGCACTGTAGCAACACTGATGCTTCTCACAGGATGGCATTGTAGCCAACAGTCCCCCGGAGCCTGGCAAGGTTTGAATTCCCGGCACAAGCCGGACGCAAATAGCTTGCCCCACTCAGGCATACATACATAGAAATGGCACCTTTTCTGTTGTGCTTTGATCTGTTCATTGAACCAGGCTCAGTAATATCATGCATTAACAGTTCAGAAAAATTACCAAGGCTAAAAATTGGGGGAACTTTCATTTTCTTCAATACAACAGATCCAAACAGCATGTACATTAAAGGCAGAAGCAAACCTCCCCTTTTTCATGGAAACCCTCTCTAACGTCTATTTCTATTGCTGATGAAATCTTCCCTTAAACATCTTGATTGCAGAAAAACAAACAAACAAAAAAGGATAAAAAAAAATGCAAGATAACTGTAGAGTGAATCTTTGGGAGATTTAGGAATATCTCATGAAGGCTTAGTGTGAAGAGCACTCCTTTTGCACTTTGACTTAGTACTGTGTTCTGCACAAAGTGAAAGAAAAAGATCTCTCTGAGGTCTAGAAAGAAGGACTGGAAACACGTAAAATAACTTGAACAGCTAAAGAGATAACCAGCTCTGGAAGTGGCACGTTGTCTAAGACAGCTTGTACACATGCTTTGAGGAAAATCCTTCTAAGTTTTTCATGCTGCTTGGATATTTCTGGCAACCGTATGTTATGAATTCAGTAAACAATAATTGTTAGATGATTGAAGAAAAGAAAAACTTTTAAACAATAAAAGCAACGGTTTTTTAGTCTCTATATACATGACAAGAACATGATTTGTGGATAGAATGGAAACTGTCAAAACATCTTGAACTCCACAAACAACATAAATAAAGATTCAGCTCAATGGGGCTGATGTCATTGCTTCAATATGGAAAGCTGTCAGCTTCTCCATGTGCCTGACAAAAATCAGCTACTTTTCCTACACCATGTATTAGAGGTTTCTGAAGAGACAGCTGGCCAGGCAGAACAGAAAGTACTTGTCACAGATAACTACTGACATGGACCTTTCCTGTGAAGGCAGACTTTTCCAACATCTGGAACTGGAGCAAGCCTTTTGGCTCCTCCAAGTATTAGGGGAGCACAGAGCTTGCAGGACTTTGGCATTGCTCATCAATGGGTCCATTACCTGATGACGAACTTTCCATTATCACTTTACTGCCCCCTCTGTAACACCTGGGCCTTGCTGATTCCAAGTAATAACCATTTCAGTCAAACTTCTCCACCACCTCTTTTGTAAATTCTCTCCCTTTTTTGGACTTCATCCTTTTCCTCCATGTCTGTGCAATCTGTGCCTAGAGGATACCTCCACAATCTCCACAAAATATCTCTCTTTATTCTTTCCTCCAAATTCGCTAGGACATTCTTGGAAATGACATCAAATCTACACCAACTGTCTAAATTTATATGCCCCCTTGCTTCCTTCATAACGCTATCCAGTCTTCGTTGCATAAGTGTATCAGGCTAATTTTTATATATCTCCATATATCAACAGCTGTTTTAATTTCTTTTTGTTCATTATTTTTTCCCTCAACAGCTGGCACTGAACGGTGCTATGTTTAAGTAAAAAGAACTTTAACCACACTTTCCAGGCTTCATCTGTGAATGATTTGTATTCTCTTCAGGAAAAAAAAAAAAAAAAAAAAAAAAGCACTCAGCCATATCTAAACAAAATCTTAGTATTTGATGCATCTCTTTCATCTGTTGCCTCTTTCATGTCAAAGAGTCATCATTAGGAATAGTGACAGAAGTAATAACCATTGTTATGGTTGTTGTTGTTGATGGTTGGGAAATATCTGATAATTTTTCTTTTTGTCCCAAAATGCTGATTCTTTGAAAACAAAACATGACAAAAATCTGACTCCGGACAACCTTCTGACAGAATGTATATAAGTTTCAAAAATTCTTTGCCAGTTCTGGGACACGGGAACTGCCTTATACCCAAGATACGAGTTTCTGTCATTCAACAAAAGGAGTAATGATGACAGTTCCCAAGACTGTTTCTACACAGAACGTTAACACTAATTTGTTAATTGGTTTCCCAGGCTACTCAGCTTCAGCAGCCTAATGAATCATTTGCTCAAAGAATCAAACACTGGGATTTGGTGTCTGGCATCCCTTGTGTCCTCAGCTGCTGGGGGAGTCCAGCTGGTGGATAGCCTGCCTGATAGCTCCTCTACACAGGGACTGCTGTTGGGTTTACTGCTGTACCTGAAGTACCTGAAGTACCTGAAGAGCCTTGACACACAGAAATTTCACCCAGAGTGGTTGCATTTAATGACTGCTTTCTTAGACATTCATCTCACAAAGTGCAAGAAATAACTTCTAAAGAAAAAGATAGTAAGGATTTTCCAAAACCTTGAAATAATAAGACATCAGATTCCTGTAATAGGGAAAAAATAGATAAACTGTCCTGAGATTGCTATTTCGGAAAGCCGTATAGCTCTTAAGAAAGTGCTAAGAGCACCCCCAGCCAGCATATGTCAGCAACCAGGAGTCCAAAGGGGAACCCTGGACGCTGGTCTCAGGAATCAGGGGGGATGCAATGTGCAATTCTTCATTTCCAAGAGGTTTGACCTGGGATTCTGCCCTGGAGTCTGAGAGCTAGCGGCATACCCGGGTTCTTCTCCAACCCAGCTGTTTTAGGAGTAGGCGCAATTTGACATTTCAGTTCAGCTGTCCTGCACAGAACAAAGTCAATCTGAAGGGGTACAATTTTCTGCTGTAATGAAAATATTTTCATTACTTGATCATATGCCATCCTAGAAAAAGGTTTTATTTCTACATTAATATGTCCCTCTGCTCTCAGCATGCAGGTCATAACACTGTTCATTACAGTTTGTAGTGTTTCTTTTTAATGATATCGCAGAGGTTATAATCAGATCTATGTTCTTAAAATATGAAGGGAATTTTCTCAAATACATTAAAAAAATATGAAAATTCTCTTCAGCTTTGTCCCAGAAGTGTCCTTGGCTTTGCTTATAGCTAATTATTTTGGGTGGCATAAGACTATTTAGAAGTCTTATGTTGCCTACTGAGCCCCTTTCAGTATATACCACTGAAATTACAGCACATGTGAGACAGCAGAAAGATAAATCTAATTTATTCTCATTCTCAGCTAAAAGCCAGCACATGAACTCTGCTTTTTCTGTGACAATAGACATGGATTAACACGATTCTCACTTTATTATATATTGTAAATGCCTTGTGAGGCAAAAGCAATATCTATACCCCAGTATAAACTGCCCGGCAATCTTACAAAGTTGCCTTAAAACATTGTGCTGTATTGACACCTCGAAAAAAAAACAGCTAGGGGGCACGAAAGGTTTTGTAATACAGTTGCTGATCTGCTCAGGGGTCTCTTGGCTGACCCCACATCACCGTGTAGGTTTGTGTGTGCGTGTCTGCTCCGGGGGGACCGGGCCCGATCGCCTCGGTGTTTTGACAGGCAGCAGGGATCCCAAAATCCCAAAGCTGGCACCGGTGCCCCGGCACACCGTCGGGACGGGCACCCGGGACCCTCAAAAAGAAGCCTGAGGGGGTTTCTCGGGCTCCTGGAGGCTGGCAGCGAGGGGCGAGCGCTGCCCACAGCCCCATGGCGGCGCGGGAGCACCTGAGGGGCGGCGGGAGCGACCCACACCTCATGAGGGGAGCGGGAGCGGCGGCAAGGGGGAGGAGGAGAAAAGCCAGCGGCGGAGAGGGGCTGAAGAGAGAAGCGGGAGGGAAGCGAGCCGGGGCGTAGAGGAGGAGCTGAGAGGCGGCGGGCAGGGACTCGGCGGGGCCGGGAGCTGACGGCCGCCGGAGCGGGCGGCGGCGGGGGCAGGTGCGGGAGCTGCCTTCAGCCGCAGGGCGGCGGCCGCCCGCGGGGCGGGGGGCTCGGCTCGGCGCCCCGGGCAGCGGCGGCCCCCGGGCCCTATGGTGCCGCGGCGGGACCCGGCTCCTGCTCGCCGCTTTCCGAGGGGGCCCGCGGAGCGGCGCGGGGCAGCGGAGCCCAACGGCGCTTGGCTGGCATGAGGAACCTGCCGATCCTCCTCCTCCTCCTCTGCTGGAGCCTGGGGCGGGTAAGTCACCCTGCGGCGGGAGGGTAGCGCTCGCCCCTCGCTCCGCACCGCCAGCCCTGCCCCGTCTGCCCCGCTCCTGTCCCGGAGCCGCCTGTGGCGGTTCCCTCACAGCTTCCCCTGTCCCCCTGAGGGGGCTCCGAGGCAGCCGTAGCAGGTGCGAGGGACCTCGGCTGGGCAAACTCTCTCCGGGCGGGAGATACGCGACTTCTGCCGCTGTAATTGCGGAACGGCGAATGATCCCCACCCATCCACAGGGATTTGGGGCTCCTCAGCCCCGCCGGCACCCCGGCAGGTGGCGGTACCGGGGGAACCCCGCGCCTCCCGGCCGCTCCTCAGGGGCCGGGACGGCTCCTGCCCCGGCCGAGCTGGGCTGAGGGGAACGGGCGGCGGGGCCGGACTCCCCGGGCCGGCGGCGGCTGGGTCTTGTTCCCGGTGGTTGTGGCTTCTTCCCGGTTATTGTGGCTTGTTCCCGGTGGCTGTGGGTTGTTCTCGGTTGTTTTAGTTATCTCGGCTGTCCCCGAAAACTACTTCACCGAGAGTTTCTGCAGACACCGCAGAGCATTGCCGTGGTACGGTCTAGAGGGTCATTAGCAATTGTAGTACGTGCACAGTTAATTCCTCTGTAATATTAACATAAAAAAGCATTCAGAATATTAAAATAGTTTCTTTTAAGGTATCTTCCTTCAACATCTCTATATTTTTAAGTGTTTCTTCAGTTGTAAGAAACTTCGGTTTCTTGCAGTCTTTAAAAGTCTACAATGTTTCCAAAAACATGACCTCAAATAAAATAATAATAAAAATCTACCCTCTGAATCTTACCGTTTTGTTACTGTAAATTTAAAATCTGAGACCATTTCCAACAAGAGTTGGGAAAACATGCTGAAGGTAAATGTAAACTACTTGTCAAACAAAATGTTTTTGCCAACTGATTGCTATTCTGGGTGCCTTAAAGATTGTTCAGCCACTAAGAATGCTGAGAGACTCTTCAGCTGGATTTCCAAGTCCCTGTGTACCTTTGTAATACACACTACAGTGCACACAGGTCTGTAATCACTACTTACAAAGAATAGCCTACACTTGGTAAAGCAGAAGGAAAGACAGATACGCATATCTGGCTGGCCCTGAAGGCTGGTGAGTGCCCTCAAAATTCATTTTGGGGTTCTCGATGTGTTTCGGGACACCATCAGTGCCACACAGGATTGAGCCCTAAATCTCTTTAGCTGGGTGAAGTACATCTGAAGGAAACTGGGCTGTGTATTGGAACAAAGTATGTTATGGTTTGGCATGCATCCCGTATTTGAAAAGTAATGTTGCATTACCTTAGGGTACTACCAAATTTATGTTCTCGAAGTAATCTTCAATATTAGATCACCAGTAGTGGGAAAGTTGTGGTTCTTTTCTAAGTACTTATTTTGCAAATTTCATTCATGGCAGTAGCTGCTTTGATTTACTCCTCATTTATTTAACATTTCCATTAACTGGAATCCACCTTTCCAACACCCATTAATTCTTATACTTTTTGATGAGTAGGAGTTCTACTGTCAGCTAGTGAATGCTTGCAATTGACAAAATAACATTTTTTTTTTTTTTTTACAAAATCTGTTATATGGAAGGAAAATGCATTAAAAGTCATTATGTTTACATGAGCCTTTTATTCTAAGTAGGAGCTATCTGGAAAGCACATAATACATAACAATATGCAGTTATTTTCAGTTTAACTCTGAACTTTCTACGATAACTGCTAGGAATCCTAATTTAAGTTAAGGATTTGTAAAAATTCCTTTAAAAAAATACCTGCCCAGAAAGCTTATAATTTAAATAGTCAAAATATGGAAAATGGAAATAAGGTTCTGTTTTCATAGATGATGAAATGACAAACTTTGAGGAGAAGAGACAGATTTCTGGAGTTTCCGTAGAAAACATCTCCTGCTGTTATCTTACAGTTAAGCTACGTTATGTTATGCTTATGGTTATCACGGTGTATTTTTAAAAGCTGTGCAACTGGCTTGCCCACAGGGAGCCCGTGGAATAACCGGGCTCTCAGTCCGAACTCCGGTCCCAGGTTCCAGGTCCCCAATCACAGCTTCATTAAGTATTGCAATTTTGAAAAATAGTGTCTGATGAATCAGAGACTATTACCAGATCCTGCTATTAAAGGTCTCCCAGAAAAAGTAAGAGACACCACCCTTTCCTCTGTAGCTAAAAGTGTGAGGATGACTGAAGTACAGCATATTCGTGTTTTATTTCATTATGATCTCTGTGAATCCCACTGATGTCAGCATAGCTTCCTAGTGTCTTGTTTCTCTCCCCATCTATATCCCTGTCTCTTCCCATGGACATAAATAAATAGGGGCAGGGCCGTGCGTGAGTAAAGGCAATATTGTGTTCATTTAAAATAAAATCTTTTTTTTTTCTTTTTTTTTTTTTTCTCCTGTGTAGGACTTGCTTGAATCAAATAATCATGCTCTGAGGCCTTCATGACATAAAATATACATGGTGGAAAAGGGAAGAAAATCAAAATTTACCATGTCAAAGATAATGCAGTTTGATTTGGTTTTATGTTCTGTGTTTACGTTCTTGCTTCAGTTTAACTCATTGTTTTGTTGGAGGAAGAAAGTATTGGCAAATGCACTAGAAGGTTAAATATTTTCTTGTAAATGACAGTTAACCTTAAAATGCTACAGGCAGGAATTAGTGAATGCTCTAGTGCATTATTTTAACCTTTTGTTTTGAAAAGTCAGTGTGTGAGAAGCTAAAATGGGCACCGTTTGTGTACGTAAAATGTTGAGCACATACTTAGGCAAAAATAGTATCAGTTTAAGTTGTGGATTTCGTTATTAGTAGTTGGATCCTTTATAAATATTTTAATTCGTGTCTCAAGACCCTGGCCCATTTGTTAATTTGACACAGGTGAATGGTGTCCATCCAGAATGCAGATTTCATTTGGAGATTCACAAGGAGGAAACAAGGTGCATGGAACTTCTAAAGAATGCAAAACCACTGGACTACAAAGGTAAGAAAAGATGAGCTGTAATGTTGAGACAACTGGAGTATTGAGGTTTTTCTCCCTTTACCTTCTTTGCTAGCTCAATTGCAGTTGTCATATTTCTTTGTATTGTGCTTATAATTTCTATGTATTTTAAAATGCATTAAAAAAAAAAGCTTTAAAAAGCTTTAAAAAGCTTTTTGCCTTAAAATTACAGCCACAGCAAATATGTGGTGAGAGGTGTGCTGGGCTAGGCATGCTAGATGGGAGAAAATATGCACTGATGTTTTAGGCTGTTGCTGCTATTATTTTTCACAGGCAGAAAAGCTGCAGGGTGGTTCTGATAGGACCAGCAGAAAGAGCAAGTCTGAGGAAAAGTTGAAAGTCTTGGATCCAAGTGTCTCACTCTAGCACTGTTTGAAAGTAAAATACTAGTGGCAGGAATGATCACTGGGTTTTCCAGGCAGGAGACGTTTTAGATACAAGATCAGATTCACCTGCATAAGGCCACAGTCATGCAAAGGAAAAATTGGACACTAGTGTTACATTCAGAAAACAAATTTACTCTGTTACTATAGCATTTTTATCTTCTGTCTAGATAGAAAGAAATACACAGATGCAGATATAGCGAACAGGAATTCGACAGAGGAAAAAGGGAAGAGGAGAATGTATTTTTTTATTATTTTTATTTTATTTTAGATTTTCCTAGATTTCCCTGCTACAGTTTCACGTGAGTAGAACGTAAGATTGTCAAAAACGAACAAACAGAAAAGTATGACAGTTTTCTTTTAAGCTGGTGCTGTGGATAAAGCCATTTGTTCAGCAAGCAAAATGTGAAGGTGACAGATAAATCCAGCCAGAAAATGAAAAACAAATCTGTAACATTAACGTATGTAGGATGCCAGGAACTTGGTTAAGTTGGGCTTCTTAGGAAAGTTAAAAGTCTGTATTTATTATATATATATATATATATATATTTAACTGCCAAATGTACTAATGTTTTGTAATTAGTTATCTTTTGTAAATCATATGCAGAACTTGTGAGCAGAAAGCAGTCTCTATGTCCCTCCTGGTGAAAAGGTAAAAGTGCTTCTTGGAGCGCTTCATTTGCATACGTTACTTGCCCAGCGCTCCTCTGGTGGCATGCAGAGTATTGAAAGAAAGGTGGATTCTCAGCAAGATGTAGAAAAATGGAAGGAAAATTTAGATCTAAGGGCACGTTTTGGGGTTCAAAAGAGAATTTTGATTCTTACAAAGTAAAGTCATATCTAAAACTAACCATTAACTTTCTGTTGTCAAATGCTTTTCAAGTGGTTGGAAGGATTTCACTTGAAATTAGTTGAAATGTCTCATTGGTGTCCCGCGTTTTGCTGTTGTAGTGCCGTTATGTGTCACCTCAGAATAACTTGGCTCCTTGGAAGACTCTTGCAGTGCAGTATTTTTTCTTTGGCTGAATTAGGTGATATGTAGTATATTTGCTTTTTCATAATCTCTCCGTTTTGAACAGTCTCTGAAGATGATTATGATACTTCAAGGACCTGCCATCTGCAGTGCCCTTTGAGCATAAACACAAGTCCCAAATCATAATCCCTTCTCCACCTCTTTTCTTGATTTGAATTTGTAAATCCCTCAGTGCGTATTCTAATACCAGTTTGTATACAATGATTAAAAGGATCATCATCAGTTTTGTATTTTACTATTATTTCTCATTTTGATTAATCCAGATCAGTAATTAGAAAAATTATAATAACAGTGAATCTCTTCCAAGCACATTCTTAATGGAATAATTTATTTACATTTAGATTTTTTATTTATATGAGCGATAAGAGAGATGTCTGTTACATAAATAATACCAGTGTGAAGCCATATGGAGAAATAATTACTAGCCTTGCTTAATGAATTAAATTATGAATTAATAAACTCACTATTAGCTGTTACAAGGTTTTGAAAGTGAAGTTTTCTTCAAAATGCATTTTTTGATCCAGATGCTGGACTGCTTTAAGGGTATCCTTGTCACGCACACCAGTTTCATTTTGGGTTTCTCTGGTGAAGAGGTTTTCTGGCAATATTTCTTTCAAAGCCTCTTTTCGCTGAAAGAGTGGGGTTTCCTGAAGACAAAATGCTGTGTAAGAACTTTATAACCTCGAAGCAGACAGTATCTCTGATGCTGTTGATTTAGCCGTGCAGGTAGAGATACAAGAGCGGTGGAAGGATTTATGAATTTAATTGAATGCCTGGCTGAAACAAATGGAATATTCAATTTTGTAGGAGACTGTAATAAAGCCCCTATGGTAATGAACCAGTAGTAACTTTATGTTTAATGTTACAGGAGAATTTATCCTATGCTTCACGTTACAGATACCTTTACCAACAACCTGTCCAGAAGAGCCTGTGTTAAAAATATCTGTTTGTATTTACTAAAATATTAATGTGTCCTTATTTTCCAAATAAACTCTCTGAATTCATACTAAGATGTAAGGAGTATTTTGAACAGAGACATGCAGATTTTCACAGCAATACTCTGGCTGCTAATAAAGAAGAGTTACTAATGAAAATGGGCAAGCTGGAACTAGTCCAAGCCCTAGCTCCACACCTAAAACTTGTATTGCTCTTGAAACATAATTCATTACAATAAATTCACAAAACCCACTTCACTTTTTCCTGAATGAGAAAGACAGTTATACAACCCTTGTCACGCTTTTCTGACTTCAGTGTATGATACCTGCCTCACAAAAGTTACAATGAAATACAAGGTCCTGTCTAGAATTTGGAAATGAAGGTTCACTGGAGGCTTGGGTCCCCATTATCAAAATCAGTGGGAATTTTTCCATTAACTTCTTAAGCATCTGGGAAGCCTTCACATCTCTGTGTAACATGCTCCAGAATTTGACTGTCATACACAGTTAATGAGTTTTGGAGGGTCCAAATTTCATAGGACAGGCAGTTTGTCCCTTTGGCCTAAATAGCAACTATGCGTGGAATACCGTATGTGTACTAATACTTCTCATCTCTGTGCTAGGAATATATAAAGGAAAGATTTAACGATGACTGTGGGTTGGTTTTTTCTGACATCATAAAATGATGTTATAGTCATCATTAGCTGCTTTATAAAGTGCTGAAGAGTTACTTCACTGCATAATTTCTGTAGTGTGCCTAAAATTATTGGCTATGAAGTCCATGAAGGACCTGCTTGCTTCATGGTTTAATAAAGCAATAGTGGGTTTTGCAAGGAAACACTGTATAAATACTGTGTAAACATCCTCTGAACAATGTTAAGGGTATGTTAAAAGCACATGACTTTCTGATTTGCACCCTTTGGGGGAATTTCAAGCATTAGCCTTTCTTCCATAGTGGAGAGTATTACACTACATTTAATGAAAAAGACACTCTCCAAAGATCCATGGCAGTGCCTTCATTTGTGTAGTGATCGTGATCTTAGCAAATCTAGTTGTTTATTTTATGTAGACAGCATTAGCTTCCATCCACATTTGTTTTCTCCTTCTATAATTTGACATGTAAGGTATGGATGCACCTGAGCTAGAAGCCCAAGAGACCTCTGGCTGTTGTCTTGTTTTTGGCGGGCAGATTAATTCCATTCTAAGTTGCCCATAACTTATGGGCTTTGAGGTTCATATGAGAAAACACTATTTCATATTTTACATTCTACCTATGACCTGTGTTCTCACACACACACACAAAAAAAAGGTCCCAATTCAAATGATTGCAAATACACAAAAATACACCGCCAGTTTCCGTCTTTGCTCAGTATTGAGAATTTTACCTTATAGAGCAACTGATTAATTTCTGTTCACCTTTAAATGAAAAGGGAAATCTTATAATCAACAATGTTGAAACTCAGTTAATAGGCTTTATAACAGGGTTCTACAACAAAAAGTTCTAAAACAATTTCAGTATGAAAAAATGAAGTCAATTTAAAAAAAAAAAAAAATTGGCCTGAGTGGCTACACAGTTAAATAAATCTTTTGAGTTCTTGCTTTCCAAAATGTTTTTTTTGTGAGACCCATATGACCAACAATGTATTTATTTTTACATATGACATCTTAACTTTGAGGAAAGGATGTAGATGGAAAGAAAAATGGCTTTGGAAAGAATTTCGTAAACCTTTCAAAGAGCAGCTTCTTAATGCCCGTAGTAATGGGAAATTAAAATGGACAGGACTACCAAAACGATATGCTCACTTATTCATAAATTTAAAGCAAGAGGAAGCAATGTTACTGTATAATCTAATCTCCTGAACTACACTGCCAGAATTTCCCTCAGTGACTGCAGCACCAAATTTCTCTGAAAGCTGTTCACAATGATGGGAATCTAATATTGGTTGAAAAGTTAGTTTGTCTGACAAATCTCTGCTGTTAACGTTACTTCTACAGTTAGGTGCCTATCGTGCATTCCAAACCCACACATATACACACATACATATCTCTGTATCACACAAATGAAGGACTGACTCTAAGTATACCAACCTGAAGATCACTCTCTTCTCCATATCAGTAAATAAGAGATGTACACAAAGCTGGATGAGGTTTTTCTTTTGCTGCATGAAAAGAAACCTTCTCAAGGTTCTCTCTTTCTTAATCCTCTCAATCTCATCAAGGTCTTTAATCAGTTAATGTTTGTTTTTGCAGCTTTCTCTGTAAGATGAATCAGTAGTTTAGACTGCAGCACTGCTTAAGAGTTATCTGAGGTGGCGTTAAAAGTAGAGTTTAAAGATAGGGGGACCATGGAACTTCCTTTCACACAGCACCAGTAACTCATGTCAGGACAACTTTTCTGAGCTGAGTTGCTGCTTTTCTAGCTGCAGAACAGGCATGCTGCTACTTTTTGGTTCATGCATTTTTTTTCAAATATTTAAGAAGCTGAGGGGACTGTTTTGAATGTTTGGTTATTTGTGGCTTTCATTAATTGGAGTGTCATTGTTAATGAAACCACATAAAACTGTCAACATCTGGGCTTTGGTGTAAGCTATACTTAATTATTTGAGAGCGGAAGACAGAGTGAGCTGGCTAGTCTTTTAAGGAGCTGGGCCATAGGTGAGAAAGCACCTTGAATGAAAGGAGGTATGGGATGTGTAGTAGCCTATGGAAAACTAATCAACATGAAAAAAAGTGGAGAAGAACAAAAAAATGTCCTGGTCAGCCTCATTCCAAATCTCACACCATGAAGTTACTAAGAGTGACCGAATGAAGCTTTTCTGAAAGGAAAAGAAGCAACATGTGGTTCTATTCTACAATTTTGAAGGTCTAAAATTTCTACGCCCCCAGAAGATAAGTAGAAATTCATCAGTGGATATTAACAAATGGCATTTGGTACCCTGAAGAAAGTAATTGTACAACCATAAAGGAATATTCAAAGTTGTCTTTATCAAGACTCAAATTCAAAACTGTGTGTTTCTGTGAACAGAAACTACATAGTGTAGTTTTTGGAAGATTCTGAAAGAAATTCACAGAAACACACAGTTTTGAATTTGAGTCTTGATAGAGACAACTTTGACCTTGACAGTCTACTCTCCACGACATCCAAAGTTCAGATGCCATGAAGAACCAGTCCTGAATGCACTAAAAAAATTCCAATTAATAAATCAAATAGCACATAGGTGAGAAATAATCCAAAGTAACAGAAATTTATAGTCCCAGTACCTTACATGGACTTTTTTTTTGTGTGTGTGTGTGGGTGAATTTTATATGAAAAGGAGATTGATATTTAATGGTATTTTATGAAGAATGGACAGCATGTCTAAACTGGGGCAAGCCAAAGGTGAACATAGCTCTTACAGCTTTGCCTATAAACACGTATTTTTCCAGTATAAGACAAAATTATGTTCTTATGGTAAGATAAGAGTGCTGTCTATTCATACAAAAACACATTCTGTTGTCTCCAAGAAACATTTTAAGTAATTAGAAAGCAAGATTTATTTGGTAGAAAATTTGAATGGAAATGTGTTTTCTTTTTCAGAGCTTTTTTTTTTTTTTAATGTTTAGCTCAAAACTTCCATATTTCATTACAGTGCTCTAATATATAAATTACCTTAAAACTGAAATTGACCTACATATTTTTGATATTCTGGTGGGAAACTGTTCTTCAGAAAGGAAATACAGTATTTCTGAAATTTCTTAATTTAGTGAAACCCAGTAATCCTCCAGAAGCCTCAATAACAGCATTTTTGCCATTCCTAGTAATAGGACTGGCTTTTAAAAATCTATAAACAGAAAACATTTTAGATGGATATGAGATAAAGCCTATTGTATTTTTCATTTTGTTTGACTAGTTAAATCTGGTGTATATTGTGTAACGTCCCTAAATTCTTCTCGTTGTGTGGGTGTCATTTTAGTTGATCAGTAATTAAAAAATGTTTATATTCACGTTTCCTCAGCATTTGTGCCTGATCAGAGCCTGTATACATTCTGCAAGGTTTCACAACAGTGCTATAGTTCAGCATAGGCATTGTGGAGCTGCTTTTGGACAGTTTTGCAGCTCGTGACCTCATGTACACAGGAGCGAAGGCCACCAGCTCCCAGGGCCTGTCCCACCCACAGCCAGGGAGCAGAGCAGGCCGGGGCCATCAGGCACCTCCTTGGCGGCATCAGCCCTTGGGTGAGGGTCAGGATCGAGCCTGGTGCAGAGTACCAGGGTTGGATATAGCCCTGGGATGGCTGGGCAGGACCATAGGGGTGGATTGGAGCCCAGGCCAAGGCAGGCACAGGTGTCGGTGATGAAGCTGAAGACAGGTTCACCCCCAGCACAGCTGAAGGTGAGCCCAGACCTGAGCTTAGCTGGGCAGGGGGAGCGGGGCAGCCCCCAGGTAATGCTGGTCAGGGACATTAAGGCCTATTGGAGTGTTCAGGGTCCAGACCTACATAGATGCAAATAACTTCGGCAAAGTACCTTGGAGCAGTGGTGCTTTTGCTACTGTCTTCTTATTATTACCACTTTAAGCAGTTCTGCTGTGTTTTCTTTGCTTCCAATTTGCCAACTCACTTTTTCTTGATTCCCTCTTTTTCCTTTCTTTATTATTACTTGTTTGAAATTGCAGAAAAAAAATAATCAGTCTGTAGTTTCTATATGTTCATAATGTTTCAGTCTTTCAGTTTCTATATGTTCATAAATTCTCATGCAGCCTAAAGTACATGTTGCAGTGTTCAGACCTACAGTCTAGAAAAGGTTGCCCGTAAGAGGTGAGTTTGCTTTTGCTTTGTCAAGTTAAGTACAAAAATCAAAATGTTTCCCTGTTTGAAAAATAAACTATAGACTAGCTGACAAATTCCTGGCAGATTTTCTTTCATTTTGTTTCATGTATCATGCACGCTTAGTTTAAAAAAAATTGTAAACTTCTCCTTGAATCGGCAATTTTTAAATACAAATGCGAAGTGCCACCTAGTGGTCAATATATGGGTAAAATGTGTGTATAAACAAAGCTTTCCTGTACAAAGCCACTGTTACAAATTTTTACAAGTGAAGAAGCACGCATAGGTAAGCGAACTTGTCGCTCAAAGACTGGATGTCAGACAGCAGGATGATGAATGTGGTAAGCTGAAAAAAATACGTAAGCTGAAAAAAAAATAAAAGAAACAAAATTTTGCTGTCTTTTTCCTTTCATTATGAATTATCTACAAATATATTATCTGCAAATGCATTACAAGCACTAAAGACCAAACATTCAAATCAAGTAAGTAATCTCTTTTCAACTAAGAATATCATCAGTAATATCATCTGGAGGAACAGGGGGGAACATCAGAGTAGTGACACGGTAGCCAAGCTGATGAGAGAGTCATTGAAAAAAGGTTTTCTGGGAAGATGGATTGTTTGCTTGGATAGTCTGAGTGACTCACCAGGGAAGTAACTGACGGAAATGAAGAGGATGAAAAGAGTTTGTTATGTGTAGGGTGCAGGAGAGTTCTTCTAGGCATCACAGAAAAGAACCCTTTTTTACCTTTTTTTTTTTTTTTTTTTTCCCCTTTGCTAGCCTTATTAATAGGTAAAGTAGGAGGCAAAGAGAAAGGCAGTAGAGATAGTCAGAAAAGTTAGGCAGCCAAGGCAGAGCAGCGGCTGAGCTGATCTTATAGTGTAAATATCAGGGTGAAAGTACAAAAACACTCAAGGCTTGAGAATTTATTAGAGCTGTATACAAACACAGAGACTAAATCCATGAAATTAAAAAAAAAATGAACATAGATATACTTTTGGATACTTAGAATAAAAGAAACTGTTTTGGTTAAATGTGATAAATATAGAAAACTGCAGAGACTATATGAAATAAACATTGGAACATTTTACTTTTTTTGACATTTTCTAATAAACTTTTAAAAATATTACTGCAAGTATTGATAGAATACTTATTATAACTAAAACATAAAACCTTATTTAAAGATGTTACTTTAAATGTTTTATATCGGAATTACTTCATATCCTTTCGAGGCAGTAGGAATCAGGTTTATGTATGTGGGAGATGGGTGAAACTTCCAGAGAATGAGCATACAAAATGATTTTCTGAAATGTGGAAGTGATGAATAACAATCCAGAAATCCTAACACTGACTGAATAAATGGCTTGACAGAGTAGTAGAGAGTGAGTATAGAAAGCAATCAATCAAGCTAGATATTCAATGTGCAGAGGCACATTAAACCTAGCCCTTATCTCGCCTTCATTTTCCAGCAGTATGGATATTCGCAGCGCTCTAGGGAACTCTACAGCCACTGGGGAAAACCAGTCAATTGTAGGGAGCAATCAATCTGGCCTATTTTCATGTGTCTCAGAATGGGGTGAATTGTGTTCTGTCACCCTCTGACAATATTTTGTGTTTTTGTGTTAACTGTAAAATGAGACTATGGTGGCTAAAGAGCAGTATCTACTTGAAGTCCTGTGAATCCCACCTAGGTCTCCAGGTGTGACACATCTTGAATTTCCAAGATCAGTGGGAAACTAATTGCTATTTTCAATTGTGCATAGTTAAGCTTATGCTGTACAATAGAAGGATGTTGTTGGGGTGGAAGAGACAAACTGATGCAAGTGTATGAACTTGTTAATCGTATCCCACTTCTGCAGAACAGGTACATTTTGCTAAGAGAAGAAAATGATATATGACTGCAATCTTGTCAAAACTATGTAGTAATAGGAGGGGGAAATGAGGAAAAGTGTAAGCTGAGAGACCAGAAAAGTGCATATTGTTTAACAGTTGTACTTCCAGCAGTCTTTATGAGCACAGTGTTCGGTAACACCAGAATTTCAGCTTTCATCCATAGACCGGTTTTCAGAAACACACTGTATCATTCAGTGAATATAAATGCCTCCAGGACATTTCAGCAGTTTTCTCAGATTTCCTGTACAATAATAAATAAGCCAGTAAATATGCATAAATCGAGACCTAATGTTTTTGGAATTCTGATGACAGCCACTCAGGTTTCACTTCCATGATTGCTGATGCATTTGAATGTAGTCTTTTTTTATAGAAATACATCTTTTGTGTTATTTCATCTATTTGATTTAAGGAGTATGAAAAAGTGTCTTTCTTTTCTCTGGGGTATATACCTGTAAAGTCCTAAGATACTGCGGAAAAACTGGGGTAAAGAGTATATTCCCTGGAAATCATTTGTGACTTGTAATGTTTTGAACAACAAGAACTTGTATACTGTTTTACTTTCTACAAGCTAGCTTCAAGAACTGTTGCAAATTGTATTGATGATTTTGGTTGGAATAGGACTTGGACCTCCATATTTCTATATGATATTTTATGTAAGTGATGCTTGAATAAGAATTGGGGTGCAGGGCAGATACTGATCAGCTGCTTTTTTAGCAAAGCCTTAGCCCAGTCCATATAGTTGCATGGCACAAATTTGTAAAGGCTTCTGAACAGTTTGTGGCTTGCTGTAGCAAGTCCACCATCTTACAGAGTATGTGTTAAATAAAAGAGAAAATTTGTGAAAGTCAACAGCTCTTACAGGCGTGCATGAACACTTCCATGACTCATCTCAGCTCTCACTTGTTACTGAAAATGGGGATGAACTAAAAAGGTCTGAAGTCGCACAAGATGCTAATTATTCTTGTGTACTCCAGGATTTGTTTATGCTGGCTCAAGCAGTGCATCCATCCAAGCCAAACGAGTTTCGTTTTGCCACTATAGTTCTGAGTGCTGGTGGATGAAGAAAATAGTTTCTTTGTCTTTCTGATTACTTCTATGTGATGTTGTCGACATTGTTTCTGGCTTAAAACCAATTGGAAAGGAAGCATGACCTGAATTGGCTAGGGTTAGCATTCTTTTACTTTGCATAAGCCCTGGTGTTACATCATAGAGTACGACTTAATTTTAAACTCAGAAAGCACCTAAGCACATTTAAGTTCCATTGACTTCAAAGGGTATAAAGATGACTTGCTCAGATTTAAAGTTTGTATTTTAAATTACATACAGATGGCCAAGTCAGCATGGCTTCAAAGGTAGTATTACTAACACTAAAAAAAAAAAAAAAAAAAAAAAAGCTACAAGTGCCAGAGGGAGTGTAAGGTAAACAGATAAAACACAGGATAGATAAAACTCATGAGCCAATTCTTAATGAAATGCGTGAATGAACTGTAGGGGCAGAAACACTGAAAAGGACACATGCTTTCTGATTATGAGGGGAAAAAAAAAAAGTGATTATCAAGTTTAAGGAGTAAAGTTGCACTGTCAGTCAGTTGCTAAAAACACTCATTCAAGGGGTAAGGATGAAAAACTTGATAAGAGTAAGTTGTGTGCAGGAAGAGGCACTTCTCAGCAGGCTGTGGGATACAGCTGGAAAGAATGCTACTCTCATAGTTCCTACTCCTAAGTAAGTGTCCCTTACCCTAAGGTAAGGCTAAAAGAAGTCAGATATATTGGTCTAGGAGTCAAGAGTCACTAAAGGAACCAAAGTAATTAGTCCATTTTGAAGTAACTGGAAAAAGTGACAAACCAAGGTTAGACACAAAGTACTAAGCAGACAAGGGATCAATTAGAACAAATGCAAATACTTGTGGTCTAGATTTTGCAACTGAATTAATAACTTCAGACTCTCTTGGGAAGAAATAAACATTCTTAGGATTAAATTCCTCTGAACTCTGTTAGGTGTCTGCTTTAGAAATATATGAATTTAAACGTGGGGCAGCAGTGCACCCTTATGGAGATGAGGTTTACCTGTATATGGTGCTGCATTAGCAACCTGGTAGATCAAGGGAAGCAGCTATTTGACACTTTTGAGGCTACATCTGGGCTCCATTTCTGAGCTCCTGTGTACAGAAAAGACATTAATTGGTTCAGCAGAGGGCACACAGATGACACTGAAATATATGGCATATGAGGACTGACTGAAAGCTGGGTTTGTTCAGCTTGGAGAAGAGTGATCTGATTGCTGTCTTCATCTACATAATGGTCTTAAAGGGAATATGGAACCAGATTCTTCTTGGAGGTGCACAGAAAAGAAAAGAAGCCCGAGCATCAATGAAAGCAGTCTGTAGCAAGGGAAATCCTGGTTAGATGCATGGCAGAATTCTTCACAGAGTAGTCAAACACTGAGCTGGGTTACCCAGACGGGTTGTGATATCTCCATCTTTGGAGATTTTTGACACTTAACTGGAAACGCCACTGACTAATCTGATACAACTTTAAAGTTAGCCCTCTTTTAAACTGACTTTGACTAAAGGTCAATATTCTGTGTTTCAATGAATTATACTTTAGGTTCCACTAATTATATTCACTGAATCACCACTAATAATAAAGAGAGCCTGGGGTGGCTAGTGTCGTGCAGATGTCTGCATTTAGTGAAGTAAATCTTAATGTTCAATGTGCTGACAAATGGCAAAACTGCTTTTGCATAGGGGCCCAAATGTCCAAGTGGCAGTATAAGTCATTGCGTTTGGTTAATAAGTTGAGGATAATCGTATGGAAATTTGTGTCCACACCTAGAAGAGAAAGTGCGATATTGAGCAGGAAGCCTCAAGTGGTTTTGTTCACCAGTTATAAGTAATGTGGGAAGAACAGTGCAAAAGTGTCAGCTGTGTGAAACACAGCCAGTGGGAACTGCATGACTGTGGAAGGCCTTTCTCAAATATTGTGATGTCTTTTGACAACCACAGCTTAATTTAGTAGAGTATACTACTAATCTTCTACTACTACATTTTCTTTTAATAATGAAGAATGAGGATAACCCAAACTCCTTTTTTTTTTTTTTTTTCTCCAAGCTATGAAGAGTTTTCTTGCTCTTGTAACTGTAAGGAAGAAGCAAAGTTTAGTGGACCTGCCCAAGGGATATTTACCCACAGCTTGCCTCAAAAAATAGCCCCATCTCCTGGAGCTCACTGCATAAATATTCATGCATAATACATAGAGACATGGAAGGACCTGGCCTAAGCAATTGTCATTGCTTGGATCGTCTGGTCTTACTAACACGGGTATATGGGATGTTGAGAAAAGCTTTGCTATTTCTGAGGTTGCATCAATACAAGGATTCCTCCTGTTAGCTAACAAAGACAAGGATTGTTTCTTCACCTCTTTCCACCTCCTATATTTAACAGAGGTCTTCTATCAGGACAGTTTCTCCAATCTAATAAAATAGAAAATAAAGTCATGGAGAGGAAGAGGTGGAGAGAGAGAAGGAGCATGTACTTCCAGGAAGAACAATGGGCATGTCTGGCCAGTAGAATATATTTCAGGACCAGGCCTGCTCTAAGGACAGTGAATGAATCTGCGTGCTGAGCTCCATATACTACTGGAGGACATCCTGGCTGCTCAGTGCCATCCTGCAGCCTACTGCGTAAGCAAAAACACGTAGTAAAGCTGCCTACAAGTAGTCTGTAGCAGTGAGGCAATACAGAAGATGGGAGGTGGCATAATCGAGAAACACTTAGAATAATAGAATATCCCGAGTTGGAAGGGACCCATAAGGATCATCAAGTTCAACTCCAAAACTTCTTCCCCCTCCTCTTACCTGCTCATCAGCTGCCACTAGCAACACTTAGTCCATAAAGCTATTAGACTGTGGCAAGTACTTATGCATTATAAAAGAGATAAATAGCGTCTTCTTTATTACAAATTGCATAAAAGGTGACAGTGGCAGGATGTAGGGGAGGACCTAACTTAGAATGGAAATTTACCTGGGTTTCTGGACCCCCAGCTGAAATAAATACACAAAAGCTTTCTTTGTTTGATTCTCTGTTACTTAGTTTAGGAGAGATGATTTTGTAAGTTCAGACACATTGTTCCAAGAATTCTCCAGTCATGATGCACTCATGATATCTGTGTTGCTGAGTTCAACAAACTACATAAATATTTCTTTGTTATTATCAGTTTGTCTGTTAATGCAAATTGAATAGTTCATTAAACAGTGATTAAGAGATTCTCAAAATTTTGGAGTTGCCTCTAATCTATATTAATACTCATAAGTTGCTTATTACATTTTTTATTGTATCTTAGCATTATGCCATCAAAATGACATAGTTGTGATGAGACATATTGCAAACAAGTATATTAACTGACTTAAAAGAAGCTGGTTAATCAGCAGACTTATGATTCCCTTAAAATTTTCATAGAAAATATTATCTTTGCCTATTTCTTAAAATAGTCTAAACTTTCTTGAACTACTCATCCAAAGCTTCTACCAAGTCTTACCTATTTACAAGATATATGTAGCAGGGTGGTTAGAGCCAAACTGAGCTTTCATGTCTGTTATTAATGTTTTTGTTACAGGATGTGTTGGAGTTTGGGATAACATCACCTGTTGGCGTCCTGCAAAGATTGGAGAGACTGTCACTGTCCCTTGCCCAAAAGTATTTAGTCTTTTTTCTGGCAAACCAGGTATTTCATTTTAAGGTTTATTTTTGCTGCCTGCACTTTAGTATTTGATAAAATAATATGTTTAAAATGTTTACTTGCAGTTTACAGGTTTTACTTTTGTAAAGAGTTAAAATAGTAAATTTTTAACAAAGCTATTCATGATACATTGTGAAAAAAAAAAAAAAAACAACAAATAATTGTCTTTGTGGTCCATATGGTATTCCTTGAGGAGCTAAACATACATTCTGATACTGCTCATCAAGGCTGAAGACATTGCTTGCTTTTTCTGACCTGTTTATGTTAATTATTAATGCAGCTGAGCCTAACAGACCTCTTTAACAGTTGCCAATGGGTCACATACAGGTTGTTCCTTTTGTGCTTTTTATGCTCCTTTTATACTGTTTTTTAGTGAAACTTGAAAGGAGCTCCTCAGTTGTCTCCTCAGATTGCTGAGACCTGTTTTAAGTCCACGATCTTCTGCACAATCTTGTTGATATATCATGCCATATTGCAGTTTAATTTTGCACTTTGCCTTGTCACTGGGTTTTTAAAAATAGATCATGGAATTACAGCTTTTCATATATGTATCTCAAAATGCAGTAGGAAAATTCTTACCCTTGTTGCCCAGGTGAGAAATCTTTGTCATGATGAACTATGCAAAACCTACCACAGTAATTTAATTATGTCTTCTAAATCTGTCTGTGGAGCCCTTTTCTAAAAATAAAACTTTGTACAGAAAGACTAACTTGGGATATGAATAAAATGCCTTTATTCTGAAAACTGCTGATTAAGTCTTTTTCCAGTAAAAAGCAGACAAATAAAGCAATTTACAGATGAGCAAAGGTTTTCATTCCTGGAGCTGGTGAATCTTGATTAGTTTATCACGGACAGTCTAAACAGTTTATAAAGGAGCAAGTATGTGTAATCTTGACAAAATCTTGTGAAATCTATAAAAGTATTCAAATTACTCAATAGAAAATGCTATGTTGGCATAAGACAAGGCAAACTAATAAATATCAAAAATTCTTAATGTGAATTAAATCACACTGCTTCTCTTAGCCAAAAGCTAGAGCATGCTTACTCTCTATGCAAAGTTTGGACATTTGATATTTAACAACTCTTAGTATCTTATATTACAGTAACATTTTCTTTTTCCTATCTGAACTCTTCCCAATATTTTAAACTCTATCTCACTTGGGCATCAGGACAGAAAGGTCATTTCCTTTTTATCATTTGCCATAATTTGTCTTATACAGAGCTTTTTTCATAGCCACCTGTTTACTGTTTGCTTGTGGAGCTAATAGGGGGATTTTTTTAGAGGTGCCTGTTCAGTTAAGAGGTCTTTTAAAATCTTGTCATTCTGTAATTTCAGAGAAGGAAGACAGCAAACATCTTGCATGGGTGATTCAATTATGGCCTAATTAAGTATCTCAGCACCTTTATAACTTGTTTATGTTCCACAATATATTGTTTATTTAATTTCTATACAGAACATTGCAACTTCACTTGATTCTTATGGCAGGAAATTATCAAAATATCTTTAAACGAGAAATCTAAATCTTTTTATTTATCCAAACTAGTGAGTTTTTTTTTATTTTTATTTTTTTTTTCCTGGGAGGAAATTTAAATTCTTCTACAAGAATATCTGGAGTACTTTATTATTCATAGAATTCTTCCAAGTCACGTTTAGACATTTTTAATACCAACAATTCTTTAAATGATTTCTTAATTTAAACTGGGAATTTAAAAAAGTAGTTGTCATCTCATCTTTACAGCTTTTGGAGAACTGGCTCTTAATTTCTTCTGTGATGATCAGAATTATAGTTTAAGCATACCACACAATTCTCTGCTGAACATTTAATGACTTCATCTTAAATGACTGCTATAAAAGCAGTCATATTATCCTATAGTGCTTCTGTATTACATGACAATGTACATATATGAATATCAGGTAGTTAATCAGTGAAGTTTCATATTAAAATGTATGTGTCAAGTAACATTATAGGTTTTAAGTGAGGTTGTTATCTGAAATATTAATTGCATAGAAAGATGGTACAGAAATAACCAATGCCTTCCATAGAACATGGCCTAACTGTGTTTAAGTTAGATGGCCTTACAATACTTAGAGAAGAAAATACTATAGCATATTGCGTACATAGTCTTTTTCTTGCAAAAATGGCTTTGACATAGTTTGTGGTTCTGTTAACATGTTCCTCTGCTCTGCCTGATCAGAGAATCTTCATGTACTTTTAAAGTGAAGACTCTTCAGAATGTATAAATAGGTTACATTTACTTTAAAAATGTCATATCTATGCCAAACTACAGAAGTGGTTCTGTAGTTTGAGAAGATACTGTGGGTTGAGGTCAAAGTCTAGTTACAAGTTGCAGTTTGCCGGTCAACCCTTTGTAGGATATTTACAACTTTCAGCTGAAGACTTTATACAAAGAAGAAATTCCAGTAACCAATGAGCAAGATAAAAATCACAAAGGTTTTAGTTTGGAGTGTATATAAACACATTTAGTTATTTTTGGACAAAGCTGATCTGTGACACGTAAAATTGTTCCTGGGTGATGGAAAACAGACATCTCCATATCATTTAAAGACCAATAGTAACCTCCAAACCACAGCAATATGTTGTTATAAATTCAAGCATCATAGATATAAAAATTGCTCTAGGAAAGGTGAAGGGAAGTAGCTCAAGATTTAACATTGTAAGGACGTTATAATAATTTTAATGACTGTTCTTTACTTTGACATCGGACTCTTCAGTTTTCTATTGAAGCTGTTCCATATTATATACACATTAGTACATATTCGTTAGAATAAGGAGTAGTATCATGGGTTGCCCCAATTTCATTTGAGTGACTTTGCAAGGGAAAAGAGTCAACTTCTCAGTTCCCATCAAAAGCTTATTTTGAAATAAACTGTTCAAAATTACTTTCCAACTATACTTGCACATTTCCTGTACCTTCCATAACTACATTGTTTCAGTGCTTGGTTCAAAGGATGAGATATGTGTTTATTTCATTGTTCTTCAACCTATCAGCAAATTTGGCCTTTAGAAT
This sequence comes from Anser anser, assembly GCF_964211835.1. NCBI lineage: Eukaryota > Metazoa > Chordata > Aves > Anseriformes > Anatidae > Anser > Anser anser. The sequence goes on from NC_139721.1 coordinate 152,414,967, forward strand.
GGATTACCAATCCTACCAAAATTTGCTGTAGCAGTAATTTTTCACCTTAATATTTAAGAACTTTAATAACTCATAAGTTCATTTGTTACTGCCTTCTCAAGAAAGCTTAAATAGGAGTTTAGAACAACTCTCACTTGAATTTCTTTCCTATCAGATTACCTTATCTACAAATTAGCCCTTTTATAGAGCGAGCTGAAAGCCTCCATCCAGTATACTTTAGACAAGATAAATTTCAGACTTTTGCAGATGTCACAGAAACAGCTATTATACCAGAACAGAAGCCTGCAATCACAGCTTGGAATTGTTTTTGTTTTTCTTCAGTGCAAAGGCAACTCAGAACAACATTAAAAGCCAAAGTAAAATTAATGAAGAGCACATGAGAGGAAATGGCTGAGTATGCAGGAGAGCTAGGAAACAGAGCACGTTAACAGCATATTTACAGAAGATGACGTTAGATTGGTTAACAGTTCATTGATGAGTAGATTTTTGAATCCTTCTGATTTAAACTCTCAAATTTTGCTTTACAGGAAATATTAGCAAAAATTGTACGAGTAATGGATGGTCAGATATTTTTCCTGACATCTTAAGTACTTGTGGATATAATGACTATGAGGATGAGTATAAGGTAGGAAAAACATTCTTTCTATTCATTTAGATGCTGGGGTTGAAAAGAGCTATGAAACATGGTCTGCTTCCAAATAATTCACATTTTGCTCAATCAGAATTAATGGAAATCTGTAGATGTTTTTGGTAACATCAATTGCCATATGCTTGGATTGCAAAGGTCATATAAGACAAAAACAGAAGTGTAGAACTCATTAACCTCTTGAAACTCAAGACTATAAGCAGGTGTTAATTTCAGTAATGGGTCTGTATTTCTGATACAGCAGTGTTACTGGGCTTGTGCACAGTGTATTTTGCATTGTGTTATTTCTAGATATTTCTATTAAAACACACCCTAATACAGTAATAATCTGTTGATAATATATGTACCACTTGATCACTTGTGTGTGTTTAAGCTATCAGATTTGCATTGGACTTCAAATTGCATTAGCGAGCAGAAATGGTTCAAAAAGCTATTGAGATATCATAAATATAGCAAAAATGGAAACCTTAATTTGTTCAGTTTGCAAAACTATTCCTTGTTTTCTGTTGTTGAGGGTAGTGCTTTTTCCATGACATTTTACCTACTGTCTATCAGTTTGTCTGCTGAGACTAGCAGTGCAGGATTTTGTTCACAGGCATGAGCTCACAGTGTCAGTAGAACTTTTGTTATCATGAACAGATGAAGTCATCTCATGAATACTTTGCTGTTTTTTTCCTGAATTGTATGTGCGGAACAACTCTAGCAGACCTCTTCCAGCTGTTTTGCAGAGGTGTGCTGGTTTCTAGCTAAGACATGAAGTTCTTGTCATCACTTTCTGTATTTAAAAGCCCTTCCATCACTATAGTTGAAAACAGGTAATAAAGAAAATGGTTATGGATGGCTTTACCATCCTTTCTGTATACACATTCCAAAATATCGGTGTCATCTGATTGCTTGGGAACACACACACGCTACTGCTAAAACAGCTGTTTTAAACACTACCATCAACTGAAATATTGTCACATAGTGGCAAAATTGGTCAAGACTTAAATCAAATTAACAGATGATATTATTTCAAGTAGTGAGATGTACTTAATTAACAGAAGAAGGAAGTAGTATAAATAGAAACAGTTCTTGTTTGATGTATTTATTAGTAATTTGAAGTAGTAATTTGAAATGCAAGTTGACTGTACTTGCAGGAATTAACCTAGAGAAACTGGAAATAAGAAGTAGTAGTGACATTTGAATAAGCGTGATAAAGAGCAAATAATAAACCAAAAAGGATAAAAATCAGAAGAAATATGGAAAGCAGGTACAGAAAAAAATATTAACAGCACAATAGAGAGAATATCCTAGACATCTACCATAGCTACTATATGACATGAGTGCATAGCAAGTTGCAGGGATGGAAAGTGGAAAATACATTTCAAGCAACATGGCCTGAGGGTCCTTGTCCTCTTTTTTCACGTACCGGTGTCATTGCTCTGAGAATGTTCTTTGCCTGAATATCATAAGTTGGTTATTTTGGTGAGACATGGCAAAAACTCTTTTTTAACCTCAATTTGACAAGTCAAAAATAAAAATTTATACAATAGTGCTGGCTTGCCACATGGTAAGTTGTTCCTGTGCAAATACTATATTTTAATGCAAATATGCAATTGTCTTAGGGTTGTTTGGTTGGTTTTGGTAGCTAAAGAAAGGATGAAATTATCAGAATAATCTGAAAAGGGAAACAGGAAAGCATGTGTTTAAATCCACCTCTTTGTGGGAGAAAATATAAATAATGAAAATATCTTTCAGTAGATTTCAGAGATTTCAGGAGGCATTTAAATGCCATCTGTTACACAGAAAGGAGATGTTTTCTTCTATTTGAGCCTTAGAGCTCAGTAGTAGCACCTCAAAACAAAACGTTTTTCCTCAATATTAGTCAGCATAGTACATTTACATTTGACCTAGAATTTCAACAAAAAGAGTTAAAAATGAAATCCTAAGTCTTCAGGTAATAAATACTTTGGACACAAAAATTTCATGTGACAATATGATTTGCAGGCAATGTATGAGGTTACTCTCAGAGTTACAGTAACTAAGGACATAATATTTTAGGAAAGGTGACAAAATACTTTTCTTATTGTTTTATTTAATTATTGTATTAATTGTCTTAAATTTTCTTTTGTATGCTTTCTCTGAAGAAAATGTTTGCAGAGGAGGTAGAAACTCTCTTTGCAGTTTGCTGCCTGTAACTTCACTGCTGAATGAGTTTCCACTAAATATCCAATTAAGTATTTATTCTGGTCTTTTACGTATTTTTAAGTATTTATTCTGTATTTTTATGGTCTTTTAGGATATGGACTTATATCTCTAACTTCAAAAGATATATATATATTTCTGTACATATGTGTGTAAAGTATGTATATTTCCATACATATTTTATATTTATTTAAATATGTGTGTATGTACGCACACACACATGTATATGTATCTCCAGATATGCTCCTGTTTGGAGCAATTTTGAATATTATGGAAGAGGTTGAGAGAAAGACATTGGCAAACAAATATTGAAGAGGTGATTAATTCATAGGTACCAAATTTTTAGACTGAAAATGTACTGAAATGAGAAAGTTTAAATAAGACATTGAAAGCAGGTCACCCATTGTTTCTCTGCCAAGTTCACTGATACTGTTCAGGGTATGAAAAATTTCACTGATTCCACAGCTTTCATTGATTTTACTCAGAGTTAAAACATTCAATTTTTATTCCATGTCAAATGGTATTTTAGCAGGTTTTATAAAAATAAAATTTTTGCGTAACATTTTGAAATTAACAATAAGTTGCTGATACAGAATCCTTAAATAGAATGTTTTATTTGATATTAGATCTTGGTTTAGTAGTCTGCAGTGCTTGTCTGTATTTATAGACTACTTTGACAAGTGTGACTGAACAATTGTTGTCCTCACATCAAATTGCGTATTTAAACCTTTATTATATACTTCCAATCTCGTTCCTATAAAAAAATTAAACGCTGATAACCTTCAAGATCATGTTTTAGCTTCATCCCAGTCGTTCAAATAAGTATCTTTTTTTTTTTTCCGTGTGTATTTGTTGAGCTCATGGCACCACAATGGCAAAATGAGTGAATTGATTTGACCGTGCTAGAAAAATATGTCAAGGTGTGTTAACACAACCCAAGTCTTGCTGCAACCTTTTCTTTCACATGTACATATTTTGACATTTTTTATCTAGACTGATGAGTATTAGCTGTCCTCATAGGTTATTAGAATCTCTGTCTGCATTACTAACACAAGGCAAGATGCATGGTGAATGTAAAGGACTGCAATATGTACACTTTATTTAAAAGTAATGACTGGGTCAGCCAACACAGCTTTATCTAATCTTAGTCTGAATTGGCCCAAGGTTTATTAAATCACACACCGTACAATAAATACAAGTCACAGGCTATGTGATTTGAATACTTGGGTCATATGAAGACATATTCATGAAGAGAAAGATCCTCAGTGCTATTATACATGAGGATACTGTTGCTGCTTGTGCATAAGTGGAAGCATTGTTGGTGAAAGAAATATCCTCCTGTTTGGCAAGTTTCCTGAAGCAACCACTCTTAGGCTGCTGTCATAATATCCTAGGTGTGCTCCTCCAGGTACACAACCCAAGACAGTTGGAGTCATGGCAGCAAGGTCAGGTTTGTCTGACTCGGACAAACTCTGTCTTGAATTTCTATAGCTACCTTTAGAAAACAGATTAATTACTACTGTCCATGAAGTGGATCATTGCTCTAGATCATTTGTCCCGAATCTAAATTGAATGCTTCCCTCTCAAGAAAATGTAATGCAGGTTGCTGTCTACCAATGCTATTTTGTGTGCCTGTGAGTCATGCTATTGTTATTTACATTACATTCTGCATTTTTCATTACTTTTTCATAAGATGTAATTAAGAGATCAGTATTCCTTAAAATAAATACAAAATCTTCTTCCATTGGCTTCAAGTGAGAAGGACTGGGCTTGAATATAATCTGATATTCTCTCCTGTGGGAGTACAGTGGGAATTTAATTTATTGATTGCAGATTGCCCACAGACTCTGCAAAATGTCTGTACATTCTGAGAAAGTTCACATTCACAGGTACACATATACTGGTATATATTTACACAGGAAAGTAATGAGGTTTTTGCGTTGTTAAAATTGTCATCTCTCCTTCATGATTTGAACTTTGAATAAGATGATATTCTTATTAAACAGCTAAAATTAATCTCTATTTTTAGTAGGTACTTTAAGCATTGCTGGTTTCTTCTTTTCTTGGATGATATTTAGGCTTAAAGTGAACTGAAAGAGAACCATGTTGAAAAAGGAATATCATTAATTTGTTATATAAAGATTGTTGAATACTGAGGAATACAAATTTTGTTAGATATATTTTTAGTAAATTCTGTTCTGTGCCATGCCATCAAAAAATGTGTGCCTAATAAGAAATAAGCAAATTGTACATATCATCCATTTCTTTAGTTCAGTATATATTTGCAGTCTTATATTAAGTGCTACAAGTGTTTAGAAATGGCTACTATGTTGTTGAAGTTAATTTTACAAAAGGAATGAGCTTTTTTTTTTTATAATATTCACATTTAATTTGCTGATTTCAGTATTTCTAATTTTCAGTATTTCTAATGCACTGAACTAATTTACTAGGCCCAAACAATTTTATATTGATTGTGCAATTTAAGGTTTTCTGATACATTCTTCCAATATCAATATTTGAATATTATGGAATGTACTCTTGACATCTATATTATAAAAATATGAGAGCTCATATTTTAATATAATTGCAAATATCACATCTGTGAATACTAAACTCTTACGTACAGTATTACAGGAATATACTGGACCCCAGAATAAACAAAATAGCGTCATCTGTGATGATAATGATCATACTTTAATAGTGATATTTTAGTAGTTATATTTTTTAGTAGTTACATTTTTTGATTAAATAAGTAGGGAGGTTTGTGTTCATCTTTTATGTCAAGGGTAATATCTGGTCAATAGTGAAACTCCTTTGGACAAAGAATCCAGTCCTATACTTCATTCGACGTCTTTTGTCCTTTAGCACAGAATTACCCTCTCACCCCTAGAGGTCCTTCCAAACCAAGGCTGACGTGGAAAGATCCCCTGGGTAAATGTAACCTTTCCCAGGAAGTTTCTACACTGTGTCTGTTCTATAAGCAAACAGAATACTTCTGTCCCCTAAACTTAATAAAAATAACATGAAACTAACTTTAAAGGAAGCATTAGCAGAAAAAGTTGTCCATTATAAGTAAACAAAACAAAACAGTACATAAGAACAAATCTTAGCAAAAATGTATTGAAAGTTACACAAATTACACAAATTTGTAATAAAACAATTTATTTTTATGTGTAGTGTTTTCATATACTTGTAAAACCTATTAAAATTAGTTAGCCAAAAAAAAAAAAAGTTTAAACTTTTTAGCATTAGGTCTTTATTGTCTAGAAAACAGACATAATGTAAATGTTTCCATACAATTGTGAAAATCATAAGCTACTGATTTTTGTAGTGCCTAACCACCAACTGAGTTGGTTTACTGGTTGTAATTTGAGTGTTTTCCTCAAAACATGAAGAGTAAATTGTTGAATTTCAATTTTGGAATCGGTATTGCTCAAATAACCATGTGAATATTTTGCAAGGCCACCTATTCTTAATCACGTTGCAAAAATACCATTTTTGTTACACATGCAGAAATTTTCATGTCATTTCAATTTCATAATTGTCATTTCAAATTCATATGCATGCTTTAAATCAGTTTATGATTTGAATAGAGTTACAAATTCTAAAGGGGGATTGATATTTTCTCTTTGTTAATATCTTTAAAAAATATATATATAATTTAGTTTTAAATTCTGCTTTGGTCAGTCTATACCTTCTTTGTACTCATTTTACTCCTGTCAGTCTAATTTTTTTATTAAGTCTAGAGGTTAAGCTGAGGTTTAACTACGGCAGACTATGGTTGTCACAAAATAGTAAATAAGGAATAAAATATGCCCAGATTACATGAAAGAGATTAATTTTCATGTGTTATCGGATTTTGTATTATTTTGCCTGTTTTGCAGTAATACAATATGAATAATCTGTTTCTGAATTGTACAACATAAAATACAGAGTAGTGACAAATATTTAATAGCTATATCTAGGTCAGTATTAATCTAAAGTAATTTATTTTTCTGTATTTCAACTGCCACAACACAATGTGGAATTTCATCCTTTTTTTTTTTAATATTTATTAAATACATAATTTCAGAACATCATTTGCCTTATTTATTTATTTATTGCTGAGTCTGTAAGAGTTATATAGGTCTTACAGGCGTAGTAAGACACTTCTATTTACTCTCATACATAAAATTTAAGGAGTATGATTACATCCATTCTGATAGTGAATCTGGTAAACTACTTCATGCTAATCAGCTAAGTATTTTGGTTGTTTTTGCAAATCTTAACACACAAATTGAAATAATTATAAATTTTGAAATAATGGATTCAAGATCTATTAGCATTAACTTAGCTTTGCAATACTTTGAGAAGCAGGGTTATCTTCTGATCAGTAGAAAATCTTATAATACTTGACCAGTAAAATGGCCTGAAAGAAGGAATGTGCTTATTTGCCACATTTTCAAGCTTGGAATAGATTTACCTAAAAATCTGTGCGTTGTGTGCTAGTATGTTGTATGATAAAATCATTTTGATTGTGTAATTGTTCCTTATTTGCTTGTACTTAGTTTGAACAAAATGGCATGGTCAGTGTTATGGCAATGTCAAAGTACTCTTGGCTGATTAGCTGTCTGCTCCTTCAATGTTGACTTATACCTCCATGTAGCTATTTCGTGTTTGCTCATTTGGCAGGTGGATGGCCAGCAGATAGACTCAGTCCTACTGGCACTGAAAACTAAACTAAAAGTACACAGAATTCTTGTTTTAGTTTTAGTCAGACTTTTTGTTGTAGGGGTCGTGTGTGTGTACAGAATTCCAGAAACATTATTTTAAATAATGTGTGGTTTTTTTACTGCAGGAAGACATCCTCTTCCTACTGGGTAGAAGTGACAGGAGTCATTTTACATCCAAGCTGCCTGACAGTTACTGTCAAGCTCAGAGTATGTAGCCAGAGGCTAAATTAGAGGCACAATTACATCAGTGCGGTTGGACAACTGATGTTTTGTTAGAAAGTTCATGTGGGGTTTCATCCTTTCTTCATTTAATAATTCTGAACTCAGATACAAGTAAGATAAGTCCCATTTCAAAAGATTTGGTCAAAGGAGTTTCTCTGAAATAAAATATATGCAGATTTTTCAAGACAGTACAGAGGTAACTTCTGTCAGAGAAATTCGGATAGAAGAATGAAACAAGTCCAGCTTTACCTTTGGGCATGTTTCAATCAACCCAACACTATTTAGATTGGATAGAAGGAAGAAATCCTTTACCACAAGAGTGGTGAGACATGGGAACAGGCTGCCCAGAGAAGTTGTGGATGACCCATCATGGGAAGTGTTCAAGGTCAGGTTGGATGGTTTTCAGCGTTGAGAAACCTGTTTTAGTGAAAGATGTTTGTGCCCATGGAAAGGGAGTTGGACTAGGTGATTTTTAAGGTCCCCTCCAACCCAAACCATTCTAAGACTCTTAGATTCTATGATTAGAACAACAGATATTTTCTTTACACCAAATTAAAAACCACTCTCTTATTATAGTCTAATGGCTGAAAAATATTTAAAGTAACGTTTTCAGTTCTGTATTCTCAACACCTGTCATGTAAGTTTGTCCATTGACTGCAAAGACTTTTCTAAGTTTATGCAGCTGAATGCAATTTATATACAAACATCCACAATTGGTGTTATTACACAATAGTCCAGCTCCCAGCTTGAATTATGGGGTTTTACTATGCCTTCAAAATCTGACAAGATGAAGGACCTTTCAATTTTCAAATCATATGAGTACAGTGAATATAGCTGATATAGTTCCATCTGCTTCGATAGGTGACTTGTAGTGTATAAATGGAGGGCGTGGGGAGAATGTCAATATAATGGCTCAGATATCTCTTGCTGTAGAATAGTCTACCAAATTTCATAGAATCACAGAATCATTTACTTTGGAAAAGACCTCTAAGATCATCAAGTCCAGCTGTTAACCCAGCGCTGCCAAGTCTACCACAGAACCACGTCCCTAAGCACCAGATGTACACGTCTTTTGAATAGCTCCAAGGATTGCGACTCAACTAGGCAACCTGTCACAGTGCCTCACAACTCTTTCAGTGCAGACATTTTTACTAATATCCAATCTAAACCTCCCTTGGCACAACTCAGGGACATTTCTTCTTGTCCTATCACTTGTTGCCTGGAAGAAGAGACCAGCCCCACCCCATTACAACCTCCTTTGAGGTAGTTGTAGAGGGCAATAAGGTCTCCTCTGAGCCTCCTTTCTCTAGGCTAAACAACTCCAGTTCCCTCATCCGCTCCTCATAAGACTTATTCTCTAGACCCATCGTTAGCTTCCTTGCCTTTCTTTGGACATGCTCCAGCACCTTGATGTCCTTTGTGTAGTGAGGGGCCCAAAACTGAACACAGTATTCACGGTGTGGCCTCACCAGAGCTGAGTGCAGGGGGACAATTTCTTCCTGAGTGCTGCTGCTGGCCACACCATTTCTGATACAAGCTAGGATGCTGTTGGCCCTCTTGGCCACCTGAGCACACTGGTGGCTATCAACCAATACCCCCAGGTCCCTTTCTTTGAGGCAGCTTTCCAGACACTCTGTCCCAGCCTGCAGCATTGCATGGGGTTGTTGTGTCCCAAGTGCACTTAGCCATGTTGAACCTCATACAGTTGGCCTCGGCCCATTGACCCATCCTATCCAGATCCCTTTGTAGAGCCTTCCTGCCCTCAAGCAGATAACACTATTTCATCTGCAAACCTATCCCTATCTTCCAGTTCAGGGGACTGGGTAACAAGAGAACAACTGGTCTTACTACTAAAGTCTGAGGCAAAGAAGGCATTAAGAAGCTCAGCCTTTTCCTCATCTCTTGTCACTGTGTTTCCCCCCACATCCAATAATTGCTTGAGATTATCCTTAGTCCTCCTTTTCTCATTTATCTATTTATAAAAATGTTTCTTATTGTCCTTAACAGCAGAAGTCAGATTGAGCTTAAGCTGGGCTTTGGTCCTTTTAATTTTCTCCCTGCACAGCCTGATGACGTCTTTGTGGTCCTCCTGAGTAGCCCTCCCCTTCTTCCAATTTCAAAAACTTTTTTTTTTTTTTTTCTTTCCGAGCTTTAGCCTAAGCTCTCTGTTCAGCCAGGCCGGTCTTCTTCCCTTCTGGCTCATCTTTCAGTACATGGGGACAGCCTTCTCCTGTGCATTTAGGGGTTCCTTTAAGAGTGTCCAGCTTTCCTGGACTCCTCTGCCCTTCAGGAGTGCCTCCCAAGGTATTCTCCCTCCCCCCTACCGATTTTCCATGAAATTTCTAAGGAAATCACCTCAGTAACAAGTTGATAATAGCTGAATCAGAAGAGAACTGGAGTAAAGGACATGGGAATCCCGTTTTGCCTTCAGGGGTTTTGTGGACCATTCACCATTTGCTTTAGCAGATTATTTACTACTGACTTTGGAAATTCACTATTTAAATGAAAGTAATGTCAGAAATGGACACATTTGTATTGAATTCTGAGACAGCCTGTAAATCCATTTAAATTGCTTTCATTCTCTTTCAGTGTTCATAAACAATTTTAATAGGAACATCCTTCATTTTTTTCTTACTATATTATTGCTTTTGCCCATTCATTTAATGCCTTTGCAAAATTACAGCAGCCAAAGTTGGGTAACATGGCAACATGATAGCAGATCATAGTCTGGACCAGCCAGCTGAGAGCAGACCTGAAAGGAACAATTTGTACATTTAACCAAGAGCACCCAGAGGTTATGAATTAGATATCAACTCTCCAGGAAATTATGGAAATATTACTGTGGACAGCTCAGTCAAGAACTCAATACAGTGGAGTTTACTTCATTGGTAAAAACAGAAGATAGAATTTTATTCCTAAGGTAAGGAGGTCATGAGGCAAAAAAAACCTTTCAATGATATTATTCTCTCACTATCTACCTATTTAAGTTTAGATTCACATCTCAGAAAATAGAGGGCACAAGTCAGAAAGGCAAGTTATATGATGAGTTAATAAGAGGCAACATAGCTGTAAGACATTGATTGTAAGATACAAAATATGTTAGAGAAGGGATTTTAACTTTTGTTAAAGTTTTTATCAAAACTTTTCTTTGCACAAATGCAACATAGGGGTGCTATTAAGGAGGAACAAATTTGAAATGGACATCCTGTGTTTTTTTTGACATGCTCTAAAATCATTCTGCAGTATTGTCTTCTGCAAGATGCACTTTAAGAGAAAAGGACAGGATATGCTGAACAAAAATAACATCTGCAGATTATCATATCTAGAACTGGGATGTGTTCATGTTCTCTGTGTGAAGAACTCTGCTCATTTTAGATCTGTTGAGAATGACAAGTCCTTTCACCGATGTCTTACTCTGAATAAATGTAAATAGTAACAGAAGAAAGGAATTAAAAAGATGGAGTCTCAAACTCTGGCTATGCTTTCATCAGTTAAACTGTAGTTTTGAACTAAGCTGAATTGAAGAACATTGTCTTTAATTTGATTTAAATCAGGTTTACTTGAACTACCTTAGTATCTAACTGATTTATAAAATATACATAATATATGTGCACACAGCTGTATATACATATTAAAGTTCCTATATATTGTAAGAATGGTGCAACAGAATATTAAAATCCATAATTTTTATATATTTCTATTTCAAAAGATTATTTAAAGCATACCATAATCAGTAGCTTCTGACACCTGATCTTTAGGTAAATTTCCTTTCAAAAATGTCTCCTCTCTCACTTCTCTGTGATATCTGTGTACCAAACACTACTGTTTTCTTTTTCATTATTTCAGTAACTTTGAGATACATGCTCGTTTTGTTACATGCTGGCATCTCTATAGGATTGTCTGTAGTTACCAAAAATAATAATATAATGGCTGGTAACATAAGGACACATCACAAAACTGGTATTTCTGAATAGTAAGCAAAAAAATACACGCTTTTATGTGGCTAAGATTTAAAACTCTGACAAACTTCATCTGACTACATTGCACAATGTACACACCTGCATATATTCCAGACAGCCCATGCCTTCTGTACTATCAAAGTAGACCAAGTCTTTGGAGCCTGGATGCAAATAATTTCCTCCTAATTTCTTTGAATCATCATGAGCACAGTGAAGAACATGAATCATAGCATAGAAGAGTCTGTTCTCCTCCACTGACTCCCTCTCTCTCAGGAGAGAGAATGACTAGTTCTGTTGAGCTGCTTACCTTTTAGAAGGATTAGATACCATCATTATATGGATTAAGCTAAAGGAGACCTACATTATTGATTTCACCTAGTCACTGGTAGTTACTTGAATTTTTTTTTTTAAAATATATTAGGGTTGTCGCTTTCATGATATTATTACTGAGAAAACGTGATATCTGAAATTCTGTGGGAGTTGAACCTCAGTTGCAAAAACTACCAAACAGAGGCAAAAACAAGTGCTAAACTTCATATGATGGCCTTTAAAACAAGATAGGAGAAAAAAAAAAAAAAGAATAAAGGAAAAAAATCTTAAATAAAGAGCCAAAGCTGTGTAATACTTTTACTGCCTGATGGAAGGCCAACAAAGTCAGTGGAGAAACTCCTGAGATAGAGTCATATTGGCTAAATGTAGACACCTATCATCTGCATCTGCTCTAGTCTTTCTAGGTTCCCTTTGTACTTAATGAAGAAGTAGGTGTTTTTACTTCACTGTCCCTCCAAATTATTTTAGATGTCTCTTGTAGGACAAGATGAATAACACTGCTGCTTCTATTCCAAGGTTATAATAAGAAAATTGGTACCTAGTTCAGATGAACTCACCTCTGCAAAATTCAGCAGCTTAAGTGCATCTGTTGCATTCAACAGATGTAACATTAACAGATGAATTAGTGCATCTGTTACTTCACTGTACTATCCTGCACTTTATTCTAACTTATTTTGAGGAAGTAAACAGAAACTGTACATTTCTGGGCATGGAAAACATTTACAGGGAAGTGAAATTGCTTTTCCTAAGATCGACTTTACAGGGATCTCCAAAAAAAAATTATGCCATAAAAAAAAAAAAATCTAAGTTGAATTGCATAAAGCAGAGAAATTTCAGTGTTTTTACTCAGTGTAATGGAATCCCTTATGATTCCAAGAACAGGGAAAGGAAAAGATATATTGAGTTCAAATTGTTCTTGACATGGAGTAATTCAGAACATATAAGCAGAATTGAGGGTTTCCCATGGGAACAGTGGTCTGACTGCAATTTCCCAATAATAAGTTCTGGTCCAGAATCATTCCTATAAACGTCTTGGTGCATGCCATCTAAGGAGTGGAGTGACCGTGGGTCATTCGTGTCTGTAAATCAGTTGATTCTGTGTTCTTTATTTATGCAAGTGTACAAGGTTCTCTGTCTAGAGCAGCAATGAAGGGAAGAAACGAATGTAGGACCAATGCAAGTCATTCTGAAGTGAAGATGGGCAAAGATATGGAAAAAGTGAGCAAAGGCAATGCAGACTAAACATAGATATACATGTGATATACTTGGCACCAAACAATTTACATATTTCCCAAGCAAATACTTCCAAGCCAAGACAAAAACTAAGGAGAATATACTATCTCTCTCTAGATCTGGTATGCTTAGGCCTTTTAAAATGTTATTAACATCATAAAAATGCACTACATAGATGAGAATTAGATGATGACACAAGTGGTGTCTGTTTTATAAGCAATGGACTTGTTGAATAGCAAATATTGCGTCAGGAGAAGTGGTCCGAAGACAAGAGATATGTTCTTTTCCATTCAAAATAGAACTCAAATGTGAAAACTTTCACTGTACACGGTAGCTTTTTTTTTTTTTTTTTTTTTAATCTGGTGGAAACTGGCTATGTTCAGAACATCAGACCTTGTCCTGGAACAAGTTTCTTATGTCTTTCAGTCTTGTCCATATCTGCACAGTTAACCACATTGAATTCTTTCCAGTCATTTACATAAGCTTACTTACCACGTATTTTAAAACCTGGAAGGCTGAAATTCAACTTGCAAATCAGAATTCCTAAAGTTAGATATTTATTTGAGACGTAGCTGACTAATCACTGGTGTGTGGAAACAGGGCTTGATGTGTTTGCCTAAACATAGACATCTAGCATCATTTTATACACCACTCCAATTCCAGCTAAGAGGCCCTTTGTCATATCTGCCATGCAGGTATCTTAGATGCCATGGGGCATCTCAAGAAGTACTAGTTGACTACATTTAGGCAAGTACGTACTTAATTACATTGGTGGGATTGTGCTGACCAAAAGGTAGTGTCTACTTAAGAATGAACTGAATGTCTCTCTTGACTGCATTTTTTTTTTCAGGACTTGTTTCTGTAATCAGTATCTCTGGCTGCAGAAGGAGAGCTAGTATGTGTGTTGCTATGAAAGTCAGAAAAGCTGGGTAAACATGATGACAACATTAAACATTGCAAGTGGGACTGTTGCAGATGAGACTGATCTCCATGTGTGAGATTAGATCTCCATGTGTGAGATTATCAGATGTGATAATCCTTTGTGTCAATTAATAGTAAAAGATTTTATGACTCATTTTTGAGAAATTAATGTTATATTCAGTGTCAGGCAGAAGTCAAATACTTGAGTAATGGGTTCTCAAAAACGTGAAATGTTCAAGAATAGCTACTTCCTACCGTTGAAAGGAAGTGTGTAAACTGAAATTACTTCTCATAGTTGCTGGACGATTTGATCTCTCAAGTAAATGTTGGATAACTAGTCATTAGCAACAGAATTATATAAACAGAATTGCTAGTATCTTTATTGTAAGTACATGTATTTTATTAATTCAAATATTCTTATGGTTTCTTACATCAAAATAGCAATGAAAAGTGCATGCTGTCTACCTAGGCTTTAGTAAAGCTTTTGACAGTTTCTCACATCATTCTCCCAGAGTAACTGGCTGCTCATGGCTTGGACAGGCGTATACTTTGCTGGGTAAAGAACTTTGGCCAGGCCCACAGAGTGAATGGAGTTAAATCTAGTTGCAGATCTGTCACAAGCGGTGTCCCCCAAGCCTCAGTATTGGGCCCAGTTCTCTCCAAGGCTCTACAGAGAGATCTGGATAGGATGGATCAATGGACCAAGGCCAATTTTATGAGGCTCAACAAGACACTGAGGTGCTGGAGCATGTCCAAAGTAGGACAATGAAGCTTATGAAGGGTCTAGAGAACAAGTCTTACAAGGGGCAGATGAGGGAACTGGGGTCATTTATTAGCCTAGAGAAAAGGAGGCTCAGGAGAGACCTTATTGCCCTGTACAACTACCTCAAAGGAGGTTGTAGTGGGGTGGAGTTGGTCTCTTCTCTCAAGCAGCAAGTGATAGGACAAGAGGAAATGGCTTTGAGTTGTGCCAAGGGAGGTTTAGATTGGATATGAGTGAAAAATTCTGCACTGAGAGTTGTGAAGCATTGGGACAGGTTGCCCAGGGAAGTAGTTGAGTCGCAATCCTTGGAGCTATTCAAAAGACGTGTACATCTGGTGCTTAGGGACATGGTTCCGTAGTAGACTTGGCAGTGCTGGGTTAACGGTTGGACTTGATGATCTTAGAGGTCTTTGCCAACCTGAATTATTCTAGGATTCTATATATTTCCAGAGTTGTTCACAGAATCTGCAGAAGAGGGGTTCAAGGCCTAATATAAATATCAGCAGTAAGAAAGTCAACACAAGAGTTTTTGAATGAAGTGAGGAAGTAAAGGAAGGTTCTAGGCAGAGAGAACTAATCTTAAGTCTGAAGAATAGAGACCATGGTACTTAGGTGTACATTTGAGTCAGCTGAGTCATCTGTTTAGCAGCAAATGCATGAGCTTGCACGTGCCAAACTCACAAACTCATCTTGGAGTTATTTCTGCTGCTTAGCCAGGCAGACCTAAGACTGTCTTTGGAGCAGTTCTTATAACCAATTCATAGAACTACTCCACTACTGTGCAGCAGAAAGGGTCCTTACAGCTTTTTTAAGATTTTCTAGCACAGTGAGAAACCTGAATGAGAGGGAAGAAGACATTTCCACTGGGCCAGGACACAATTTACATCAAAAGTCCTGGTTTACATGATTACCTTTTGAAGACTATTAGCAAATACAATTTACAGGAAGACAATGTTTGTTTGTTTGTTTGTTTTAAAGCTACTTGGTTAAGCTTTGGTTAAGCTACTTGGTAGTTCCCAGTACAAGATGAGAGCATTTTAAAGTTCTCCCTACGTCCTCTCTTACCAGATTTTTCATGCATGCCTTTAGCATACCTGGAGAGACCCTGCCTCTACTCTGTTACAATGTGATGACTTCTGTTTAGCTGAACATCATTGTTAGTAAAAGGGTATCTCTGCTAATCTTTTTTTTTTTTTTTTCTGAGAAAGAGAACAATAAAAATTTCCAGTCAGTATTTAAACAACACAGATTTATTGTCATTGCAACTTCTTTTGCAAATGACATTTATCTCCCTCAAATTTACAATATTTACATAATGGATGTTAAGAAGTTTTGATTTAGAGACCCTTCTGATTTCTGTTTGTACGTTCTGTAGAAATGTGTTTTAATGGGGCCTCCAAATACCAACAAGATGATAACAAATAGAACATACTGTGGTTCTGCTGTGCATTGTTTCCAAACTTTACAGCCTACATTTGCAACTCCTGATCTGCACAAGATCAGGATTTTTTTATTTTTTTATTTTTTCCCAGAATACTCATGACGCGTGTATAAGGCTGCCAAGTCATTTATTGGAACATCCTTTCTTCATGATTTTGCAGAGCAGGTCAGGTTGAATAGGTGAAATAGGGTGCCCAATGTATTTGTAGCATTCCTGCTGCCATGATCTGTAGTAATTGCTGCTGAGAAACTATCACATTATTACCATAAAATTGCCTGGAGATTGTCTGATGTTCCTTTTGCTATGACAAAAGTCAAATTAAAGAAGCACAGGGGTGCTCATAAGTAGTTGTCTCCAGGCATAGTTTTTAGAGCTGTCCAAAAATGAGCCAAATTGGAGAATATAATTCTGCCATTCTAGCAGGGAATTGAAGGGCAGTTCAGAACTGATTTTTTATGAAATTATGTTGATTTTGAAAAAAAATTAATTTAGAATTATCCTAGAAAACTATTTTAGAAATAACTTCAAGAAACACTGAACTATTTAGAGTCCTATTTAACAAACATGGGATTCTTGTGGAAAAAAATGATCTTTGTCAGGCATCCATTGAAGTGCAAGCTGGTAGTCTCTGGGTAGCTACACTAGAATTAGTCCTTGTGAGGCTTCTCAGTAGAAATATATCCAGTGAAGTCCATATTGACTGCTTACATAGTTACATGAAGTGCTTCACAGAAGTCCTTATAGAGACCCTACATTGTCTTAAATGTTAATATTTGCAGTATTGACACCTAATGCTAGGTGAAATAGAACCTATAATTTATGCTTGCAGAGTCCCTAGGAAGGCAGTAGGGTTCTCCAAATATGCTGCAGACTTGTTATAGAGTCAAGTCTTGGAGAGAGCAATAAAATAATACTTTATCTTTTACTATTTTAATCAGTCAGGGATGCACCCCCCCCCTTTTTTTTTTTATAGTAATATTTATTCTTCAGGATTTTAACTGAAAAACTTTCTTTTGGTCATTCTAGTCACACTGGAAACTTCAGTAAGTCTATATTTTTGTATTTAGTCTGCAGTACATGAATATTATGTTAAGCTTACAAAGCGTTATAATGTCAGGACTGCTGTCAAAAAGGTCATCACGTCTTCCTTCTCTAATTAAAAAAAGAGATTTTTGTTTTCTGTGATACCTTGCATACCACTTTTAGCTCCTAACAAGCATGACAGTTGCAATGAATAGTCTTAAGAACTACTGCAGTTAATCTGTTTTCCTCGTTTTTCCCCTTTAACCACAGCTTGTAGTTCCAAGATTCTTAATTTCATTTAACACATTTCATTTAGTCTTGTTCATGATCTGTATAATATGTGTTAAATGAATGTCCAGCTAATTTCAGCATTTGAAATTAGTTGTTGAAATTGCCTCTTCACTTGGCCGTTTAAATTTTATAAAAATAAATATATTAAGTGATTTACTTTTCTTTCTGCTAACTTGGTTTATTTAAAGGTATTGCTTTCTCGCTACTTTTTACAGACACGGCTTTAGAAGCTAGGTGTTATAACTGTGCAATAAATTGAAATTATGTCTCTTTTACATAGCACATTCTACACTGCTATGAAAAACAATTTCAGAATATTAAAAAACTCAACATTTTTAATATTTTATTTAGCTTCGGTTGAAAATAATCTCAATCTAATGTCTTCGTTGTAAGCACAAATGAAGAAGCTGCTTAATTCTAAGGTATTTAGCATTACTCGATGTTGTCATTTAGAATGGGATTTAATGTAATACGTAGCTGGTAAATTTACACATAACTGCAACCAACAGACTGTGTGCTTCAGTCTGCTTTTCCTCTACTGAAAAAATTCCTTTCCAAGTTATAGCAAAGAACTTAACTAAATAAGGAAAGGGTTGTTTGGGTGGCAAGTATTTGAACACATAGATTACAAAATTAATGGGATTTAGACGTCATTAAAATTAGACTCATGTATAAATGCATTGCTAAGCACACTGGAGCAGAAGGACAGAGAGACTGTCTTTTTCGGAGATGATACATTCCTTCAAACTGTGGCTCATTCTTTATTTCAATTGTTTATGGAAGTTTTTAAATCTCATACTTTCTTTGACCTCACTGACATGGAATAATCAGCTGAAATTGCACCAGTTTGTGCATCTGAGTTCCTGAGGCTGAATTTTCTGCAGATGTCAATTGGCTTGTTATGTTGGATTGCAAAAATATGATGGAATAAGGATGTAAGACATTCTCATCACATTCTGTAGAGCAAAGAATGAAAATAATGCTATTTATTTAGTCTCCAGGTCTATTTAATGGAAAATTATGTAATTTCAGTCAATTCTGCATGTCAGTAAGTGCTTTCTGCATATATATATTTCTGTGCAGGTCAACTTCTATGTAAGGGTGAAGGCAATTTATACCCTTGGACACAGCGTATCTCTGATTGCTCTTACAACAGGAAGTATAATCCTTTGCCTTTTCAGGTATGTATTTTTCATGAGTAAATATGAACAATGGTAAGGCAGTTTTAATTGTTGTTTGATAACTCATTGCTCTGATTTTTAGAAAATGCATAATTTTTACATTTTTTCTCAAACAGCTGACAGTAATGTGATGCTAACATGATTTTTGCTAGCACCAATCATATTAAAAATGTCAAAGCACTTAACAAATGTACAGACATCACAGCCTATGTAAAAAAGAATAGTCATTTAGGAATGGACTTATAAAGTATTTTTTCTTTGATTTTAAAAATTTATACCACAAATTGGTCTTGAAAATGAGGAGGATGCTGGTCTTAACACCAGACAAGTGGGCAGCCATCCTTTTCAGAAGCTTCTGAGTTGTCTCCAGGGGTACTATAATTGAAGGAAATCATTAATTTGTCCAAGAGAAGCTGCAAGGGTGTGGGTGATTGTGCTGAAGGATAGTGTTGAGTGGACAAAGTTTTCCTTAGGCAGTGTTGGGAAAGGCAGTACTGTGTATTGTTTTTGCCTTATTTCTGGGAGTTTTCTGAGATGGAAAGGAATCCCCAAGTGGCAAAATAAAGAGCAAAATCTTATTATTGATGTCATAGCTTTTCTCACTTTCTCCACCTTCATGCCTTTAAGTTTCACTACTGTCTAATAGAATAACTTTTATATTCTCCATTATTAACCTCATACAACTTTTCAGTTCCACTCTGCACCAAGAAGAACAAGCAAATACATCTCTCAGATTAGCAGGAAAAAAAAGTACATGCAATTTGTAGAGGGCTGCATGTTTGTTTGACAGAGCCTCAGTCCTCTGATGAACTGTTCCTATGCCACATTCTGTAAATCTTTCAGACTAACATAAAATTTTCTCAATAATTAAATATTCAGAGATGATTAAGAGCAGATACATGACCTATGATTGTCTTTTGGAATATCTTTAAAAAAATAAAAAAAAGGAGTCATTCATAGTTATCTTTGGTTTCTACTACCAAACACTACAGACAAATCATGCATCAAAACTGCTAAAACCTACTAACACATTGAAGACATTATATTATAGACATATGAATGTTGTCCATATCCAGAAGTCAGTTGTAACAAACAGATTTTGCAGAGCAAATAACTTCTCTAAGTGAAACTATCTCAAGGAGATTTGGTAGTTAGGCAGTGAGTTATGAATCAGAAGTTACTAAAGCAGTGGGGTTGTCAAAATCCTGACTTTTTCCAGCAGGATTAAGTTTTGAACTCTGGATATTACTAAACCCAGAGATAATTAAAATTGTGCATTGCTGGATTTGTATATGTATGCTTCAAATTATACTGCTTGTAATCCCAAATATGTGCAGTATTATTTTCTGAAAGAACATCGAGTGATGTGGAATTTAATTTAAGTGTAGGCCGTGTGTTCGTGACAAAGAAGTGGAAATTCTTTTTTAGGTATTACTGCTTTACTTCTGCACTCCACTGTAAATTGTTAGTGTTGTCTGGCAGAGCAGATTCAGCCTCAGGGCTTTGCAGTTGTTTAGAGTATCAGCTTAAAGTATCAGCTGTTTTAAGCACATGAAAGGCAGAACTGTTGGGTGTTGAAAAGTGTTTTGTTTTGGTTTGGTTTGGTTTTGGTGGAAGTTTCTGTGCAGTTGCAATATTCTGTTTTACATTTCTTCAAAAGATGGTTGCCACTTTACCAGATTTTAATTTTTATAGAAATAGTACATAAGCTCCCATTATTAATATAAACGACAGGTTTAGAAGCATTGTAAAACAAAAGGATCTTGTCTCTGGCTGATCTTCTAATCTCAGAACAGAGACATAGAATGTGAATATCTCAAAATACCTTGCTAGACTAAGCTGGCAGCATTTTTCAAGTTACTACAGTGTCACTCCCCACATAATACTCTATGTACTTACTGTGATTAAAGCTAACTGTAAATTTTCTGGCACAATACTTTTCTCTTAGAGGTTGCCAATTTTTCAGGCACACTCTCATTTCTATAAACGTTTTATGAACATCAAAAGTAATAATTTTGATTTAGTCAAGAGAAGTGCCTTTACCATTCTTAGAATGCATGTTTCTTCATTTTGAATGTCTGAATTTTAATGTCATAAAGTTTTAGAAAAGTGGAAACAAAACAATTGATTTGAAAAGAAGTATTTTTCAGATATTTTAAAACATATTGGTTTGTTTCAACTCAGAGTGAAAACAAATTGTAGAACAGCATATTTCTGCTTAACACTGAAATTCTAGTTACCTTAATATACTTTCTTCAAGGTAACTCCTGTATAGCAAACCTTACCAAAAACATGTCAGTTTTTCTAATATGTGTTTATTAACAAGGAGAAAAATATGAATCTCAATCATTTTTATAAGATGTGCTCCCATGCATTAACTGTCAACATTCCTCACATGACATTTTTCTATCATAACTTAGCCTTATCACAGGAAAAAAGGATAGCACCTTTTGTTTCACTGTTAAAAAACAGCATTTTTTTGTTATTCTGAATCATAGTACCTAACCCTAATTAAAGAGACTTTCTTGCCCACCACCTCCAAAATGTTGGTTTGACAGCCTTTTGTAGATCTAACATTTATAATTTCCTCTACTGAAAGGGATGAAGAACTAATAATCTAAGTTAGTCACTCATGAAAAATATTTTCTCCCACTCGCATCTTGCACGTACCTCTGAGTCCTATAGGAACATGTGATGCAGTCCAGAGTAATAGTGGTATTTCAGTTTTTCTCAGAACCATTTTCAGCAAAGGACACATACAGCCACAGAAATCACTGATTTTTTAACAACTGATATAAATTTAGCCTGGTATTATGTCCTTTGCCAAACCATAGGCTAGCAAGATGGATCTATTATTTATTTCCCAATGCTCACTGTAACTGTGCTTACTTTAGTCATTGCATTATTCACTGTTCTGTAAAAATCAAAACCTGAAGACTGCTTGGAAGCTGACTTCGCACACCACAATGACTAGCCATAATATTCTATTGTATCTTCATTCTTTCATTGTTCATACTTGCTAAAATGCCCTGGCTTCTGGTTTATATCCTGATGTAGTTCAAGGTTCTGTTTTTGACCAAAAAAAATCTTAACAGTTTGGTTTCTGGCCATTTGCTAAAACAAATATCTGCAAAATGGGAAGATCTTGAAAGGAGTGTGTCTTAAGTGAAATGCCCTCGGCTTCTAACTCACTCCCCCTGAACACTCATTCACTTACTTGGAAGGTTTAATTTGTCATTTGTTTGTAAGGCTTTTGCGTGACTGCTGGACTAAAGAAGCAAAGCTTTACGTCTCACTGTACAGAAAGGATAGGCTCTGCATGCTCTGCAAGCATTTTTAATTGTTCTTGCATAGACTCACATAGTAGGATAAAAAAAAGCATTATTTAGCAAAATAAAGGAGTTAAAGAAGTAAAAAATGAAACCAGAAAAAAATAGAAGGTAGCATTTCTGAAATATTTCCAGGCTAATCAACGTTTTATTTGCTAGAAAATGAGTGCACACACAAAAGGATATGATAACCTATGTTTACTGTCAACTTATGTTAAAACACCACTGTGATCTTTTGGTCTTTGATATTGAAAAGGTGTAAGAGAAACTTTATTTGTATATTTTGGACAGCACATAATAATGGTGATGGTGATGATGACAAAAGAAAACAACAAGGCAGTACTGACAATATGATAGAGAAAGAAAGGGTAGGCTCTTAAGGTTCCTATTACTAAGAAACAACCAGAGAGTAATACAAGCCTGTTCAAGAGCCTTTCTGTCTTGAAATCTAAAATGCCTGTTTTTTAATTTTTTAGAAAACTTCACTGTACTCGGAACTACATCCATCTGAACCTGTTCCTCTCCTTCATTCTAAGAGCAATCTCTGTTTTAGTCAAGGATGATATTCTCTATTCCAGCTCCAACACTGCTCCCTGTGAAGAGGATCAAACCTCATGGGTAATAAACCTCATTTACTACCTGGCATAATACTGTTGTGTCACTAAATTGTCCTCCTGGGTCCTTGTAAATATTCAGAAATACCGAGTTGTCAGTGTACACAGTTCTGCGGAGAATATAATGACCGGTCAAGAGGTCTATTAGAAGTAACCAGAGAAGAAGTAAGAGAAGTTATTGTTGGTTTGCATGTCCATGTACGGACAGCAGATCAATCTGCCAAAACAAATCACAAACAGCTATAGATGAGAATAAATATAGCCACTGCATTAATCCTGGGAGATTTTAAGATTAAGAGGAGTGCCATCAGATGGGAAGGGTGAAAGGCAGCTTGTCTGGAAGTTTTCCAACAACTCTTTCAGGGGTCCAGGGACCGGGCAGATACCAGTGGAGGGAAAGAAATAAGGAAGGAGGAGTTTTCTTTATCCTTTATTTGCAGGAGTTACCTTTAACAAGTCCTTTGTACTTTCTGAATAGGACAGAATTGCTGTGGTCTGTGTCCTTGGCAAGTACACTGGTTCTGGGTGGGATGGAGTTAACTTTCCCCACAGGAGCCCACACAGGGCTGTGCTTTGCACTTGCAGCTGGAATGGTGTTGATATGGCACCACTGTTCTGGCTGTCGCCGAGCCGTGGTGGTACAGCATCAAGGCTGTATCTCCAACCCCTGGCCACAAAGGCCAGTAAAATGGGGCAGGGCAAGAGGTGGGGAGGGACAGCTGGCCTAAATTGACCAACAGGATATTCCATATGATGTCAGGCTCATCAATAAAAGCTGGGGGTGAAGGAGAAGGGGGAGCTCTTGCTATGAAAGCATTTGTCTTCCCCAAGATCCCACTGCACGTATTGAGGCCCTGCCTCCCAAGAAGTGGCTGAGCATTACTCACTGATGGGAAGTAGAGAATACAGTTTTTCTGCTTTTGCATCTATATAGCCTTTTTTTTCCCCATTAAGCTACCCCTATCTCAAACTCACAAGTTTGTCTCAATCCCTTCCAGAGGAGCAGGAGCAAGAGAGTGTCTGTGTGGTGCTGAGCTGCTTGTCAGTGTTAAACCACAACAGCCCGCTAGTGTGTTTACTAGATTTTCATGCACAAGGGTTAGAAAAACACCAAGTCTTGCTGCTAAACGACTGGCGACCATATAATATTCCCCATTCTTTACCTCTTTTGTTTCAGCAAAAGAACCCTACAAATATTGCTGAATACCCTCAGAAGTAATTTACTAGAGTTTAAGCTTTTGAAAATAAAATGGATGGAAGATGTTTTTATACAGATGAAGCCACATTATCCCAAAGAGTAAAGTCCTTAGCAGTGACTACCAAGCTGTATGTATGACTCAGTAATCTGAGAGCTTTCCAATAAAGAAGTAACTGTTTTGGATTAGTAGGCCCAAAGTAGGCAATGTAGTCAGGCAGACTGCCAGGGGGAGTAAACCATTGTTAAGTGCTTCAAAGGTTGGTCAAAGGACCCTCAAATACCATTTGCTTTTTGCAATTTCTTTTATCCTCCAGTTATTCTTGGCTGCAAAGCCTCATACTTTCCTGTTTGAATTTGTCCAGTTTTGTGGACTGTTGAATAATTTCTGTTGCATTGTACGTGGGATGATCTGACACCAGATGGGTAAGGCTGTTTTGCCTTGCTCTGGCTGGATCCTACCTTCCTTACATAACAGCACACAGGAGTGACCCCTTTCATCATGGGTGTGATGTTCCACAGTTCTGCTGCACACAAAGATGTTTAAAAGTGCACACTTCAAAATGCAGGGTAATTAGATCTGAATAACACAGATCCGTAATTTTGGCTGACTCTTTAATGAGAGATAGACCGTTCAGCATCTGGAAATGTGCCCGATACAGGATTAGCTGCAGGAGGAAGGGAAAATATTTTAATGCAGGTTTCTGGTATGTAAGTCAAGTATATAATACAGGGGAGTATGTGTGGTAAATCTGTAGTGGAATTCTGAAGGGATTTACAAAAAATTTAGACATTCACTGCCAATCTGTTTGCGAGCAGCCATAAACATCAAAACAAATTTTAACTTTCATTTTAAAATACTTAATGTTCTCTGTGTTATATTTTCTGGCCCAGTACTGGTCTGCAGTGGATATCCCTTCCACGCGTACGAAGTCCAGAGGCAAGGTTAATTTTACCAAACAAGATGACTGAACTAAGCTGCTTCTCTGGGTTTCTGTCTTTCTCACTGGATGGCTTATGTCATCTGCTGCAGAGCTTCCTCAGGCCATGCCTGTCTATCTTTATGAGCTGTAGAAGGGGCAAGTAGGTGTCCAGCTTACACCAGAAACCTTACCTTTAGGCAGCTAACATTGGGTGAAATGAATTCGAGACTTTGGACTCCTCTAGTTGTCTGAATGTAGACATGTATACAGGCATGTAGTGTTACTGGGGATGCAGTGAGTTATCCAAAACACCACAACAGGCTGATGGATACAAAGAAGTATCTCTGGGAGACCCATGCCATTGTGGACCAGCAGCTGAAGGCTGGGGTACCTGGGAGCGTTTCACCTAACAGACACCTGTTTAGACAGAGGAATCAATCACTAAACGAGTAAGTTACTTACTTAGGTATTTGATGTACTTGGAATTTTAACAGAAACAGTGCAGGTATGAAGGGTATTTAAAGTGGGGAAAAGAATAAAGCAGGCAGAAACTAGAAGTTTTATTTAGTCCATTTTGTTTAGTCTGTTACATTCACTGTATCATCACATTTCTCAGCTCAGTCTCAGCAGGAGCATTTTTATGTTCAATTCACACATCCCAGATTCCTGCTGGGGAGTGCCAAAGTAGCAGCAGCCAGCACTGTGGAACATCAGCAGAGCAGAAATCTGAAAATTAATTCTGAAGAGCAGCACAGAGACTATAAGTATGGTGGGACTTCATTTTATGATACATGTTTATGTGTCTTGTTAATTAAGAAACACTAAAGAATTTTATAAAGGGAAAACATTTTTAAAAGTCCATTCAGAATTTTTTTTCTAAGTCTGCTTAGAGGATTCAGCATATGAAATTATTCTTTTCACTCAGTTTCCAGTTTAGCCTTTAAAAACTAATAAAGCAATTGCTTTGTTAATTTTTACTGTTAGGAAGACAGATGAAATTTTAATGTATTTATCAGCCACCTAGTGGACGATCACTTAATCTAATAGCCATTCATTAATTAACTATTGAAAATGTGTGCTTTTTTTTTTTCTTAGAATTCAATTTCTTTATATATATATATACTGTAACATTTTAAATGTCTCAATTTGCTTGACTGAGGGAAAATAATTTCTACTGAACCTGGGGCTAGCATTACATGGACAGTTAAAATGTGTAGGATATATTAGTAACAGAATTATACACCATCTTTCCTGCAATAACTTTGACCCCTGTTCTCACATTTCAGGTGGGCTGCAAGGCTATTTTGGTGTTTTTTCAGTATGGTGTTATGGCAAACTTTTACTGGCTATTAGTTGAAGGACTTTACCTCCACATCCTCCTTGTGCTAATATTCTCCCCCAACAGACACTTCACAGTCTATTTGCTGATTGGATGGGGTAAGAACTTAAGCATCTTCCAATAATATATATATATACATACATATATATATATTTAATGTGTGTATTAGTCAAATTCAGTATTTCATACCAAGCATTCATGCAGTTTCTGTTGGATGACTTTGGTCGGTGGGCATGAGCCCTTGGGCACATTAGTTCTTCTGTTCAGCTCCAGTGTAGGTACAGCCACTGTGGCATGGAGGAGAGTGGGCACAAAACCTCCATGCTCGTCCCTCTAGTTCCTGCAGACCTGTAAATGCTAGCTTGCTTCTTGGCTGGCTCCGACCTCTGCCAGTCTGCACTCCCTGACAACACTCATGGGTTGTTCAGGGATGGGATGGTGTGGGACTGCCACCACAAAACATAATTCAGGCTGTCCTAATTTAGCGGGGGGGGGAGAGGAAATTTAGCTGCACAGCAACAGGCTACTTGCCTTTTACAAAAGCACAATGATATTTTCCATCTGTTTCTAAATACACATTCCATTCACTTACAGAAAGTGCAATGATATATATATTTGGAGCAGTTTAAAGCTTCCGGTAATAAGTGGTCATAAAACATTAGGTATTGCTTGGAAATGAGAATAAACCACTGTGGGAATGGTTCCGTATGAAATGATTTACTCTTCGGTTTTATATTGTAGTCCTTGCAAATAGATTGGGAATGCCTAATTTGTATCTATACCCTTATAGGTCATTGTGACAGCTTGAAAGAAATCTAAGATACATGTTTTGTGTATTGGTGGTTATAGCTACATTTTTATAAGAAATATGCTCACTTCTCTACAGTATTTGAAACACATTGCTTACATCATATAGCTCATCACATGGGCCTCTCCCTCCATTCACTAAACTGTTTTCTATATGCTGCATATTTGGGAAATAGATGCTTACTAGCAGGCTGGACTTACTTTCTTATGATCATTCTCTAAACCTCTTTATTTTATTTTTTTTTTTTAGGAATTCCTACCATATTCATTATTACATGGACAGTGACACGGATTATTTTAGAGGACACTGGGTAAGTATGTCAGGGAGGGAAAGCTTACAGCCTCCATCTGTGCCCATGCTAGTCTTGTCTTGGATCTGGTGCTGTTCATCCAAAGGTAGTTTGCTGTTCTGAAGGAGACAAACACAGAACTTAAAATTTCAGAAATGGCAGTAAAGGGACAGGTGTTTAGGAGCTCTTTGGCATGCAGCCTATACTTCCTGTTTATTTGGAAATGCTAAGGGCAGGAGTGGGCAGAGACAGGTTATTACTAATGTTAGCCCTTGAAACCCACATGTAGAGCTATCTGCCTTGGAAGACAAACTATTAAAATAGGAGTGGGGGTCCTTGTGTTCAGTGCTGCCATACGGTGGTTGTAAGTTGCTGGGCATCCTAATTTGCTAACTAGCAATGCAAAAGATTGAAATCTAGATTTTTTTTTGGTATATCTAAAATACATTCCCAGAAAAGAAGCAATGTAATGTAAACATATGTAAGAAGCATGTGTTCAGGTAAAACTGTCACTAACTAGAGCTAAGCCTGGCTCCTGGCATGGGAAGGGGAGCTGAGGTAAGAATTTTGCAGGAAGATCAAACTTCCTTCTGCTAGCCCCAAGGAATGGGAGAGCATTCCTAGTTAGTGGGGCAAATGGTTTTCACACTCCCATTTTTTGGATTTGTCTTATATTTTTCAATTGACTCTGTTTTTAAACTGAAAAATCATGTCCTAAATAATTTCTAAGTTTTCCTTGCAAGACTTCTAACACGTAGACTGAAGGCTAACTCCTTTCTCCTTCATTGTTACTATCACAGTTAGAGGAACTCTGAAGGGTATTGCTGTTGCTTCTAATTAGTCTTTCAAAGCATTTATTCTCAGAGTACTCAGACCAGAATTGTTGAGCTGACAGTGAAAATTAAATTTTCATTTTTTCAGACAAAGTTTCAGGTTCAGTCTCATATTTTCCTAAACCAGTTCCAGCCATCCGCAACCTAAATATCCCACAAGGAAATTATGTCATTTAAATTGTATCTGTCAGTTGCTTTAGATCTTCCTGCTACCTAGAGGCTATTGTTAAGTGCTTACTGTAGAAGTATCCTGACTCAAAGTGAAACTAAGCTTACTTTCCCTAAAGGCCAATGATCTCCATAATTTCTAATGGCATGGTCCAGCGCATGGTGTTTCAGCTGATTTGAATATGCATTTTGAAAAGAGGGAAACAAAAAGTAAACATGGAAAGAAATAAATACCAAATTCTAGGCTAGAACATTATTTTAGTGCTCTTTGACTTGTATATACCAAATACTTCTCTTCATAGGTCATGCTTGCCAGATGCTATTAGTGTCAACACCATTTTCCCTCTTCTTTTTTTTTGTAGTTGCTGGGATACAAATGAGCATGGTGGTCCCTGGTGGGTTATACGAATACCAATTTTAATTTCTATTATAGTAAGTAAACTTTGAAGCATGAATTATATATCAGTTCAGCATTGTGCAGTACATATAGCCATTATTCTTTACTGCTAGTTACAGACAGGCCAGAATTCTGTTTTAATGAAAAGAAATTGCACTGTAGGAGACATGTTAAACAGATGCCAGGGCCATTAAAATTTGTTGCCTTCAAAATTTATCTGCCTCCTATTAAATGAACAGTTGCTTTTATTTGTATGTTGTTCTTTCTTTAACATCCCTTCTGTTTATGAGCCTGGGGGAAGCAAAAATCTAATTACACTTTTCAATGAAATGCAGATTTGATTTTGCTTGTAAATAGATAGCCCTGCAACTAAGAATCTGATATTATTGTAGCCATAAAAAATATAGCTGTGTATATCTTTCTTTAATTGGTAGTGTACTGAAATACATAATGAACATGAAATATTTGCAAAAGAATACTATTTGAGAATGTTTCATGGAGCTTTTCGTGTATGGAGCTCATTAGAATTACTGGAGTAGCATAATAAAATTCCTGTTCATTGTGATGATAGTGTAATTAAATTTGGGCATAATAATCTATTGTCTATGTCCATTTCTGAAAATAGTCACAGTGCAAATTAATTCATTTCAGATACACGTGCTTTGTTTTTAACATTTCAGTCAGAAAAGTTAAGGCATTATTAGATTACACAAGATTTCAAGAGTCCAGACTAGTCCAGTATTTACACTTGGGCTTTCCTTTCAATCTGTGCCTACTGAAAATCATTTTGAGAGAACTTCCTATCATTTTCATCAGAGTGAATTCTACAGTGTTTAAAGAGAAACAGAGTACATATATGTGTGAAATGACATGAGGTAAGGAAAAGATCATCCCAGAAAAGATGTTTTATTATACAAAGTAATAGGTGTGCAACAGAACTACAGCATGAAGAGGATACGTGTACCTCAGAGGAGATGGAGGATGGGGGACGGTGCAGAGAAAAGAAAATATACTCAAAGATGAAAGCAAAACAAACCACCTGGTGTTTACAGAAAGATAAAAGCCTGTTCTCTGGAGGTTCTATTTAAACAGCTATCTGGTAGACAGATGAGACTTCATGTGCCAGAAAGCAGTGCATCTCCAAAGAAATCCTAGACCAGGAGACATAAGTTATCCAAGTGTTCATTGGCAGGCTTGAACTCCAGCTGGCTCTTAGCATAGACTAGTAAACGCATCGGGCATTAAGAAAATGGAGTACTAACTAGTCAGTCAGCAAAAGTCCAATGTATCATAAAACATGGACCGTGATCATGGAGGTGAAGGAACAGCCTTGCTCCATTTTTATACTGGTTCTATTACTGCTATCATACGACAGGATTGTACAACATGCAGAAACATTTTGCAGATGACCTTTTCTGGTTTGCCAGGTGCACATGTTTAGAATCTGCTGTTGCCTTCCAGAGACGTCTCTTGTCTTAAGCGGCGTGTTTTAGGGATGAGAGCAGCTAAAGATGGCCAAGTGATTCTGCAACATGATGTACTGTGTTCTCTGATTAGATGAGTCTCCAGAAGATTTGATCATTTTCACATTTTGCGTTTAGGAAGTAAAGCTGTGAAAGGAGAATTCAGAAGTACAAGGAGTTATATAAAGCAGTGATACTCACCCTTTCCTGCTGGATAAGTAACGTATCTTGTTGGAGCATCAGCCTGCAGACATCACATTCGTTATGGCATCTAGGATGCCATACAAGTTTACTGCTGTGCAGAATGCATTCAAAGAGTAAAAGTAGCTAGTGAAATGTCATGTAAAATCAGTCATTGATGAGTGAAAATACTGCATTCATGGGAAAATCGTTTTCAATATATATAAGTATTTTCAGTTACCTTTAAGAAAAAAATAAAATTTGAAGATTTGAAAATTTGAAGTCTTTGAATAATGAGGTCGGTGCTGCCTCCCATTCAGAGATGAAAATAGATCATTGCAACTTCTTTGAATAGGAGTTGTGAAAGTCATGACATTTCTGAATGAAATTATGATGTGCCAACGTCATGCTCACACAGAGCCTTCAGTCAGTTCTTGAGAATGTAGAAGGACTGGAAAACTTAGAATAGTGAAAACAATGATGAGTAACAAATGGTTTCATTATTAGGAAGGACAAAGACTTATAATTAGTCAATTAGATGGACAAAGCAGGATTCTGAGAGAAGCTAGATTTCAGGAAAATAAAGGAAAGTAGAACACAGGAGTTGAAAACCGTTACAGACTGTCTTACGTAATGGCACGGAAGAAAAACACAGAGAATGGGTGACACTGAAAATCTTTAAGATCAGGAAGAAGAGAAAAGAAAAAAGATTAAAACAGAGCCTTTTTGTGAAGATGATGCCATGAATATACTTTCGAAAGAAGGAGGAAATCAAATAGTACTTAGGGAGCAGTAGTTTAACTGCATTTGATTTATCTGGAAGTCCACTTTGTCTTCATGCCATATTCACTTTTTTCCATTTTCCAGACTTCTCTGTTACCTCCCAACATTTTCACTGGTTAGAAGACTGTATTATCTATATTGTTATCATCCAACAATAAATAGTCTGGTGAGAGCAAGTTCTGAAGTCACTTCTCAAAGTGGGAATGGCTTCAGTTAATGCAGTGTGTCAGAAGCCTTCCCTGGCATCTCATTTTGATAATATTGGCTTGAGAAAAGTTAACTGGCAGGTTTCCATGCTTCATGCTGTACACATTTCAAAGTTGTTTAATTGGAGATGACTATTCCAGACAGTTAATTTGGAGTACCACCCATTTGGCAAATGCTTCCACAGCTGCCTTCTCCATACTTCCACTACAATAAACTGCTTTCATTTGAGAAAGAGTGGTGAAAGGTTTTCAGGTGGAAATAGTACTTACCTTACTTCAAAGTATCTGAAAAATGTTCATCTTGTTATCTCACATTGCAGCTAGTGTGATAGACTAAATAGCAAGAGAGAAGCAATATGAAGATAGTTTAAATGATGCATGCTCGGGCCATGTGTTTAGACTCAAAAACTCAGAAGTCAGCAACTAAAACAGGGTATCAGCAGCATCTTGGTTTTATTCCATCAAAGAAGCATCATTTGTCATCACTCTTGCAGTTTCTCTGCATTCACTTAATTTTCTTATTTTACTGTTCTTAGATACTCATTTAACAATATATATATTATATTCTATTTAAAGAGATCATGTTCAAAGGATCTTCACAAAATCACAGAATGGCTGAGGTTGGAAGTGACCTCTGGAAATCCTCTGGTCCAACCCTCCGCTCAAGCAGGGCCACCCAGAGCTGCTTGCCCAGGACCATGTCCAGGTGGCTTTTGAAGATCTCTCTGGGAAACTCATTTCAGTGCTTGGTTACCCTCAGTAAAAACATGTTTTCAGATACTCAGGAGGAACCTCTTGTGTTTCAGTTTGTACCCACTGTCTCTTGTCCTGTCGTTTTAAAGGACTGAAAAGCCGCAATACTAAAAGTGAAATTTCAGGGCACTGCTTGTTTCATAGTTCATTTGAAACGTATTATTCTAGATCAGATGTATATTTTAAAGGATTTTAACAAATGATTTATTCAATGATAATCTTACAGAAATGAAATTGCTGCACTGCAGTAAGGCAGTGGCAGTTGCCACTTTTAGATCCCAATACCCAGTTTCCTCTGGCTGGATTTACAAGGTCAGTAGCGTCAAGGAGTGTTACAAACTCCAAACAAGAACTCCTTTTTTTCATTAATCCAAAATCGTGCTTACAGAGAGAAAGAAACTTGTTTGAAAACAGATGTAAAGGTAGTACATGAATGACAGTCAAGAATGTGAGTCACCTGTGTCTAGTTTGGCAGCTGATGTGATGCCTCAGAAACCAAAAGGATAACAGTTGTAGTAGAATGACTATTGCAGTAGAAAATAGGGAGACCTGTCAAGAACAATAAGTTATTCTGCTTCTGTGCAAATGCAGAGTAAAGATTTTTTTTTTCTAATTTCTCCTATTTTGTGGCTAACAAATATACAATGAAGTGGAAGCTCTCTCCTTGTTCACAAATAATAGCTCCAGTGCATGTGCCATATCAAATGAATCTCCATTGATCTGTACACTATGCTGTGATACGTAATTCTGTAGATAAAATCAGCGAGAATACTGGCTGCTACCTATTACTTTTATAGGAGACTTTAATCAAGTAAAACTTGAAATTTGTCTTCCTCCTGAAAAAGGTGTGTTTACTTCATTAAAGGCCTTCATTAAAGGCCTATATTTTCTAACAACTTCTTTTTTATTTTTCTTTTTCAAAAATACTGAAATTTCCCAGCTTTTTATTTAATCCCTCTCAGTTTCTGTCACTTCACACTACCTGTCATTTCAAACAAAGTATAAAGTACAGAGGGATATGCAGTTGTTACAATCACAGTTCATTTATTAACATCACAAACTGTACTGGGTATTTCAGAGAAGACACAAAAAGTCAAGTCATTCAACTTGAAAACTTGGTGAACACAAGATGCCAGAAGCCAACAAAGATACTATGGGAATGAGATTTAGGATCTACTGAATTTTTATCTTGAATGTTCTAGACTGATCAGGACCTGATCATAATGATTATAATGAAATGCCTCCATTCTCCTTCTATGAAAGAAGACAATACTACTGTTCCATCTCAGAGAACTGTTATGAGGATAAAATCTTCAACTGCAAGGATTCAGTTGCTTCATTCATCAGTGTTCATCAGTACCCAAGGCAGACAGATATGTGAGAGGCCCTCTCCATGCTTGATGGGAGTGGGCAGATCACCCATGCAACAACCTTCTCTTCCCCTAATCCAGACAGAAAATAATAAAAGTCAAGATGAGAGGCAAGAGAGGGTCAAAACTATATGGGACTCATGTTGTCCTTTGGGCTTCCAGTTGTGAATCCACATGAAAATTTAGGGCAACGCTTGATGGCACCAAATCACATCCCATGTCCCATCCTGCCAAGAAATCTGTCTTCAGTTGAGATTTTGGAAGGTCATTGCTGACAACTGGGGCTTTGAAAGGCTTTTGCCAGCCAGACTGGAACTGGTAGCCGTGTAGAGGTGCACTGGACGTAACAAAGCTAGTGGGGCAGAAAACAGACAATAGGTTTGACAGTGTAGAGCTTAACATGTTCTGGCAGGAGGTACACAACACTCACTGCTGAGTTGATGAGTCTGACTTGATAAGCATTTCTTTGTGCTGCGTATGGAATGGAGAAGTCAGAAATAACTGTTCTGTTTGTTTTCTTTGCAGTTGAATTTTATACTTTTCATTAGTATTATAAGAATCTTACTGCAGAAGTTAAGATCTCCAGATGTTGGAGGAAATGACCAGTCACAGTACAAGTGAGTCATATTTTTAGACATTACATACAGAACCAAAATAATCTCGGTAAGATTTACAGTGCTGAAACCTGTTAGCAGCCATTGCTATGATACTATAACTACATTTAATTCAGGAGTACCTACTTTTAAATGCGGTTTAATAAAGATCTTAACATAGTGTTGAAATAGAGATTAACTTTTTTTCAAATACCAAATTCAGCAAACAATAAGCAATTTCATAAAGGCCAACAAACTACTCTTGAATTTGAGTTTAATTCCATGAATGAATATGCTTATGCAAAAAATATGAGGACTACTGTCTTTCATTTAATGTATAGTTATTACATTTCAAGATTAAAAAAAGTTTTTGGAAGGTCAGAATTTATTGCTTCAACCTAATCTAAAACTTTTTTTTTTCCATTTCCAAAATACATTTTAATATTTACATATATTTTAAGAGCTGGAAGGAAGTTATGTTGTTCTCAGAAATTAAAAAGAAATAGCATCTTTGGTTTAAAATAGCGCCTTTGTTTTTCCAAAGGGAAAAAAAAAAAGTTTCTGATTTTAGATCAACATAATTTCTGTTTAGGCTTTCTTTTTTTGTGTTGCGATTTCATCATTTAATCCTAACATCTGTTATTTCCACAGCTTTAGAATCACAGAATTTTGGGGGGTAGTTTAAATACATTGCTAAAATTGGATTTATTCTTTGTTATATTACCATATCAGTTATTATTATTTATTATAGTAGCTGCTGAATACGGTAACCTAGAGTCGAGATTCTGTTGTACTATGTCTTATTTGAAAGCCCAGATAAAGACACCGAATTGGCACTTTTTGACACTAATATGATGTTTCAATGACAAAAAGTAAAATGAACGCTGAAAATTCAAAACCACGCAAGTGTCAATTGGAAATGGGCTCCTGGATAATACCTCTTTAGTTAAAAAATACTGAATTCCTGTTCTAAAACAGCTAAGATCATAGTGTGCTACAGTAAAGGATAACTTTAAAGCCAAGAGGACATTTTGTGTTTTACAATGTGTGACATGTTTAAATGCAAAAAGAATTTTGATGCATCAAGAAGATGCTACTAGATAGGCAGAAGGCTGTGCTTCATAGACCTACAGTTCCTTTTTTGTGTGTTTTTTTGATTGATTTAATTGAACATCTGGGAGAGTTAAATCAACCTATAAGAAATTATGCAGTCACCACAGTATTATTTAACACAATGACATATATACATATATACATACACATATATATATACTGGCATGAAATCTGCTCAAGTTTACTTCTTGTGACACAAACTTTTCTTTGTTTCCCTGTGGTATTTACGTATTTTATGAAAATGAGGCATTCTCCAGCTATCATTATCATTATCATTGCGTCCCATTATTTTTGACAGTTTACTGTAGTGCTTGTAATAGCAACCTTGTCCTTCATTGTTAGGCCTGTGAATTCTTTGCTTTTAGCAATTGATTGCCTGATTAAGTTTGGATTGGATGGTCTTCAGCAGATACCCATGGGAACAGTAGATTAACCTCCTCAAGAAATAGTGCTTCTGCAGATCAAATTAAAGGTCTAGGAGGCTCATTTTTCAAAATGCAAATGCACTTTCTAAAATATAGGGAAGAATAAGGCTATTTTTGCCTGGCTCTTTCCTTCACTAAAATGTAAATGAAGTATACAGAAATTATATCACCTAGACAAAAATTATTTAAACAAGAATGAATTGGAAGTGAAAGATAAGTTTAAAACAAATACTACTCATTTCAAGGCCTGTTTTTCTTCCCTTCCTGTGTGTCCCATTTGCTTGTACCTGGTTCTGTCCTTTTTATTGCTTATTTTACTTCTGCAGTGGGAAGGGTTATGTTGAAATAAAATCAGTTTTCCACTTCACTTGGGAAAACAGGAAATTTGCTGACATCATCATCTTCAGTTGTAAGTGAATTTCTTCTGCCATAGAAACCCTATTGGTCCCACTTACTGGTATCTCCTTTAAGTGTGAGGGTTTTACTATTCTTGAGAAACTTCGCTGTCAGAACTGATTATTTCCACATAGACAGATGCAGCCTCTGCGACACTATATGCAAAGGAAGGCCATGAGGACTGACACAAGAAAAACTGCTTGTAATACTGTGACCTTTTTCTGTTAAAATAGGTGAAATCACAGCAGCTTCCTTTCTTTGTTGACTCCAATTATATTCATCAAAACAGTGATGAATTCTAGGACTCAATATTACAATTTCTTGAATTTCATCTGATGACATCCATAATCATGCATGACTGGTCCTGTATAATCTATAAAACTGATGTTATTAGAGTGAATTGAGTGACAGATTAGGGATAATTAGCAATTCAGCATCTCAGTGGATTCACAGGCAGTTTGTCAAAACTGCCCGGTTTAATAATTTAAAGGT
Organism: Anser anser; assembly: GCF_964211835.1. Classification (NCBI taxonomy): domain Eukaryota; kingdom Metazoa; phylum Chordata; class Aves; order Anseriformes; family Anatidae; genus Anser; species Anser anser. The sequence goes on from NC_139721.1 coordinate 152,451,545, forward strand.
CTTCTTAACTTCAGTAGTGTCTCATGCTAAATTGTATTACAGAATTGATGACATTACAATGATTCATGGGTATATGCTTCATACCATCAGTATAGTTATGAGGTTTTAGGAATTGGGGATAAATCTGAAATTTCTGATGAAAATTTTACAGCTGAGATTATTCTGGATTGCATCTTTGTGGTACTGTTTCCATACTGTGCATATGAAACGTATGGGCAAACCATATGGTTGCAAATGTAAAGGAAATGAAAATATTAATCGCAGGACATAGACCTTACCTTCCACACAAGAGGAAATGTCTGTATGATTTTGCAGGAAGGAAATATTTCTTTCCACTATTAACCCTTTATGCCAAGTAAAAAATGTCCCAAAAGGCCTGATCACAGCTCATGATGCTTTGTCGAACATGGTCCTGTGGAATAGAATCATAGAATCACAGAGTCATAGAATGGTTTGGGTTGGAAGGGACCTTAAAGACCATCTAATTCCAACCCCAGAGGCTGTCCAGAGGTCAACAGAAAAAGGATCTTTTGGTTTAGAGAGGCCTTGCAGCTTTTTACCAGCTTTTGGAAGACTGCAAGATCCAGAAGATCAAATACAGCATGTAACTGCACACATTAATTTATAATGTTACTGTGTGGCTAATCTCATAGCAAGCTTGAAAGGAAAACAATTTTCAATAAATGACACTTACTAACTGTTTATAAAACTAAAGTTATATGAGGTTTATCAAAACGACATTGCATCAGGTTCTTATCTTAGTAAAATAACAATTTATCATTAAACTTGTTTTCTTTATTTTTCTGTTTTATTTACCCAGGAGACTTGCAAAATCCACATTGTTGCTTATTCCATTATTTGGAGTTCACTACACAGTGTTTGCTCTGTTTCCTGACCACACTTCCAACACTTACAAAATAATCTTTGAGTTGTGTTTGGGATCTTTTCAGGTAAATTTTAAGGTTTTTATTCAAGCTTTATTGACTTGGGTTAATGCTGCATACTAACTAATGAATATTGTCTGTTTCCAGGGATTGATTGTTGCAGTCTTGTATTGTTTTTTGAACAGTGAGGTAAGTCTCACCTTTCCTACTGAGGGCGTTAGCTATTGTTTTCAGTAAATGTATAAGTGTCCCAATATTCTATGTAACATGAAGCTAATTTAGTAGATTTAGCAGATGTTTGCATTCCTGCTTATAGAATATACTTTTCTGTGCAACAGGAGAAATTAGTGTACTTGGGCGAAGACTTAAGACCCATTTGAAATCTAATTCCTTGGTAACTGAGGTGTTAGTAAGGGCATCTTTATTTGGTGTGAACTAATTCTAGCCTTTTGTACAATCAATGTGTATTGTGCAAGTGAGGTGCAACAAGACTAGAAATTCATCCAAAACCTGAAGCATCTTTCAGTAGGTATTTAGGGGTAATTTAGAGAATCTAACACCAGCACAGCAGCAGGTTTTCAGAAGTGCTCGGCATGTAGCAGCTTTTCTCATCTTGACTAAGGAAGATGGAAGGAATTTCTGTTGATTCCTTCCTTGTTCCAGCCACTTTTTAAGGTACAATATATATTAAACAGCATTCAGTGTATGACAGGAGGAATCTGTCTGAAGAAGACGCTTGCTTGCACAGGGAATTGACATACAGGTCTCCTGAGTGCTAGTTTGGTCTTTGGTATTCATGAGATGCCTGATTTGGGCCTAATAACTTGATTTGGTTTTAAGTACAAGTGATTAATAACTAGCTAGTATTTTAATAAACACCACTGTGGCAGCACAAGTGATGCAGATCTGATTTTGAACGTGCCCCTGGGGCTTCTCCTCACAGACAGCATAGTCTTCTCCTCAGTTTTGTAAAACCTGTTTAGAAGCTGTTCCCAGAGCTCCCCATCTGATAGCCAATAAATGTGGAAAAGTTCCTCACATAGAAAGGATGTTTTCAGCCCATCTTGTGCATTTACTTTTTAACACAGGTGCAAGGAGAGCTGAAAAGAAAATGGCGGAGTTTGTGCTGGAAGCAGACAGCAGGCAGAGATTACAGACTCCACAGCTCTTCAATTTCTCGAAATGGATCGGAAAGTGTTTCTCAGCTCCACCGGAATTCAAGGGCTCAGTCATTTATGCAGACAGAGACCACCATGATCTAAGTCAGCTATGTCCCCCAAAACATGCAAAAACTGTGGGATATATCATTCGTTATATGCAGCTTGATGTGGTATTTTCTAAAATGTAAAATTTAGTGCTTTGCTTTTCTACATGTTGGTATTTGGGAAATTAGTTAGTGCAGCCAAACAGGTAATAACAGAAACACCTGCCCCATGGATGCTTTCTGCTTTTTTTTTTAATGACATTCACATTAATTCTGATGTTCTCTTGCCATTTACTAGCCGTAACTATTCAAAACTCATTTGCTGTAATGGTCCCTTTCCCCTCCAACCAGTCTATGAGATAGATGTGTGGGATCCCGTTCAGTGCAGACTGCTTTGGTACATGTTGAAAAGGTTATGATGGGAAGCAGGAAAATTTCTTACATTATATTTATACTTCAGGTAGCATTTATTTCCTTAAGGACCAGGAAATTCCTTCCTAATTATGGAAAACAAAAGAAAAATGTAAGGCTATAATTAACTACACTGGGAGTTTAATGTGCTAATCCAGGAAATCATTAACATCACACAGGAAAAAAAAAAAAAAAGTAAAAAAAAAAAGTAGTGCTTCTTGGCTAACTGTATGAATTTCAAAGATGATGTTCCACAAATTTTGATTCCTATCCTGTTGTCCCCTTTGAAAGTGCCTGGTTTTTATGTTTTGGTGCACAAAGTAGGACTGCCTTTGCAGTCCACACAGAAATGGCTACTGTAATAGTTTTGATTAAAACGTCAGCATTTGCCAATAGTGCTGTTGTAATCACCAGTTGTACTCTTCTGTTTAAAATCAAAGAGATTTGTGTTGATCTTTTATTAAACAATTTTCTGAAGAGGTGCTTTATTGCTAGAGCAGTCTGGCGTAGGATAAATAGCCTTGGATCACATTACCCATTGAAAATATCATTTTTATATAATAGTTTCATTGAAGTATATCTAGAACTACTTACTTGGCAGCTAAAACAAGGAATATTGCAATAAAGATGCAATTCCCATTTAAGGAATAATAAAAGTTTTTTAAGCTTAATTCTATTCCTTATCTATCTAAGCTGATTTAATATTCAGTCCTGCCCATGACTCCAGCAAAAAAAAAAAATAAAAAAAAATTTACAATCCCTAAAAATTACTATAAAAGGCATAAACAGAAGGAATTCTCAACAACACCAGGTCTCTTATGTAGCCACTTTCTCAAAGAAGATGTAGAACTGATAAGTTCTTATAAAAACACATGGAATATTTGCAGTCTTAAAAGAAATAAACCCAGTGATGTTTACTTCTCATGTCACGCTTCACCATGTCCACTCTAAATAACAAGTGGGACTAATGTATATTTGCATGAGTACCTCTGATTGATAAAAGCAATTGCACTGATATTTCAGATAATAGATCATAGGAAGCCAGCAGAATCCAAGGTCAATAATATTGCCAGGGAAAGTGAAGAATAGCAGCAAGGGCATGTCTTGGCAGGCATACATGTACACTCCTGAACATATTAACAAGACTGGGAATATTGTTGGCAGCCATTAAAATGTCTGTACACCTCTTGTTCTGATTTAATGTAGCTATTTATCTGTCAAACACAATTTATTTTTGAGGGGGTTACCCTGGAGTGATACATTGTTATGTTAGATCAAAGAGAGAAAATGCTATGTGACTGCCCC